>NC_087491.1:2755530-3058560 GCF_036417665.1 Passer domesticus
GGCTGGAAAACCATCCAGCAGCAATGCCCAGTGTGCCCTCGGGCAGTGGTGCTTGGGGCGCCTCTTGCCCCTGTTCCCTGCAGGGAGGTGACAGTGCCGTGGGGCAGCGGGGACAGCCCGGCACCGGGGGAGGACAGCCTTTCCGAGGTGGGAGCACGGGTTTGCCTTACAATGAACTGCCCCCGGAGAGGGGGCTGGGAAACGCCGTCAAAGGGGCACTCCTGGCTCTGGGCACACGCCGAGAAGTTGAAGAGCTTCCTGAGCGCTGCCAGGCAGGCGCTGGCGCTGCCCCTGCCCTCCAGGGTGACGGTGCTGTCGCCCAGGGGCAGGCGCGGGTCGCTGCCGTCCGTGCAGGGGCTGGCGCGGAAGGAGGACAGCGACACGGACTCCTTGTAGCCCTCTGGGTAGCAGGGGTGGTGGACTCGTGTGCTGGGCGACGACTCCTGGGGACGGCAAAATGCAGCTGCAGCTCCTCCGGAGCCTCGTGGGCACACCCAGCATCTCCCCAAAGCCCAGGCACCGGCATTCCCAACTCCTCTGCAGGGAAAGACCCTCCTGCCCTTCAGTCCTGGTCTGGCTGGCTGTCCCAGCATGAGCCCAGCACTAATTCTCACCCTGCTTTATCTCATTCCCTCTCCCACAGAGGCAGACCAGTTTCAAGGACCCAGCGTGTCACTGCCCTGGCCAGAAGGATCATTTTTGGGGACATATAAAGCCCTCTCTAGCTTTAGAGAGGCTAAAACTAAAAGCAGCTAAAACCTCTAAAACCAGCTCTAGCTCTGGTTCTAGCTGCAACTCTATCCAGGGGCACCATATGGGACTTTCCTGGCCATGGAGCAAGGGCAAACCCTTCTGGCTCACCAAGGCTGATCTGCGGGCCAGGTGCAGCTCCATGAAGATGCTCTTCACCTCTGACTTTCCAAAAAATGGCCTGAGAAAGGTCTTCAGCTCGTGTTTCTCAGGTTGTGAAGTCACAGAGTAGCTGAGGTTCAGGGGAGCTGGAGGTTCCCTGTGACAACCCTCTTGTTAAGGTATGACCAGCTAGAGCAGGCTGCTCAGAGCTTCGACCCATCAAGTTCTGAGGATCTCCAGAGACGATGACTACAGCATTTCTGGCTCTTACTCCAAAATCTGATCATTCCTATTGGGGAAAACTTTTCCCCTTTTTCTGTTTGGAAGCTCAGATGTTCCATCTTGTGCCCCTTGCCTCTTGCCCTGGCACTTTGCACCTCTGAGAGGAGCCTGGTCCTGCACTTCTGCACACCCCAGGTGAAGACAGAAGATCCCAAACTTCCCCTTTTGACATTTTTTCTATCCCTGGAAGTGTCTAAGGCCAAGCTGGGTGGGGCTTGGAGCAGCCTGGGATTGTGGAAGGTGTTCTTGCCCATGGCAGGGGGCAGACCAGGATGATCTTTAAAGTCCCTTCCAACCCAAACCAGTTTGGGATTCTACTATACCCGTGCTCCTCTCCACATTTGCCCTGCCATGCTCCAAGGAGTCTGTCCTTGCTCTCGGTCTTTGCTGATGCCTCTCCAGAAGAGCCATGCCTGTCCTTACTTTATGCATTAACAGGTGTGTGGTTGGCATCATGACACTAAAGGTCCCAGCAACCTCTCACCACAATTAATTCCTTCGCCAGCCGCTTCAGCATCTCGTCCTGCCCGTAGCAGAGGTAGCTGTGAGTGTAGATGTTGTAGCTGTACCCGTACAGGGAGAACTCAGAGGCTTCATTCTGGTTCAGTACCGAACCTTCGGGCATAAAGGTGATTTGAGTGGATGCTCCTCCAAGATCCAGTGCTCCAAAAATGTTGGCTGCCTCCGGATGAAGCCACGTGTGCGCTTTGGGAGAGTACTGCCAACGAGAGCCAGGAGAGGAAGAGGAGTAGCACAGAATGCCCTGAGCAGAATTCTCATCCCATTGAAGACAACAAGATTTTGTTATTAAATTCAATGGGTCTCTGCACGTGAGCCCCCCACCCTCCCTGCCCAGGCAGCTGGGATATTGATCAGAGCACGGCAGAGATGGAACTCTCATGTGGTCAGTAGGTGCTGACACTCTCAGGGGGTCAGTAGGTGCTGACACTCTCAGTGGTCAGTAGGTGCTGACACTCTCAGGGGGTCAGTAGGTGCTGACACTCTCAGTGGTCAGTAGGTGCTGACACTCTCAGTGGTCAGTAGGTGCTGACACTCTCAGGGGGTCAGTAGGTGCTGACACTCTCAGTGGTCAGTAGGTGCTGACACTCTCAGGGGGTCAGTAGGTGCTGACACTCTCAGTGGTCAGTAGGTGCTGACACTCTCAGGGGGTCAGTAGGTGCTGACACTCTCAGTGGTCAGTAGGTGCTGACACTCTCAGGGGGTCAGTAGGTGCTGACACTCTCAGTGGTCAGTAGGTGCTGACACTCTCAGGGGGTCAGTAGGTGCTGACACTCTCAGGGGGTCAGTAGGTGCTGACACTCTCAGTGGTCAGTAGGTGCTGACACTCTCAGGGGGTCAGTAGGTGCTGACACTCTCAGTGGTCAGTAGGTGCTGACACTCTCAGGGGGTCAGTAGGTGCTGACACTCTCAGTGGTCAGTAGGTGCTGACACTCTCAGGGGGTCAGTAGGTGCTGACACTCTCAGTGGTCAGTAGGTGCTGACACTCTCAGGGGGTCAGTAGGTGCTGACACTCTCAGGGGGTCAGTAGGTGCTGACACTCTCAGTGGTCAGTAGGTGCTGACACTCTCAGTGGTCAGTAGGAGCCCAGGTGCTGTGGGCTCACCTGGCTCTGAGTCACCACCCCCAGGCCAAAGTGCTGGTGGCAACTGGCTCGGGGACTCGCCGAGGAGGCTGCAGGGGTCCTGGTGCAGGAGGAAGGATTTCTATCCAAGAATCCTCCAACAGCCCCCACAGGACCCTGACACTTCCAGCACCACACTGAGCTGTGGCAGGGCTGGAACAGAGCTTTGGTCTGAGCTGCCTTCAGCTGGAGCCTCCCAGCACTGCAGGGAGATGGAGCTTCCCAGGCAGGGACACAGAGCCCAGCTGTGCTGCACTGACCTCCCAGTCCCTGAGAGACCCTCTGTCCACTCAGTGTGGAGATTGCCCTGAGCTCTCAGCAGCCACTCTCATTCCTGAACTCTCCCTCCTCACTCACTGTGGGCAAACCAGAGGATGTCTCCTTCCCTTGGATCATTCCCAAAAGCCACTAACCCTGACCTCTCCTGTGCTGAGAAAGCTTGAGGAAAATCAGAAAAGATGTATTAGCAAAGGAGTGGGTGTTCCACCCTTCTCCAACCTTGGTGAAGGAGTCCAGCAGGTAGTTGATAGTGATCCAGCCATAGGCCCCCTCTTCCTCTCCTGTAAGGATCCGAGCCCCTTTGAAAGCCACAGGGTACTGCTGCATGGTTTTAACAACCTCAGCCAGGATTTGCTCTGTTGCTGAGCTGTTCTGTTCTCTAGGAAGGATGCAAAGGACAGGACACATACCCAACTACAACAGAGGAAACACAAACTGGTTCTCTCCCAGTTCCACATCCTCCCAGTTTTTGCAACAAGCAGTCTGAAAGGGTTTCCTGCCACATGGCTTGTCTGAGCTGCTCATCCGAGGTGAATCCCAGCTGCCTCGGCTTGGCATTGCCATACTAGGAGCAACAGCAACCCCTCCCCTGCAGTGCAGCTTGATTCCAGTCACCCAGAGCCTTCCCAGGCCACCCTTCCCTGCCTGAGTGCTGGAGGCTGGAGTGGGTTGTGCTGCAAGACCTGGGTTTGAACATTACCCCTGGCTGTGCCCAAGACAGGGCTGGTTGCTGACCTCCAGGGTTTTCAGGAAGGTTCCAGGCTGGGTTCAGCCCTCCCAGGGGGGAAGATGTCTCAGGGCTGTTCTTGCTCTCTGAAGTGAGCAACCTTCAGGCTATGGCCCAGCTCCTTGCCAGGTCTGATTGCCAGGGCACAGAAATAACGTGAGCTATCTGCAGCCATAAAACCAAGAGCCATGAAATGAAGGCAGCCATTTGAAGAGAGCTAACATGGGCTGGTGAAAGGTGAGGACAGAACCTGCAGCACTTTGTTGCCTCCTCCCTCTGCCCCACCAGCACCCATCCACCTGGGCAGGTGGCACATCTGCTGGCACCCCAACCCCCTTGTTATTAATGAATAGTGAAGAGCAAACAAAACTGTGAAAAACATATCTTGCTTAGAACTGGGACATCCTGGGATGCCCCCCAACAGACATTGCTCAGGACAGTTCGGCCCTCCCTGTGTCCCCACCAAGCTGCCTTTCCCCCCTCTCCTCCCTGCCCAGTTGTTTGCTCATGGCAGCATGGGAGCTCTGTCACTGCTGCCACCCCCTGCCCCCAGCAGTACCTCAGTAGCCTCATGCCAGCCGTTGCTCCAAGATAAGCTGGGACATCCCTCTGCTTCTGAGCAGGAATAACCTGCAGGGCTTTATCCAAGCACTCCCTGAGGGAATTGCCAGCTTCAGGGGGATTGCTGGCATAGCTTGATATGCCTTGCCCTGAAAAGAGTCAGGATGGGACTGACTGATAGGAATGGCTTGGGTCAAGGTTGTGGGAACAAGAGGGCACAGGGCAGTGAGGGCTGTCACCTCTTAACAACAAAGGTGCTTTTCCAGGGTCCCCTGGTCCCCTGAGACCTGACTGACTCACACGTCCATTCCTCTCCCGTGTCTCCCTTGCTTTCAGCAATGTCACTGTAGGTGACATCTTCTCCAGCCAGGACAGCAGCTGGGAGCACTCCAAGGTGGAGGAACAAAAACTGATTCACCATTGATGTGCTCCAGTCCCCCCCAGTGCATGGGCTCCACATGGTGCTGAGGGCTCAGGGACCCCCCAGCCACAGCCACAGCCACAGCTCCCCTGTGCCCACAGAGGACAGGGCTGTCCAGCCAGGTCACCCAGCCACCACTGGAACAGGGCAGGACAGAGCCCATGGCGGGGGATACTGACCCTGGACATCACAGGACAAGGTCTGGCTGACCACTCCAGTGTTGTTCTCCTTGTCTGAATCCCACTCGTAGACAAACAGAGAGGTGTGGGATGAGCCCGCATCAAACACCATCCCATACTGCAAGGGAAATCAACACGGAATCAAGGTGGAGGAGCAGCAGCCTGGCCCTGGCCCCATTGTGGCCCTGCCAGGGCAGTGGGGCCAGAAGATTCCCCCAAACCCATGTCTGAGGCACAAAACCCTTCAGCTGTGCCGTGGCAGAGCAGAGCTGTGGGCTCAGCCCCCCACAGTGACTAAGGGACTGTCATTCCCTCTCCTGAGGTCTGTGCTGCAATGCCAGCTCACACAAACATTTCCTGTTGTTTCCTCATGCTGTTGTATTTTCTTTCATGATCACACACCTTCTGTGTCTTTTGTGGCCCCACCTTGGAGCCAGCAACTCCCCCATCTCTTGTGCTCCCTGCTAGCCCATGGCAGCACCCAGCCTGGGCAGGGTTGGCAGGGCCTGTCCAGGAGCACTCAGCCACCTGCCTCTGCCCCATAAAGCCTTCCCCCCCCAGCCAAAGCCCTGCCAGCCCTCCCCAGCAGGGTGGGGTGACATGCCCAGGGCACGACAGCGGGAGGCACGATGTTTGTGCCATGGTGTGAGGGTAGGGATGGACTGGGGGGAGCTGGCAGGAGCAAAGGGCACACTGAGGTGCCTGGCAGAGCACAGAGAGCAGCTGCCCCAAGGTAATCTCCAAACCTGGCACAGCACAGTGGGGATAAGTTCCAGAGGAGCCTTCCCCTCTGACTTTCTTCTGCCTGCACCTCCAAGTGGGGATATAACACCCACCCTGCTACTGCCAGGCAGGTCCTGACCCCACTGCCCCTCCCAGCCCCAGGGACCAGCTGCTGGCTCGGAGCACCTGCCCAAGGTGACTGGGCTCACCACAGGTGCTCAGGGACCTCCTCTGGGCTCACCTTGACCGTGGGTGGCAGCGTCACGTCTTCAACCCTGACCAGGCTGAGAACCAGGGCAATGATGGAGAGTGCCACCAGCGCCCCGATGATGGCACTGCTGCAGGATTTCTTCCTGGCCAGCATTATGGGGAAGGCTCCTGAAAACCCAAACACAGGAGAAGTGTGGCTGGACACCTGGGAGCAACGATGTCAGTGAGAGCTGCAAGGAGACCCGCTCCAAAAGCTGACCCTGTTTCAGGCCATGCCACTCAGAAACCCTGGCGAATAATCAGATCTTTTCCTGGGAAAAGCAGTATTAGGATAAAATACAGGGAGCTGGAGGAAAGAGGGGCTGGTTGCCCCGCAGCCTGGCAGAGCCATCATGGGATTGCAACAATCTCCCAGCTCCCACACCTGAGTCTGGGAGGAGTGAAAGGAGCCCTGTACGGAGCAGAGGAAAGCACAGGGAGCTGCAGAACCCTCACTGAGGCACTGCAGCAGGGCAGGGAGGGTGTGTTTCATGGGCTGGGAAGGGCAGCTCACCTGCCTGCACTCCCGGAGCCCTGCCCCAGCTCACCAGGCTGTGCCCTGGGGGGTCCCTCGGGGTCCCTCTGTGCTCCTCCAGTGCAGCAAACCCGGCTTGGACTTGCCTTTTATGTCCTCTGGAAGTGGATACTGCTGGAAAATTTCTTCCCCATTATTTTCCCTGAGGGCTCATCAGCCTTTGGTGAAACTCTTGAATATCTGTTCTCCTGTTTGTCTTGCAGGTGTATATTCATGGCCCAGTTTGGCACTGCCCTTATCTTCAGCCAATTAGTTTCTCCTCCTCCTCATTTGAATGGAATCGTATGAAAGACACATCACTGCATTTAACCATTGTCCCTCTGCTTCTCTGAGCTGTCACAGAAATATCTGTTTTCTCATTGCTCTCTGCAGCCTTCACACTCTCATTATAAGCTCTCCACAAGGTCTGTAAGAGATGAGAGTGCTGTTTGCAATACCCACTGCCCTGCAGTCTAACAGAGTGCTAGTACCTGATAGTAAATGTCCCTGCAGGGAGGTGGAAGCTCCCATCGGAGGGGAGGATTGCCCTGCCAGGGTCTCAGCTGCGCCGGCTGCGCTTTGCCTCGGGAGAGGCCAAGGCACCGTCATGGCCCCACTGCGACTGTGGCCACCCCTTCCCGGGGTTTGACCCAGCTCTGTGCTGCTCCTGGGGTCCCTGCAGACCCCGAGGAGAGCTGAGGGACTGGGGAGGGCTCGGGAGCTCCCTGGGAGCGGAAGGGCAGGGGAGCAGGGCTCTGCTGTCCCTGGGCCTGCGGCCGAGCCGCTTCCTGCGCTGCAGCTCCCTGATAAGAGCGCAGGATCCGCGCGGCCTGCGCCGGCTCCGGCTGCCTCAGCCCGGCCCAGCGGGGCCCTGCCGCCAGGGAAAGGCTGGCTGGGGAGCTCTCCTTGCCCTGCCCTGCCCTGCCCAGCACCTTGCCGGGGCTGCAGAGGTGCTGCGGTGTGCGCTGGCGGTGTCACCGTGACAGCAGGGGCTCCTCACGGCTCCGGCCGCTCCCTCTTCCTGCTCTCCTAATCTGGGATCTTCCACCCCGTGAGCAAGAGGCAGATTCACGCTCTGAGTCGACATAATGATTTTATTTCACATCCAGGCAGAGATGGTGCTGGGTAGTGAATCAAAGCTGACACACTCTCCCGTTTTTGCACATTTGAAGCAACAGAAATCAGCATTTCCCTCCAGCTAACCACAGCTAGTGCAGCCATTGGTTTTGCAGCCTCTGCCTCATTTAAAGAGACCCTGCACACTTCATTTACTGCTCCTGCTCTGTGGGGAAGAGGCTTATGTGAGTAAAGGGTGATCACAGCCTGTGGGCAGGGATTTTACTATGCTAATGAGCACTGGAAGCACACAAAGTTGTTCTTTGGCTTTGTAGTTTGATTTATATTGTCCTCCTGCTCTTCACGTCTCGGGTCATGGCTCTCACGTACTGCTTGATTGGTTATTCTCAAGTCTTTCATAAGTTCTTTTGTTTGTCTTGTACTGCAGTGAATTTTTAACCTTCTCATGGTACTTCATTCCAATAAATCCCCTCTCTGACACTTAGGGAAATGTCTGTAGTGCATTTCCCATAAGTCTCACCCTATTTTTGGAAAAACATAGTTGGCTCTTACATGAAAGAACAAAATAAACACAAACTCTTTCATTTTCTGATATGAAGGCGTGTCAGTACAGTGTCTGTGGGCTCACGGCACTTCAACATTCCCATGGCAGTGTCCCTTGGGGTGACTCCTGAAGCCCAGAGGGTGCCACCCCTCCTGCATTCCCACCTCCACACAATACACAACCTTTGGATTCACCTGGATTCAGTGGGAGGGGTGGATGAGTGCCCCTGCTCTGCACAGGGCTTTTCTGAGCACAGGAGGCTCATCCCAGCCTGGGACAGAGAGGCACCAACCAGCCCTGGTCCCTCGGGGACATGTGGCACTGCCAGTGGCTGTGTGCACCCAGAGCTGATCAAAACCTACAGCTCCAAGCCTAAACACAGGATGAGCAACTCTGCACGTCACTTTTCCTGTCCCTTTTTGTAGTAAAGAAACAGAGGTTTTGTTGAGGGGCTGTTCCCCCTTGCCCGTGCTGGCCCCATGTGCAGCTCTGCCAGGTGATGCTGCCCTGGCTGGGCTCTGGCTGTGAACCACAGGACCACAGGGATCTGTGTGGAAGGACACAGTTCCAGCTGCCTTATCTCAGCTGAGTCAAACAGGGCAATGCTGGGAAGGAAACACTGTACAGGGCAGCCCTCACTGCCCCTGGCCCTCCCCAGCAAGGCCCCAGCAACACCTGGCTCTGTGCTACATCAGCCCTCAATTTCCTTCAGACAGTCCCCCTCAAAGGGGTGTCTGTCTAAATTTGGGGTCTCAGGGGTCTGTGGTATCTGAACATGCCAGGACCTGGAAGGGCCATGGGATGCCTGGCCCCAGGAGCAGCTGCTCTCACAGGGTTCCCTCCGGTCCTTGGGCACATCAGCCCCAACCCTGTTTGGCTTCAGGGCTGTGCTCTGCTGAGAGTGAAATGTGCTATTTACTCCCAAGGGAGAAAGGGACCAAGTGTCTCGTTCTGACTTCTGACAGACAAATCTGCTGTGGGGAAGCGAGGCTAGAGTACACACACACCCCTGTTTGATCTGCCTTTGACATGTGTTTGTTTGCCTGTGGCCCTTGCCGTGGCTCTGGCACCCAGCAGGGAGTTGCCAGGCTGGTGTGGGGACTCGGTGGGGCTCTAGCCCAGCCATCACTGCCAGGCTGACGGCTGTTTGTGAAATGACATCACCTCCACTGCCAACACCTTCCTGGTGCCTTCTGAAAGGAAAGCACCCTGACTCAGGGTTAAAAAAGGGAGTCTCATTTCCCAGAACTCAAGTTTCTGCTCCATGAGGTCACCCCAGTCCCAGGACGGGAGGTGCAGGTGGTGGCTCTGAGCATGTCCCATGTCCCATGGGGAGCTGCTCCACTCGCCCCGTGTTTCTTTTCCAGGCATTCCCTGGGTCCTGCTGTGACTTGTCCCAGCAGAGACCAGCTCCAGCCCTCCCTTCCACTCTGATTCCAGCAGGGCTGGTGGAGTTTGGGCCATTTGAAGCTTCCGTGTCCTCAGGTGCTGCCCATGGCAAGTTGCAGGGAGGGATGGAGGTCCCTTGGGCCACCCATTCCCAGATGTGTTTTGGGAGCCCCCTTGCCCCCCTGGAGGCCCAGCCCATGCTGGAGCCCTGTCCATGGCCCAGGCCATGCTGGAGCCCTGTCCTCCTGGTGCACGGAGCCCGTCTGGGCTGTGCCAAGCTGTGCTGTGGGCATGGACACAGCAGCACTGGCTGCTCTCCTGCAGTGCACCCTGCCCAGTTTCAGATGGCTTTGCAGGGGCTGCTCCGGTCCCTGCAGGAGCTGGGACACACAGAGAAGGGTGGCAGCTGGGGCTGGTACTGCCCCTGTGCCACAGCAATGCTGCTTTGGCACCTTCCCCACCAGCCCAGGGTACAGAGGGGCTCAGGGCTGGGATCTCAGCAGCCCTGGGAAGCTGCACCTCTCTCCCAGGGTATCCACAGGGCCAGAGCAGCAGGGACTCCCTGCTGCTGGGTTTGGGAAGGGACCCACCACCCACAGCAGCAAAAATGAGCCCAGAGGTGACATTTTCATCTTTGCCAGGGTGTACTGCAGCGTGGGGAAGAGTTCTGGCTGGAACCCGAGGAGTCTCCAGGCCAGGCCAGACACCTTGATCTCACACTGGGCAGGGAATGGGTGTCAGGGTCCCCTCAGGCTGTCAGAGGGGGAGGCTCCAGCAGGATTTCTCCATGGGGGGTGCTCCCAGAAAGAATTCTGTGTGGCCACAGGCTGGTGTGCCAGCACTGCACTGCTGAGTGCCAGGGCAAATGCCACAACAAGGTTTGTTCCAGGACTTGGTGGCCCTGGGCACAGCAGGTGACTCCTCTGCACCAAGCAGGAGTCCTGGGAAGGGACACGGGGTGGTCCTGGCTGCCAGACCACCCCCCACCCCAGCACCCCCACCAGGGCAGCACAGCCAGTGCCACCGTTCAATGTTGTGTCACCCCTGTGTCCCCACACACCCCAGGGAAGCTGCCTTACCTTGGAGGAGCAGAGCTGGGACACGCTGAGCACTGGCTTGTCCCCAAGGCAGCAGCAAAGCACTGGCAGAGCCACTCGCAGGTGAGGCGGGTGGCACACGGGGATGTGGCACACGGGGAGATGTCCCCTGTCCCGGACAGCACCCCAGTGACAGGGCTGGTGCTGGTTGGGGACTTGGTGCAGGCAGCCCCAGCAGGGCTGGGCAGCAGCAGAGGGCTCCGTGCTGTGCAGCGAGGCTGAGGGATGTGATCATCCGTTTGATCTTCCTCAGGGCTGATGAGCCCCTTCCTGAGTTTATTAATTAGCTGGCTGTTGGCAGCTGTGGGTGTGTCCAAAGGCACCGTGGGTCCCCAGGGCCATTCTGTGAGTGTCCCCTCCTGACTCAGAGGCTTTGCTGCCTGTCCTGCTCCTCTCCTGTCCCTCACCTGCTGCGGCTCCAGTCCCCCAGCAGCCACTGTCCCCACACAGCTGCCACCCACAGCCCCCTCCCAGCCCGCACCAGTGACCCTGTGGCTGCTGCTGACACCCCTCCTGGGACAGCAGGTGACAGAACAGCCCTGGCTGTGCACTCGGGGTGACGGGGGCGTGTGGCACAACCACAGCAAGAGCAGGATGAGCTCACACTGCTGTGAGCTGGGGGTGACGAGCAGCAGGCGGCTGCCACCTCCCAGGTGACATGTCCTTGGCTCAGGTGAGCCAGAGAGAGCTCCAGGGGGAATAACCTGAGCACCTGGAGCAGGTGACAGCAAGCCCTGGGAGAAACAGGAGCATCCCAAGGGGAAACAGGAGCTGTGAGGCAGGTCCAGTGGCACCTCAGGGTGTGCAGGAGTCACAGAACCTCCTGAGCTGGAGGGACCCACGGGAATCATCCAGTGCAGCTCCTGGCCCTGCACAGACACCCCAACAATGCCACCCTGGGCATCCCCGTGACACTGGCCCTCCACACGCTGCTCTGCACTCCCACAGGGAATACTGAGTTCCTCCTGCTCTCTGGGGGCTCTGGGGAAGTGTTGCAGCCCGAGGCTGGGGCTCAGCGAGACCCCCCTTCAGAACCAGCTCCTGCCTCCTCACACCCCCATTTCCATGTTTAGGGAATGGAGTGAAACACAGAGGAAAAATCATATTCCTGTTCAAAAATACACACACCGGTGATCTGAACATGACCTCACAAAACCCTGCCAGGGCACTGAAGGCAGGAAGTGCTCAGGGAGGTGAGGGGACAGATGGAAATCCATGAGCCAGCTGCTGGGCAGGGCAGGAGTCTGGGCTGTACCGGGAGATCTACAGCAACCAGCCACCCTCCAGGCAGCAGTCTGAGGTACAACAGCTTTCCAGGAAAAAAGAATTTATAAATAAACCCAATCCTTCAACGCATCTTTATGAGAAAATAAAATAACTGTCACGCCCAGCCGCGCTCGCAGGGCAGGACAAGGCAGGGGCTGAGGCGGCACAAGCAGGGATGTGCAGCTTTTGGAGAAACGTGATGCTCTGCCCTGTCCCGGCCTGTCACCTGCCCTCCGCGGGGACAGCGAGGGGAGCCCCGGGCTCAGTTCACGCGGCAGGCCCGGATCATGAGCAGCTGCAGCAGGATGAAGACGGGCGACATGATGAGCCCGTACCAGAGCTCCCGCGTGTGCTCCACCAGCTTCTGGCACAGCAGCATCTCGAACACGAACTTGAGGCTGAGGATGGTGAGGATCCAGAAGAGCCGCAGCACCGCCAGGCGCTTCTCGCCGTCCTGGAACAGCCGCACGGACACGATGGTGGTGAAGTAGGTGCTGAGCCCGTCGGCGGCGAAGAAGGGCACGAACACGACCCACCAGGAGAGCGCGGCGGCCGCGCCGTCCACCTTGAGCACGAGCAGCACGGAGAAGGCGAGCAGGGCCAGCCCGTGCAGGAACAGCTCGAAGGTGGCGAAGCCGAGCCACTGCACGAGCTCGCGCAGGGAGAACAGCATCGTCCGGCGCTACGGTTACGGCACCGCCACCGGCACCGGTCCCCAGCCCGGCAACGACAGCGACGCGGGCCCTTGACCCGGCACCGGCTCGGCTCGGCCCGGCACCGGCACAAGCCCCCGGCTCGGCCCGGCCCGGCCCGGCCCGGCACCAACCCCAGCCCCTGACCCGGCACCAGGCCAGGCCCGGCCCGGCGGCGCGGGCGGATGGCGTCACGGTGAGAGGCGGTGGACGGATGACGTCAGCAGGCGGGGAGACGATGAGCGGGGAGTCCCGGCGGCTCACCCTCAATGATGACGTCAGCGGGAGCCGTCGCGCAGTGGTGACGTCAGAGCCGGCATGGGGCCAGTCCATGGTGAGTCCCGCAGAGCGGCCGGGCCGGGCCCGGGGTGCTGACCTGCCGAGGAGAATGCCCGGGAGCCCCTGCCAGGGCATGGGGGGGCTCCGGGAGAGCTGGAGAGGGACTGGGGACAAGGATGGAGGGACAGGACACAGGGAATGGCTCCCACTGCCAGAGGGCAGGGATGGATGGAATATTGGGAATTAGGAATTGTTCCCTGGGAGGGTGGGCAGGCCCTGGCACAGGGTGCCCAGAGCAGCTGTGGCTGCCCCTGGATCCCTGGCAGTGCCCAAGGCCAGGCTGGACGGGACAGTGGGAGGTGTCCCTGTCCATGGCAGGGGTGGAATGGGATGGGTTTTAAGGTCCCTTCCAACCCAAACCACTCTGGGATTCTGTGATTTTATTTTTTATTATTATGACTTAATTTATTATTCCGTGGGCACACGGTGTGGCAGCTGTTTGCAGCTCGGACAGCTCCCAGGCTGGCCCTTGCTCTGTCAGTCTGACTGTGGGGTCTCACGTGTGTGTGTCGCTGAGGCTCCAGGCTCTGCCCCAGCCCCCGCAGCTGAGGCAGCATTCCCAGGCACACAGGAAGGTTACACCAGGACTGGGGAACACCCAGGGCTGCGCTCACCCTGTGCTGCTGAGGGCACAGCAGTGTCCCTGCTTATTCTTGGGCTGGGACAGGGGATCACTCCCTCAGTGCTGCGCAGAGAGCCTGGACTGCCTGTGCTGAATGCCAGCTGTCCATCCCTGTGCTGGCAGGGTGCTCTGTCAGCCCCTGGGGGCCAGTGCTGCTCAGCCAGGGCAGCCCCAGCCCTGCCTCCCCTCCTGTCCCTTCCCTCGGGTGACTTCCTTGCTGTTGTGTCCTGCAGATGGCAGAACGGGGACTCCTGGTGCTCTTTGGCAGCCAGACTGGCACGGCTCAGGACGCGGCGGAGAGGGTGGGCAGGGAGGCGCGGCGGCGGCGCTTGCGGTGCCGCGTGGAGGCCCTGGACAGCTGTGACCTGGTGAGTGGGGGGCACGGGGCAGCCTGCTCTGCTCCAGCCCCCCGGGCACCTCCCGCAGGACCACGGAACCATGGCACAAGCTGAGCTGGAAGCAACCCATCGGGATAATCCAGTCAGCTCCTGGCCATGCCCAGGACACCCCAGCAGTCCCACCCTGTCCCTGAGAGCGTTCTCCAAACACTCTTGGTGCTGGTTGCTCCAAGCCCTGTCCAACCTGGCCCTGGATACTTCCAGGGATCCAGGGGCACCCACAGTTTCTCTGGGTAACCTGTGCCAGAACCTCATCACCCTCACAGGGAAGAATTTCTTCCTAATATCTGACCTAAACCTGCCCTCCTTCAGCTTATGGACATTCCCCCTTGTCTTGTCTCTCCATCCCTTGTCCCCAGTCCCTCTCCATCTCTCCTGGAGCCCCTTTAGGCCTTGGAAGAGGCTCTGAGCTCTCCCTGGAGCCTTCTCTTCCCCAGGCTGAACACCCCAGCTGTCCCAGCCTGGCTCCAGAGCAGTTTGGAGCTTGACCTGACTGTTCCATGTTTGTACCCACAGGCCAACCTCATCCATGAGCCCTTGGTGGTGTTTGTGTGTGCAACCACTGGCCAGGGAGACCCACCTGACAACATGAAGGTAGGACGTGCTCCTGTCCTGTTGCTTTCATGTGCCTGCTGCAGAGCTCTCTCTCCTGAAGCAGCTCCAGCAGGGGTTGCTCTTGCTGGGGGAGCTTTGCAGCAGCATCAGTCACATCCCAGGGAACAGGAGCAGGGGCACTTCTGCAGAAAGCTGTGCTCCCCACTGCTGGCATGCAGATGGGGGTGAGCAGGGATGCAGGCACAGGCAGGCAGGGGGGTGCCTGGCAGCAGCAGGACTGGCTGCATGTGTCTGTCCCAGATGTTCTGGCGGTTCCTGTTCCGGAAGAGCCTCCCTGCCAACTCCCTGTGCCACCTGGACTACGCCGTGCTGGGCCTCGGGGACTCCTCCTACCCCAAGTAAGCAGCCCCTGGGCAGCTCTTCCTCACAGCTCTGACTGCAGTAGAGAGCAGAGTGGCTGGAGAGCTGGGGGAGTAAGGGGAGACAGAGTCTGATTCTGGAGCAGCAGCTCAAGCAAAATGCAACTCCCCCCAGCCTTAAAAATGCTTGCCCTACTGTGTCCCTCCTCACCCCCAGGAATTAGGCTTCTGCCCTTTTCTTTCCTCCCAGCCTCACCAAGGATGCTTTGCTGCAGTGGGTCAGACATCATATGTCAGTCTTTTATCACAGCTATGGGCCAAGGCAACAGGAGACATCAAACAGAGGTGGCAGCCAGCCATGTTGGTCCCAGGTTTCGCCCAGAAGATTGTTCCTGTGTGCCTCAAAGAGCTCTAGTGGGAGGGATGGGTGTGCCTGAGCTCTGTGGGGCAGTGAGGTGCTGGGGGGAAGGAAATGTTCCCCTTGTCCCATCTTGGGGCTGAGCACAGCCTGTGAGGGCCAGCAAGTGGCACCTAGCTGGTTCTGTAAACTGGCACAGGCTGGGCAGGGCATGGGCCAGCTCACAGTACTGGCTGTGCCTGTGTGCTGCTCTGGTGGCCCTGGCAGTGTGTGCGGGTGCTGTGGCAGTGCCTGCTGTGCTGCTGGAACAGCCCTGCCCTGTGTTGTTCTCTACTCAGGTTTAATTTCATTGCAAAGAAGCTGCACAAACGGCTGCTCCAGCTCGGGGGCAACCCGCTGCTGCCCGTGGCCTTGGGGGATGACCAGCATGACCTGGGGTAAGAGCCCAGAGGAGGGGTGGCAGGGGGGCCCCGGGGTGCCCTGCAGCTCTGTCCTGGGGCTGGTGGCAGGGCTGGGGCTGCTCCTGCAGCTCTCTGGGAATGTGCTGATCTCTGCTCACTACCCTCCTGTGCCAGGACCTGGGCCACCTGCTTCTCCAGGGTGTCCTATGACCTCCAGAACATGGCCATGACCCCTGGCTCATCCCCAGCCCTGTTCAGAGCAGGGCATGGCTCTGTCACACAGCCCTGTGCCTGCAGGCATTGCAGCATTCTCAGCTGTGCTCGCCTGGCACGAGGCAAAGGCTGGGGATGGCTCAGGGACACAGTGACCCCAGGGACTCAGTGCTGCTCAGGGGCTGGAGATCCTGTCCAAGTGTCAATGGTTGGGCCCTGGAGAGTGACTGAATGTGTAGAGTTTGTGAGATATGTTTCTTCCCAGACCTGAAATTGGAAGGGAATGGCCTGGGGTGATTGGGAATGGTTGTTGGGCATGTGCAGGGGTAGCAGGGCTCAACCCTGAAGGGATGATGTAGCTGCAGCCTCAATTTCCCACTTGCAGGCCAGATGCAGTGGTTGACCCCTGGCTCATGGCTTTGTGGGACAAGATCCTTGCCTTGTATCCTCTCCCTCCTGGCTTTGAGATCATCAGTCCCGACGTGCGGTGAGTGCAGGGGGTGAGCAGGGACTGCTGGGGCTGGCTGGGGTGAAAGGCTCTGCTTCCTTGGCTGTTCTCCAGAGTGGAGATGTGCTCTGCTTGGAGCAGGAACACTCCCCACACAGCTTCTGGTGTCCCCAGTGTCCCTTGTGCTTTGGTCACAGATGGCCCATCTCTCTCTGGATGGGTGTCCCCTTTTCCCCTTGGGCGTGTGATAGCTGCCCCAGCCAGGTTCTGCCCATCCTGCTGTCCTGATGTGTCTCTGGCCCTGGCAGAGTGTGTGTGCCCAGCCAGCCTCCCCTTGCATGCTCTGGAGCCTTTGGGATCTCCTCTTGGTGATCTCCTTACACAGGCCAGCTCCAGGGGATGGGGATAATGGCTGGTGGTACAGTGGGACACTCCAGGCCTCTCCCTGTCTCTCATCTTGCAGAGGAGCTGTGGCATGGAGGTAACCCTGCTGCATTGCATTGCTCTCCTCCCCACAGCCTGCCCCCCAAATACACCCTGCACTACCTGCCCGAGGACTCCCCACACCCCGAGAGTGACCTGCTCCAGCCAGCAGCCCCCCAGGCTGCTCCCTGTGAGCTGCACCCCTTCGCTGCCCGCGTGGTGTTCAACCAGAGGGTCACGGCACCGTCCCACTTCCAGGATGTCCGGCTCCTCGAGTTTGACATCGCGGGCTCAGGGATCACGTGAGCATTTTCCTGATCCCCCCTAGCTCAGTCATGTGGGACCAGGTGTCCTGGAGCCTGCCCTCCTCTTCTGTCACTCCTCTTCTGTCACCTTTCCTCACTGATGTCTGAGGCTGCAGTCTTGTGGTCATGGTCCCTACTGCGAGTCCCCATCCATGGAGTGGGGGTCCTGCCCATGGGCCAGCTCCCTTTGCCTGTCAGAGCAGTTGGTGGCACTTGGAATTTGCCTCCCCTGGAGTGGGTGCTGGTCGGGGTGGCCGTGCTGTGCCTGTGGCTCTGCCCCGTGGCTGTGCTTGGCAGCTCCCCCTGCATCCCCAGGTTCAGTGCGGGGGACGTGGTGATGATCCAGCCCCAGAACTGCCCTGAAGATGTGCAGCAGTTCTGCCAGCTGCTGCGCCTGGAGCCACACAGACGCTTTGTGCTGGAGCCCACGGAGCCTGGTAGGTCCTGCCTGCTGCTCCTTCCCCGTCCTGCTGAGACAGGGCATCCCCTGAGCTCTGGCCCAGCCTGGAGCTCTGCTCTTCCTTTGCTGTAGACCTAGTTGGGAGTGCTGGATGGACACAGGACACCTGCCTGTCCTTCCCTCCACTGCTCTGTGTGTATCCTGTGCAGGGCCAGTGTGACTGGAGGAATCCAGCAGTGCCAGGCTCCACCTGAGCCCTGTGCCTTGGCAGCCCCAGCAGGACCCTCCCCCAGACTGGGGAGGGTCCTGCAGCCTCCTCAGCCCCAGGCCCAAACTGGGAATCTTGTGCTTCATTGCATGGGGGGTGCAGGTCTCCCCACTCTGCCTGTGCTCCAGGGACCTCCTGAGTTTCTCCTGCAGCCATAAACCAGCACAAGCAGCCAAAGGAACCCCTTGGAGGCCCCCCAGAGCTCTTGGTGCCTGCGTGGAACAGGGAGTGTTTTTCTCCTGGCTCCTGAGTGCCCATTCCTCCTCCAACTTCCCTGTGTCTGTCCATGCTCAAATTTTAGCCTGGCAGACAAATCCAAAAGAAATTCAGGCTGTTCCTCACACCCTTGGGAGAGACGTGGGAGACACGGACAGGCCTGACATGTGACATTGCTGGTTATTTCCTCTGCATTGTGTGCAGGCAGGGTGGGAGTCATGTGGATAAGGCATTATCCCAAAGCACCTGCCAGTGAGGGACGGCTGAACACCGCAGACTTCCTCTGTTGCAAACTTGTGGGCTTGAACAGCAAACTGGGGAGAGCAGGGACTGGAGGCCCGCGGTGGGAGCAGGGATGGGTGGAGTTGGCTCCAGTAGCACGTGGGTGCGCAGGCAGCAGGGCTGCCCTGCTCTGGGGACAGCAGGCAGGCAGTCCCCGCAGTCCCCTGAGCTGTCCCCGCTGCCTTGCCTTGCAGGCACATCCCTCCCTCCCCTCCTGCCACAGCCCTGCACCATCCAGTACCTGGTGACACACTACCTGGACATCTCCTGTGTGCCACGGCGCTCCTTCTTCGAGCTCCTGGCATCCTTCTCCCCAAATGAGCTGGAGCGGGAGAAGCTGCAGGAGTTCAGCTCGGCACAGGGCCAGGAGGAGCTGTACAGCTACTGCAACCGGCCCCGCAGGACCACGCTGGAGGTGGGGCTGGAGCAGGGCAGAGCTGCCCCTCAGGGCTGTGCTGGGGCTGAAGGCACCCAGGACACGACCAGCCATGATTTCTTGGCTGAGGAGTTTTAATTCACTTCACCCACTTTCTGAAGTCTCCATGGATTTCCACTGGTGGTTAAGACAGCTCTAGATCCTTGTGGGCTCCTGGGTGGGCTCTGTGCTGCTCTGGGGGACACAGGGCAATGGGACAGGGTGGCTAGTGCTCAGAGGTGCCCCGTGTGGTGCCTTTGGTGGCACAGCTATGTGGGACAGCCTCTGGCACCCTGAGGGCAGGCAGGCTGCCTTCTGGGGTCAGCAGGCCTCACCCTCTTGGCTTTGCAGGTCCTGTGGGATTTCCCTCACACCACGTGTGCCATCCCAGCTGATTACCTGCTCGACCTCATCCCTCGCATCCGACCCCGTGCCTTCTCCATCGCCTCCTCCCTGATGGTGAGAGCTCAGCCCTTCTGGCTTCATTTCAGAGTCTGAACAGAGGGTCTGGCAGGGCCTGCACTGACTGTTGGTGCAGATGTCCCCTCCAGAGCCCGCCCAAATCCCCGCTCTGCACTGAGCCTGCAACAGCCTGATGTGCTGCATGCAAACTTGAGGGCTAGGTCCGCCTTCAGATTAGGAGACTTGCTCTCCTGCAGCCCTGCAAGGGCCAGGACTGTCCCAGCACCCTCAGAGGTCTGGTGTCGCTGTCCCTGGGAGCAGTGGGATGTGGTGCCACCGGAGTGTCCCGGGAGCTGGGCACGGGGGAGTGCTGCTCCCTGCTCCTGCCAGGAGGTGGCAGTGGGACCGGCCCGGCTGCCTGCAGACTCAGCCCGTGCATGGCTGGATTTGTCAGCCACGGGAGCCTCTTGGGCTGGACAGTCACCATCACTGTTGCCAGCTGTGCAGAGCATTCCTGTAGCAGTGGCTCTCCAGGAAAACCCCCTTCCCCGCTGGAAAGGTTTTGAGCAAAGGTGTGCTCCATTGTAAGTGGCTGTGCCAGACTAGGATGGGTGTTGCAGGCAGCCTGGGAGGTGGGAGCTGGGCACAGGCTCTGTCCCTGGAGGAGGGAGGTGCCCTCTCCATGAGGAGCTGTGCAGGGTGTGTGCTCATGGCTCTGTGTGACACAGGCCCATCCCGAGCGGATTCAGATCCTCGTGGCCGTGGTGCGGTACAAGACACGGCTCACCAAACCCCGCCGTGGGCTCTGCTCCACCTGGCTGGCTTCTCTCAACCCAGAGCAGGGTAAGTGCTTGGACTCTGTGAGAATCCTGAGCGCTTCCCACAGCACCCAGTGTTCATCCCTTGGGCCTGTGATGGAGCTGTGTGGGTGCTGGCCTGTGCAGGAGCTGCCTGGCTGGAGCACCAGCTCCATGGGGAGCCACTGGCTTGGCAGGATGGTCTTGCTGTCCTTCCTCACTGCCCCATCCTCATCAGAGCACGGTGTGCCTCTCCAGCTTACCCTGACCTCCCAGATTTCTCCCAGCTGCTTGACCTGACTCACTGTAGGCTGCTCCTGGTGTCCTGGAGCTGGTGGCACTCTGACTGCTGGCCACCTCCAGTCCCATAGGCACAGCTCTGGGAAGGCTGGTCCCTTCTTCCACAGAATCACAGAAGAAGCTGAATTGGAAGGGACCTATAAAGATCATCAAGTTGCACCCCTGGCCCTGCACAGACACCCCAAATCCCACCCTGTGCATCCCTGAGAACCTTGTCCAAATGCTCTGGCAGCCCTGGGGCCTCTCTTATGTCCAGTCAGGCTGGGATCTCTGCTTGCCTCCACTGCTGTGTTCCCTGGCACAGGCTGTGTGAGGAGAGGCTGTCCTGCAGCCAGTGTGCTGAGGGAATCTTGTCTTGCTCTGGGCTTCACTCAGCTTCTTGCAGAGGCAGTGCTGAGACAGCTGAAGGGCTTTTCACACACACAGTGTGCCCTCAGGGCCAGGGGGTGATGAGCCAGGTCTGTCTGTGTCTTTGGAGCACCCTGGAACAGCTGGGTGCCCACTCACCCTCTGCAGGCAGGCACAGGGCACTGGTGCTGGAGTGATGCTTGTCAGTCTCTCTGTTTCACAGGTGATGTCCGGGTGCCTCTGTGGGTGAAGAAAGGAGGAATGAAGTTCCCAGCTGACCCTGCCACGCCTGTGATCATGATTGGCCCTGGCACAGGGGTGGCACCCTTCCGAGCAGCGATACAGGAGCGGGTGGCACTGGGGTGTAGAGGTGAGGGATGGTCCTGGGAGGCACTCAGGGTGACCCTTGCACGGCCAGGTCTGTGTCAGCAGATGGAAGGATGGACCGGGGGCTCGTGAGGGTTCCACCAGGTCAGGCTTTGTTTGTTGAGCAGAAGCAGGCTGAGCTCTGGGGCAGGTGAGGCCCAGAGCCTGCTGTGTGCAGCCTGTGTGGTTATTCACAGGCCATGCTGCAGGGCAGCTCCTTGGGTTGGGTCAGGCTCTGCAGAGGCTCTTTCTTGGCTCTCTGAGAGTGAGCATGGGTTACTGAGCTCAGCTGCTGCTGCAGCTTGTCCCATCCTCATTGCCTTGGCTCAGGGAACAGGCAGCCCTGGAGGACATCAGCAGACGAGGGCCTCTGGTTGCCGCAGGTCACTTGACGTCCTGCTCACTTCATGCTCATGGCTCTGCAGGCCAGGGCTGTCAGGCAGGTGGCACCAGCAATGCCCAGCACTGGTGCTCCCAGCACAGCCCTGGTGCTCTGCTCCTGCAGGGAACTGCCTCTTCTTCGGCTGCCGACACCAGTCCAAGGACTTCTACTGCCAGGCGGAGTGGGAAGAGCTGGTGGCAAAGGGCTTCCTGACACTCTTCACAGCCTTCTCCAGGGACCAGGTTAGTGCCCAGAAGAGGAGGGTGGGCACAAGACCATCTCAGGCAGCACTGATGGGACTCTGCCAGGGTGTCTGTCCCCTGTACCTGTTGGCACGATCTACAATGATTTGCTGAGGTGGCACAGCATGCACCTCCTTCCCCACACACCTCAGGCTGGCTGAGATCCCCTCCTGCCCTGCAGAGACGTGTCTGGCTAAGTTGAGCTGGAAAGGTTGCTGGGACAAAGCTGGAGAACAGCAGGACAGATAAGGCATTAACCAGCTTTGTTTGGCTGGACCACGTGAGTGATAAAAGGCTCCCAGGCTCTCTGAGGGTCATCAGGCAATAACTTCTTGGTTAAGTACCCCTCTTCATGGTGTCCCTCTGAGGCCTGGCTGAAGCTGAGGAGCTTGGCCTCTGTGCCAGCTCTCTCTGAGTCCCAGATATATGGAGAAAAGCTCCCCATGGGTATGAGCACACCCACAACTCAGCCCCTCAGTTTGCTTCCTGCTTTCCCAGGCAGTGTCTCTGGTGGGCAGCCCTCATCCCCCCGTGGGGCTGCAGTGCTGCCAGAGAGGCTCCCTGAGCTGGGGATCTGTTTCACTGCCTTCCTCTGTCCCTTGATGGCACCGAGAGCTCAGCCTGGCTTTGGAACAGAGATGTGATAAAAAAGGAATGGCAATCTCACAGTAGCTCAGCTGCACCAGCCCCAGCCCTTTCTCCTGGCTGTGTGCATGTGTTGACATGAATTCACTGTCTTTTATCCATTCACTTGTAAGGCAGGAGCTGGGTGCTTCTGTGAAGGCTTTCCAAGTCTGTGGTGAACAGGAGCACACTGCAGAGGGGTGTTGAATGACCAGTGAAGGGGCACCTACTGCTCTCTGAATCTGGAGAGCAGCCAGAGCCACCTTCTGCTCTTGCTGAATGTGGAGGGATGGGACTTCCATTGGAGTGTCCCCTGTCTCCTGCTCCACAGGCCAAAGCCATTTGTCACCAGAGCCCTCTGCCCCCAAGGCAGAGTGGGAGCACAGCCAGGTGGGATGAGCCACATTGGGCTCATTGTGCCTTTGGTTTCAGGGGATATCACAGCCTTTAACTCATCACAAAGTTTGTTGTCAAAGACCCAGGTGAGGGCTGGGATGCTCCATAGCTGAGCCAAGTTTTGCTCTTCTCTCTAAAGTCCCTTTGCAGGTGCCCCCTGTCCCAGCACATCCCCCCGCAGTGCAGACTGGTCGTGGTCGAGCGTGGATGCCCTGAGACATCGTGACCCCAGTTTGTCACTGGGGGCTCTGCTTGCCCCCAGTGATGATCCCCTCGGAGCCCAGAGGCAGGCGGGGCCTCTGGCAGCACTGAGCTTGTTACTGTTGGTGAAGCTGAGGCTGGCTGTGCTGGTGCTGCTGAGGGCACTGCCCATCAGAGCTGTGCCCAGGCCGAGCTGGCACTCCAGGGCCGTCAGCCAGTGGGACCCACAGTGTCCAGCTCCTGTGACAGCCTGCTCGAGCTGCTATGGGCTGTTCCCACACCCATCTCCAGCCTGCAGCACCTGAGCCTCAGCGAGAGCTGTGGTGCCTTTGGAGAGGGGGGCGTGGGGAGGAGGCTGTGCCCATGGCCCAGCTCACCACTGTGCAGTGGGGCGTGGGGGGACGCCCAGCACAGGGCTGGCCTTCATCACAGTGTCACCTTTGTCACGGGAGCCCTCTGGGCCAGCAGTGCGTTCAGACACGTTGGCAGTGGTGTTCTCTTGGGCAGGAGCCAGGGCTGTAGGCAGTTGCTTGGATTCTTGAAGTCTTGTGGATTAACCCTTTGGGAACTGTCCTTGACTGGGCTGTAGTGTGCCCAGAGCCAGTCCTCATCCAGTCCCTAAGCACAGTGGAGGGGCAGGGACTGGGACTGAGGCTGTCCCTCCAAGCTTTCTGCCCTTCCAAGGTGTTTCAGGTCTCCAGCAATCACGGGTGCAGGGAAGGGTCTCTGTCCTATAGCAGACTTGGCACAGAAGGGCCACAGAGCCTCCTCTGTCTAGGCTGGGAGAAGAGAGAAGAGGGCAGGAGAAAAGCCCTCACAGGGCCTCTCCAGGTCATGGCCCTGACCAGTGGACACCCAAAGGATTTGGGGGGCTGCTTGGGGCCCAGTGTTCCCCACTGAAGCTCCTGCTGCTGCACCCATTTCCCACCAGCCCATCCCAGTGCAGACATCAGCTGTGGGATTCCTGTTCCCCACACTGGTCAATGATCCAACTGCTTCTCCCAGTGCCTCCAGTTCCAGGGGGCTGTGCTGTCCTGAGCTCCTGGAAACAGTCCCTGAGGACAGTCCTGAGAGCAGGAGCTGGGGCTGCTCCAGAGCTGGTGGGCTCAGTGCCTTTTCCCTGCAGGATGAGAAGGTTTATGTCCAGCACCGCATCCGGGAGAACGCGAAGCTGCTGTGGGAGCTGCTGAGCAGTGAGAATGTTCATATCTATCTGGCTGGGTGAGTGAGAGGTCTCTGTGCAGGGCTTGGGGGAGCAGGGCTGCACATCTCTGCTTCTTCACCCACCTGGAGGAATTTCCTTGGCTCAATCCTCCTCTCTGTATGTCCTGCTCTGAGTGGGACGTTTGTCACCTCCCCCATGCTTGCCTTAGGAGGGGCACAGCTGAAACTGGTAAAGATTCTGCAGCTAATACCACCTGCCCAACCCTCTCCCTGCCCAGGCCTGGCCCACAGCACATCCACACACAGGAGAGGCCTGGCCCCTGCACAGCCCTCTCCTCCAGCAGTGCTTGATGAAACTGGAGAAAAGGATTCTGTGGCACTTGTGGCCTCTTTTGTGGGCAGGCTCCCCAGCAGTGCTGGGGCTCAGGAGCAGCTTTGGGAACCTTGGCACATTCTGTGGCTCTTTGCATCCCAAGCTGCCTCCTGGGCAGAGACCAACCCTGTTGCAGCACAGCCAGTCTCCTTGCACAGCACAGTCCCTCTCCAGGTGCTTGTCTGGGGCTGGTTGCACATCTGGAGCTGCTGGCCAGCAGGTGGGTCTGCCCTGTGAGGTCAGGCCGTTGGCAGCTCTGCTCTCAGCTCCGTGCCCGTGTCCTTGGCAGAGCCCTTGGCCTGCCTGCACTGCAGGGAGAGGCTGCTCTCCATGCCCAGGGGGAGGCTTGGGAAAGGCTCTGGGCTGCTGGAGCTGGGCAGAGCCCGCCCATGGCTCTTGTTGTGCCCCCTGTGACCTGGGCAGTGCAGGCCTGGGCCCGGCTGTCGCCATGGGCAGCGATTGCAGGAGGTGCTTTCCTGCCTGTCCTTCAGGAGAGCCAGAGCTGCCCAGGTGCCTCGCAGGCAGGACTGGCCTCGCTGCATTCCTGGGAGAAAGAGACTGGTGTTTACTTCCCAGGCAGTGGAGGCCAGGCCACCCCACTCCATCCTTCACACTGCAGCACGGGGCTTCCTGAAGCCTCTCCCCAAACTGGGCATTCTTGTCCTTGGGTCTGGGGTTTGGAGCACTTGGGACTTGGGGTTGTGCCTCCACCCACAGCCCAAATGCTGAGACTATTGAGGTGTTGGGTCATGGCTTTATTCTCTCCTTCCATTCTCTTTCCTACTTTTTGGTGCTGATGGAGATCCCCAAAGGTGATCCATTTCTTGGAAAGAGCAGGGCTTGCACAGCTGTCCCCAACGCAGATTTTGTGTGGTCATGAGGATGGTATTTTGGACATCAGGATTGCTCTGAGACTCCTCTTGTTGGGGGCTTTGTCCCTGGCATGGGGTGTCCCTGAGCCCCCATCAGGCACGTGGGATCCCAGAGCCTTGGGATTCCTGTACAAGTGACATTGTGCTGATTACAGAGGACACTGTTCCTCCTTTCCTGAACAGCCCAAACCCTGTAGAAAGGCTTCCAGGATCACCATGCCCCTCCCCAGCCCACAGACTGAACTGTCAGTGAGGTGCCAGGCAGGAAAGTGCAGGTGGGTGATCCTGTTTTCCCCCCAGATTCACAGTCTCAGCCAGACGGGGAGGAAGCTGGGGGAAGTGCATCCTGAGCTGTGTGACCCTGAGCAGCAGCCCTGGCCCATGGGACACTTGTGTCTGCCTTCCTTTCCTGGGCCAGGTGGGCTCTGGACAGCCAGGGCTGCATCTGCTCTATGATTGTTTCTAGCTTGTCTCACTCAGGGGCAAAAATGTTGAAAATGTCTATTTCTTTGAAAAAAAAATAGCTAATTGACATGTTTTCCATCACAAAGCCCAGCTCCATTATCTCGTACTTGCATATCAGTGCCTGACTCAGAAACAATGCGACTCTTCCAAAAAAAGAAGACCTCCTTTCTGGGTATTTTGGGATGTTAATCAGCTTCAAACGCAAGTCAGAATTCTGCCTTGTTCTTGGGAAACAGCAAGGACGTTGCCAGATGCTCGTGCCAATTGGAGCAGGCTGGGAAATTTTTTATTAGATGTTTTTTTTGTCGCACAGGCAGTTCATCAAATGAAATTCTCTCCAGGAAAAAAAAGTCAGAATTTCTGATTTCCCATAAGAAATAATTGTGCTTGAAAGCGCTTATTTCTCTTTGGGTATTTTCTACATAGGGGCTTGATGTTTTCTCCAGCATTTCTCTGAGGTTTGAACTGGCTTTGGTTCCAAATGTCACTATCAAACCAATCATTCTGCATTTCTTGAGAGCAGGCAGCAGCAGGATGGGAGCGGCTGCTCCTGCCCAGCTGAGGATCAGACATGTTTGACATTGAGTGATTCCAGAGATGAAAGGACAGGTTCCTGCCCTGCTGCTGATAAATTCCAACCCGTGCATGTTGCCTGTGTCTCTCTAATGAGGATGCTGGCAAATGCAGCTGTGTGGGGCTGGTGTTTGGGCTCTTGACCTGTGATGCTCCTTCCCTGGGGTCTGCAGCCCATGGCTGTGGCTTTGCCTTCACACACCTGTGCTGAGGATCCCTGTGGGTAATGGCTCTGCTCTTGAGGGAATGCTAGGAGCTGCCTCTCAGGCTTGTCATTTACCCTGTGCCAGGCAGCCTGTGGCAGTACAAGGCAGGTTCCCACTGTCCTGTGGTGGGCTTGGCTACAGGGACTGCTGATTCCTGATCCTGGAGCACTGGGGCTGCTGCTCTGCCCTCCGTGTTCCTCCTTGACCTCCATTGTGTCCTGCTCTCTCCCCAGGAATGCCAAGGAGATGCCAGCAGCAGTGGCCGAGGCCCTGCAGTCGGTGTTGCAGCTGGAGGGTGGCCTGTCCCCCTCGGAAGCAGAGGAGCATTTAAGAGCCCTGGAACGGTCCCGGCGCTTCCAGTCTGAAACCTGGTCATGAGCCTGGCTCCCTGCCTCCCCTCCCCAGACTGCCTGAATAAAGGAGCCAGCAAAGGGATCTGCCTCTGGCATCTTTCTGGGGTGGATTTACCCAACCAGCCCCTCCCTGACAGCTGCAGGGCCATGGCACTGAGGGGACCCCATCTCCTGGGGGCTTGGGCTCCCTGTGCCCACACCCCACCAGAGCAGGGGCCAGAGGTCTTCTGGGGGTTCTGCTGGTTGGCTTTGGTGTGGGAGTGATCTGCCCCACATGCCCCAGCCCTGGGGGTCCCTGTGTGGGGCGGGTGGCACCCAAGGGTGTTGCTGGAACTGTGGAAGGGGCAGTGGCCACTGTTTGTGGCAGAGCCAGAGGAAGGGAAGTATTGCATGGGAGTCTCTCCACCCCAGCATTACTCAGCAGCGTTTGCTGCAGGAGGAGGCTGCCTGGACAGACCTGTTCCCCTTGGTTCCAGGGGCCAAGGCCAGCAGGGACAGGCACAGGAGGAAGCCTCGACGCCTCTGTCTCTGCTGACACTTCATCAGCCTGAGCCTGCTGAGGTCTGAGCTCCAAGTTCCTGCTGAGTTATCTCTTTCCCTGAGTGCCTGCTCAGCTGCATCTCTCCTCCACCCCATCCTGGGAGCTGCTTCCAGCCCTTTCCCTGCAGCCTCGAGGCTGTGCACCCTCCTGGCCCTGCCCGTGCCCCAGTGGGACCAGTGCCAGCACCTTCCTCCCCCAGTTCAGGGAAGTGGGTGCCACTGCGTAAATAGCAATTAGGACCAGGGCATGAATCAGCAGGGACATTCCCTGGGAGCAGGCTGGGACAGGAAGGGACAGCTGTGCCACGCCATGCCTGTGACCCAGCCACCCTCCCATGGCCGAGTCATGGGGTCCTGCAGGGGCAAGCAGTGCCTGGGGCACTGCTCGAGCTGTGGTACCACAGTGAGGGGGAACAGGGTCATTTGGGGACTCCCCACCCCACTGCTTTGCTCTGAGCAGCTCTTGCACTTGCAGACCCTGGCTGGGCTGTGTCCCCATATGCCAGGGACAGGGGCCACTGCAGTGCTGCTGCCTGGCAGTCATCACCCTGCTGCCACCATCCCCTCATCGGGGGCACTGTCCCAGTGGGAAACCTGGAAGGAAACTTCCAGGCCCTGCAAGCTGCTTGTGGAACATAACAAGGAGAGGTGGCCCTGCACAGGGAGGGACCAGCGTGGGGGACAGGGAGTTGGACTGGGGCAGCACAGGGCCTGTTCTGGGAACTGTCCTGGGGCTGTGCTGGGGCAGTGCAGGGGCAGTGCAGGGTCCGTGCTGGGGCTGTCCTGGGGCAGTGCTGGGGCTGTCCTGGGGTCTGAGCCAGGGGACTGCACTGGTGGAGCACAGGGCCATGTTGGGAGGCTGCACTGGAGGAGCACAGGGCCATGCTGCCGTGCCCCAGGGACAGTGGTGTGGGCAGCACTGGCCACAGAGGCGACTCCACTTGTGCTGGGCAAGGAGAAGAGGCGGCCGTGGGCCCAGCTCCTCCCCAGCCCCGGCAGGAGCTGATTGGCGCAGGCATGGCTGCCTGCCCCGGGCTCCCTGCATTTGAGCCGCTTCCAGAAGCTGACAAACCAGACTGGTTACAGCCAGGCTCGGCCCCAGCCCTGCCTGGCCCAGCTGCCTGCACGGGTGCCCGCCACGCCTGCACCCTCCTGGCACGGCGGGCAGCGCCCAGCTCGGTGCCCTCTCCTCTGGACCGTGGCGGGTCAGTACTGCGTTGGTGCTGGGGAGGAGGAAGAGGAGGAAGAGGAAAAGGCTGCTGGGTGCTCACGGTGCTGCCCCTCTTGGGGTGGCCTCGGTGGGGGTGATGGGGCTGCACCCGGCGTTAGAGGCTCCTGACCCTCTGGCCTGGGAGGGCTCCCCAAAGCGCCCCGGAGGGATGTTGGGACTCTGTGCGGACGCTGCTGCTTTCAAACCCTTCGGGCAGCCGTGCTGAAGGAGTCTCCTGCCCTGGAGCAGCACCCACGTCCCGCAGCCAGCCCCGAGGGGAGCCGGCGGGCGGGGGGCGAGCGGGGCGGCTGCTCTGGCCCCCCTGATGGAGCCGGCGGCGGGCGAGGAGGCAGAACCTGGGCCGCCGGCGGTGCAGGCAGCCGCTGAGGAAGGCTGTGCCGGGCAGCGGGACGAGAGCGAGACCGTGGGGTCGGGGGACCCCGGGGAGCCGTCCCAACACTGTGGAGAGGCATCTGCTGCTGCCTGGAGATGCTGGGAGCTGCCACCGACGGAGGATGCCAGGGAGCCGCTCCTGCCCGGGCATGAGCAGCCGCCTGCCCACGGTGCCTCCCTGCCCGCGGGGCAGGACCCTCCCGCTGCCGACACCGGCCCCGTCCTGCCCCGCGGGAAGAGCCCATGGCCCAGCTCCGAAAGTGTCTACAGCTCCATCCTGAGCCTCTTCGGCGAGGCAGAGAAGGCATCGGGCGATGGCGCGGCGGTGGCAGCGGAGCCGTGCCCCGCGCTGGCGGGCAGCGAGGACGAGTGCCCCATCTGCACGGAGCCCTACGACGAGCAGCGGCACAAGGCGGCCGTGCTGAACTGCAGCCACGGGCTGTGCCGCGCCTGCCTGCGGGCCATCATGGACACGGCCACGGGCGCCGAGCTGGGCCGCGTGCGCTGCCCCATCTGCCGCCAGAAGACGCCCATGCTGGAGTGGGAGATCTGCAAGCTGCAAGAGGAGCTGCTCCTGCTGCACGCCCAGCCCGGCTCCCCCGGAGCCCTGGCCACCTCCCGGCCCCCTGCGCTGCCGCCCCGGCGCCCGGGCCTGGCGGGCGCCCTCGAGCATCGCTTCCAGGTGCGCTTCCACACCAGCCGCATGTTCGGGTGCCTGCCCTGCGTGCGGTACCCGCCCTGCCTGATCCGCGCCCTGGCGCGGCTGGAGCGGCGCTGCCGCTGCTGCTACCTCCTGCTGCTGGCGCTGCTGCTGGCGGCAGAGATGCTCAGCCTGCTCCTCATCTTCCTCCCCATTGTCCTGATGGTGATTCTCTTCCTCATCCTCGACAAATAGCGCTGGCTTTGTGCCCTCAGGCCGAGCGTGCGTGGGGAGGGAGCCCAGCTCCGGCTCTGCCCGCGGCCGTGGTGCCAGCTGGGAGCGGGCCTGTGACCCTGGTGCCTGGGACACCTGGCACTGCCCGTGAGCCCCGAGCGGGTGAGGCAGCGGAGGAGCAGGAGCAGGCAGCAGGGGAGGCCACCCTGGAGCTGGCATTACCTGCCCCGCGGCGCAGGTGACATCGCTGCCGCAGCCAGGGGCGGATGGATGTGCCCTTCCTGCAATGGGCACATCCCTGCCTGGGGGCTGCGGGCCAGAGAGGCTCTGCGGGCAGAGCAGGGCTGTGCCACGGACTGTGCCACCTGCACCCCGGACAAACGGGCTGGGATCCCCCAGCATGGACTGAAAATACAACCTGTGTTTGTACCACAGCTGTGTCAGCTGAGTTCAATGCCTGGTCTCAGCGTGTCCCCTTGGGGCCCAGCAGTGACACAAGGAGGGAATGGGCACAGCCAGTGCACCCACCTGCAAGGGGTACGTGTTTCACCGTGGCACCTCCCAGCCCTTGCTGAGCCGTGCCAGTCGGTGCTCGGACTGTGCCCTTCGCGGAGATAAGTGAGCAAACACGGCTCTCCCTGCCGTACACAGGTGGGGGAGCCTGTGGTGAGTGGCACTGGGGCTGTGCCCACATGGAACCTGCCATGGAGCAGGAGTGTCCCAGGGCTGAGCAGGATCTGGGCTCTGCCAGCCTCACGTGGGGGCCACGCGCCAGCCAGGTGATGTCTGGGTCACAGTGTGGCTGCTCTGCACCTTTGTTCCTCCCCAAGGGGACAGGCATTGGGATCTGCCCAGGCTTTCAGCCACCTTTGTGCTGGTGGTGGGTGGAAGGCAGCTGTCAGACCCTCGAGGTCCTCCCAGGATTCCATTTCAGGGGTGCTGACAGCCACCTCCACAGGCTGGAATGTGCAGCAGTCTGTTTGTCACTGCTGGCCTCCTCTGGGTTGTCCTGCCAAGGCCGTGCTGACCCTTTGCCAATTCCCCCCTCCCTGTGCTGCCCCCCCCCCTCCGTCCCCCTCAGCCCAGCCCTGCTGGGGGGCTGGTGACACTGCTGTGCCCTGTCCTCCTGCCTGGCTGTGCAACCATCCCCATGTCCTGGCTTTGCTCTTCTCCCCCAGAAACACCCTGTGGGCCCCTCCCCAGGGCTGTGGCTGTGGGAGACAGGGTGCCAAGCCCCCCACCCCCTTCTGCTTCCTCCTGCCCAGAAGCTGGGGGTGGGCTGTGAGCAGGCAGCAAGCACTGCTGTGCCCACACAGCCCCACAGAGAACCCCTGTCCTTGTGTCCGGGAGGGCAGAGCTTGGGGCTGTGAGCTTTACAGGGCACTGATGCCACTCAGCATCAGCGCTGCCGTGGGCTGCTCTGGCAAGGTGCTGAGGCACAGGGAGGAGCAGGGCACCCCAAAACAGGTCAGGTCAGCAGGCCGAAGCAGGTGGGTTCCCCCAGCCCTGGTGGCACCAAGGAATATTTATTTATACCAAGTGGAGCAGCTCCATCAGGAGAAGTGCCAGTTCAGCCTGGCTGGGGCATTTTTGGCTCCATGGAACCTGTGGGGAGGGGGAGCTCAGACACCCAGGGGGCCTTGTCACCATGTGGGAGCCTCGTGCCCCTGCCCTACATTGCGTGGGGGTGTTGGGGTGAACCAGGCCAGAGCTGCCCCCACGGGACACCCCCAGCACTCCCGTGCTCCCTGAGCCAGCTGCTGGCACCTCTGGGTGCTGAAAGCTGAAGGGCACCTCCATCCCCCCGAGGAGGGGGTCCCTGGGGGCTGTGGTGTGGGGATGGACCCTGTGGGCCATCTGGAGCCTGGCTGCAGTGTCCACTCCCAGAGCTGGGTTATATTTAGCCACCTGAGATAATGGTGAGCAGGACAGGGGCTGACAAAGCTGAGCCAGGGCTGATGCAGGCTCCTGGTGCAGGCACAGCTTCCAGCACAGCCCCCAAACCCACCCAGCCTTCCCAGCTGCAGCCCCGTCCCCTCTCCCCAGCCCATGACACCCCATTGCACCACCCCAAATGCCTCATCGCATCCCCCAGCTGGCACCTGCTGGCACCAGGTGAGGTGGTGTCCCCAGAACAGTGACTTGGCTGTCCCCATCCTTGCACAGACCTGCCCATTCCCTCCTGCAGCCTGGCGTGTCCCACCTGAGTCCTGCTCTGCCTGGAGGTATCCCCATCCCAATTGCACCCCAGCAGCAGCACCTTCCCTTCTTCTCTCAGCCCCCCACTCTGGTGACATGTCCCCACCCCGTGTCCCTTGGGAGTGAGACCAGAGGGCCAGCAGCCACAGGGCCAGCACGGGGAGGGGACACGGAGCTGGGCAGTGAGCAGGAGTCGTGCCTGCAGCCAGCCCTGTCTTGGACTTGACCCCAAGAAAGCTCCCGAGCCCAGCAGTCCCTCCCCAGCCGCGGGGCCAGCCCTGCCCGGGGGACCTGTCACAGTCACCTCCCATCACGCTGGCACTTGGAAAGGAGCTTCCACTCGGCTGAAACGGCCTTTGGGGGGTGTGACCGCCCTGGGCTGCGTGTCCCCAAGGAGGGCACAGCCCTGGTGCTGCAGACAGGAGGTGATCTCCCCACGGCCCAGCACAGCCTCGTTTGCATCCCTGGGGAGCTGTCCTGCTGTGCCACCTCTGGGGCAGGGTGGGGGTGGTGGGGCCACCAGCTGGGGACGGCCGGGCACTGCCCAGCGCTGCCACCGCCCTGCAGCAGCAGAGCAGCCCCAGCCCCAGCCCGAGAGGCCGGGCTGCAGGAGCTGCTTTTCACAGAACCACAGAACGCACTGGGTTGGAAAGAACCCATCAGGATCACCCAGCCCAACTCCTGGCCATGCACAGACACCCCAGCGATCCCACCCTGGGCCTGAGAGCGCTGTCCAAATGCTTCTTAACTCTGGGGAGAATGACTGGCGAACACCACACCCCAAACCCATGCTGAAGGCTGAGCCCAAACCAGCCTGAACCTGGCACTTCCCACCTAAAATGAGGGCATTTGGGAAAAGGATCATCCCCAGGAGCATTTTAACTCCCCATGGTCCCTCTCCTATCATGAGCCAAACTGGACACTGGGAGAGCCCAGAGCTTCATCCCAGCCTGGGACAGATGTTGCAACAATGAGGAGATTTTAGAACCAGCTTGCCTGGGAACATCTGGGAGCATCTCTGCTCTCATGTGACCAAACCTTCTGTAGCAATGTCCTGGCCATGCTTAAGCAGTTTGTAGGACTTGGAGATCTTTAAAAACTTAGCATGGAGGCACAAAGCTCAGAATGGCCATGGGAGCATTTCAGGCGAAGTGAAAGATTTTTAATTCACCTGCATCTGTGACACAAGGGCTGGCACCACCCCATGTGCCTGTCCTCTGCAGCAAACCTGGCCCCTCTTCCAGAAAGTGCTTATTCGAGGTTAATAGGGCAGGAGAAATGGGTTCTCGCCCAGTACTTGCTCCTGAAAGGCCCTATTTCTTCCTTAATTGCAACTCAAAATCAAATTAGCAGTTTTAAATTTACTCTGTGCCCAAGAGGTGCCACGAGGGTAGGGGAGAACATGTTGTACCCTTTGTCCTTATGCAATAAAAAGGGTAAATTCCTACTGAGGGCAAAATTGCTGCCGCCTCTGCTCTGGCTGGCCTGCAGCTTTGGTGTCTTTGGGGACAGAGATGCTCAACCTGGATTTAATATGAGCTTTTGGGGTGTTGGAGTCCTTTTGCCTGGATTTGGCATGAGCCTTTGGGCTGATGGAGATGCACATCCTGGATCTGGGGCTGCCCCAACTCCCCCAAGCAGCCGCATGGTTTGGCTTAGTGAGGGGCTGCTGTGGCCACCAGGAGACCCCCACACTGTGCCAAGGCTGCACAAAAGGATGGAGGAGTGTGGGTGCAGGGTGGGGAGGTTTGTAAGGACAGGGAGACAGGACACAGCTGCAGCATCCTGGGGATGAGTGTGGCACTGGCTGTGCTGTTGGTGCTGTAATTCAGCAGCCATGGACTGGGAGCTGGTTCTGTTCTCCAGGCACAGAAACCCCTCTGGGATGGGAACCAGCACACCAGGAAAAACGGTCTGCAGCCACGCTTGCACCCTCCTGGGTGTGCTGCTGCTTTGGAAGCAGATGCTCCACCTTGGCCCAGAGCCGAGGGCAGAGACAGTTACTGTTCCTAGAGGAGGGAAATCTGGGGGCTGGCACTGGCAATGGGCACAACACCAGCCAGTGTGTACCGCTTGCCCTGGGGAGCTGCCTTGTCCTGGGATCATCATCCCACTTCTTCTGCTGCAGATTCCTGGCTCTCCCAGCCGTGGTGCTCCCATCCCAATGGCCCCAGGGTCCATTGGGGCAGGCAGTGGGTGCCATGGGCTGGTGATGCCAGGTGTGTGCCAGCCCCAGGGCAGCTCCTGCATGCTGTGGGAATGGTGCAGAGAGGGGCCATGGGTGCAGCTGCCTCACCAGAGCAGGGCAAGGGGAGCCCAGCACTGCCCATGTCCCTCCCCAGCAGGTGCCACCAAATGGCACATCCTCCCCCCAGTATCCCACGTCACCTGGGGAGAGAGGGGACATCCAGCGGTGTTTGAGGGCTCTTGCTGTGGCTGGGGACCCCTTGCCAAGCTGGGCAGGGTCCCCCAAGGTGCCCAGCCACGTGCAGAGGCTGGGCAGGGAGGGGACACAACTCCATCAGAGCTGAAAGCCAGGTTGGAGGAGGAGGTGCCAGCCCAGGGGAAAGCTGTAACCCGGGTATGGCCCCCCAGCCTGCCCCGCAGATGGAGCAGGGCCAGGACACAGCCCGGTGTGCCACCCCACTCCTGCCCGCAGTGACACGGCCCCGGACTCCAGCTCAGCCTTCGTTCCAATATAATCTTTATTGGGGAGACTGATGGGGTCAGAACAAGGCCGGGTATAAAACATGACCATGGTCACAACCAGCAGCGGGAGGCATTGGCAGAGCAACACAGACACGGAACCGGCGCCGTTCCGCACCGGAGCGAGAACGGTCCTGGGGCTGCGCCCGCTCCCTCGGGACAGGCCAGGGCAGCGACTGGCCCCTCTCCCTGCATGGGTGCTGGGCTTTGGCCCGTGCCAGGGGCTGCTGTTTCCTCCAGGATGTACGTTCTGGGACCGCTCAGGCTCACCCAGCACCGTGGGACTGGGCAGCTTGTGCCCCTGGTGCCCTGGCCATGCTGGGTTGTGGTGCTCAGCCCCATGGGAGCACACAAAATTATGGCTTTTTCTTTATTTTGTTTTTGTTTTTTTGCTTTTTTTGGCAGCAAATTTACCCCTCCAGGTGCTCTGGAGAAAGCAAGACTGTGCACAGGGGGCTGCTGCCCTGCCAGCCCCTCCACACAGGAGTCAGAGCAGAGGTGCTGCTCTGGGGAAGGGACTGTGGGCAGGAGCTAGACCTCAGTCCCCCTACCCAGTCAAATCTCCTTGCTGGAGTCAGCAATTTGGGGTACTGGACCCCGTGCCACTCTCCTGAGCCATCCCATGGGGCATCAGTGTGGGTCCCGGGCGGAGGGGCAGAGAATGGGCACAGCTCAATGCCTTTGTGAACATGTAGTGGCCTGGGATGGGGTGGCCGGGGATGGATGGGGAAAAACAAGAATCCTCCAAAACGAGGACAAAGTGGAGCTTTCCTCAAGGGCCTGCGGAGGACATGGGCCGCATGTCTGCTGGCATCCGAGGGGCCGGCGTGGCAGCTTGGTGTGGCTACTGAGACTCGGGCGCATGGCGGCGTGGCCACTGAGATGAAAGCTTTGGCAAATAACTTACAGAGAGGGGGTGGAGGGGGCAGGTGGGGACCTGTCCTCGCTTCCTGTGCTGGGAGGGTGGCCCGGTGTGGCACCATGCATCTCCAGGGCTCCTTGTGCTGCTGCTGCCGGCCGTGGGGCGGTGGGGACGGCGTCGCTCTGGCCAGAACCCAGCGTCCGCTCTCGGGAGAGCCGGGGGGAGAGGAGGGAGAGGCGCCCGGGAAGGAGCACGGTGAGATGCTCGAGGCACCACAGGAGTGCCCGCCGCAGGACCAGGGGAGCCGCAGACCCTGGATGCGCTGGTAGATGTGCTCCCCGTGCCAGCGTCCCTCTCCCCGGGCACCGCCGGTGAGGAGGGGGCTGCTGCCGGGCCCCAGCCCCCCCCGTGCCCCCCGCGAGTGCCGTCAAGGATCCCAGTCCCACATCCTTGGCCGTGGTGGGTATCGGAGCATTCCCGGCGGTGCCCCCGGCGGGGAGCGGGCAGGGGGCTCGGGGGCCGCGCTGTCCCGCCCGCCGTGCCCCGCTGCGGAGCGCGGGCGGGACCGCGCGGGGCTCACATGATGGTGCAGGAGGACAGCGGGTTCCGGATGTGGCAGGTGCAGGCGGCCCCGCAGTACTGGCGGAAGGTCTGGTAGCAGCTGCGGTCGGTGTCGCTGCTCCACTGCACGGGGTTGGCGGCCAGGGCCTCGGCCGGCAGTCTGTTCAGGATACTGGTGTTGACGGCCAGCGCCGCCAGCCCGTAGTCGGTGAAGAGGACGGTCTCCCGTTTGCAGGTGGGGCAGGAGATGAACTTGTACTTGGGGCAGGACTCGTAGAGGATCTGCAGGCACTCCTCGCACACCGAGTGCAGGCAGGAGAGGATGCGGGGCCGCTTGTTGGTGAAGTTGTACATGTGGCCGCAGGTGGGGCACTCCAGGGGCTCGCAGGGCGTCGAGGGGTGCAGCACGTACTGGTTGACGATCACCTCGTCCGACGGCGGCTGCCGGTGGTAGCAGACCTCCGAGCTGCCCTTGCGCTGGCCCTGGAAGCCGCGCTCGCGCCGCGGCAGCGGGGGAGTCCGGGGCAGCGGCAGCGGCCCGGGGGTGCCATCCAAGGCGGGGATGTCCCCGCACGCCTGGTTGACGATGATCTCGGACTCGGAGGGCCACGCGCGCTTGGCCACGAGCGGCGGCTCGCGGCGCGGGGCGGGCGCGTAGCGCGGCTGCGACGCCTGCAGCTCCGAGAACTTCTCCGGGTGGATGATTTTCATCGCCTCCATTTTAATGATGACCTGTTGCCCTTTCAGACACGACATGAGTATCGTTTTCACATTACTGTCCACTGCTCTGGGGTCTCCGAGGGACGCCTGCATGAGGCTAAAACATGCTGGCAGCCCGCTGAGCTTTCAATCTCGCTCTGGCCGCGGAGCAGGAGCACAGGGAGCAGCAGCTGGTGCGGGAGAGCATCCTGGGGAGACGGGCCAGCGCCAGAGGACCCCGCGCCCCTCTTCTGCAGCCAGCCCCGAGAGTGGCAGGCGCGAGGCTGGGGCAGGCAGGGGAAGGCAGGGCTCACAGTGGCATCCTGCCTACTTCGAGATGCTCTTGGGCGGGTGATCAAAGCGCCGGCTCCCCGCAGCCTCGCCGGGATGTTAACGTGACATTGGCAGTCGCTCAGCAGCCCTGCTCTTCTCCTTCGCTGCCACTTCCCACAGCGGATCAGCTGCAGCCGGGAATAGCAATTTGGGGATGGTGGCACCGGGCACTGCCCAGGGCAGGTGAGTCCAGGGAGGATCTTGCAGAACTGGAGGCAGCTCTCACTTCGCCCCAGGCCGGCCTCTGTTCCTGTTTACATGCAGTGGGATCCTCGTGGCGCTGAAGAATGTGTTTGCAAATTCCTTTGCTCTGACTTCCCGGCTCTCCCACTTGCAGTCACCGGCAGCTCCCACAGGGCAGGGGCTCAGAGTACATCCCGTGCCAGAGGGCAGCTCACCTTGGCTGCGGCCAGGACAGCACACACCTTGTCCCCTCGGTCCCTGGTCCCCCTGTTCCCAGCTCAGCTTCGTGCTTTCTGGAAATGAAAAGTGAGAGTGGGTTGGATCCAAGGCTCTTCATGGATCTGGCGGCTGCCAGCGCTCCCTCGGGATGCGTGCCCGCCTGCATCCCGGTAATTTAGCAATCGTGCCCTGCGGGTCCTGTCCATCCGCCCGTGCTTGGGCTGCGGAAGTGGGAGCAGGCAGGTATTTCCCCCAAGGCATCCCCTCGGCAGCCCCGAGCCCGGGGTCCCGGGACCCCCTTCAGCCTGAGGGTGGGAGGGCAGGTCCCCCAGAGCCCCGCTGGGCTGCAGGGCCCCTCCCGAAGGGGCTCCTCCACCGACCTGCCTCTGCTCAGGGTTTTCTCTCACGTTTAGCCCCTCCTCTGCTCAGTGGATCTATTTTTACCTCCATCGCTTGCTCCTGATCTGTCCCTGCTATTATCCCTCCCTCCAGCTTCCTCTCCCCCCCTTCCCAGCTCCCTGCCCTTGTCCCGGGGCTGATGGAGAGGACAGGCCACCTTTGCGGGCAGGAGATGGGGGGCAGGCAGCCAGCCCGAGGCCATTTTCTCCCTCAGCAGCCCCTGCGCCAGCCCGGCTCTCCTCCGAGAAGGGCGAAGGCGCTCTCCTCCATCACGCTGCAAATCCTGTTAGAGGGATGCCTGCTCCGGCCGGGCGCTGCCATGCCTGGCGGAGGGGGCCCGAGGGGGCCATCTGGTTGCAGCAGCAGCAGCTTTGGGGACGAAGCGAGGCCCCGGGGTCCAGCCCCGGGTGCCTGAGGGCCGGGAGGCTGGGCTGGATCTCTGCCCAGCCCCAGCAGGGATGTCCTGGGGGCCATGCCCTGGTAGCACTGGGGTCCCGCGAGCATCCTGCCCTGCAGAGGGAGGCCTCGCCCCTTTCATTCCCCCTCACGGGCCCACATCCTGCACCCCACATCCTGCACCCCGCGTCCCACAAGCAGCATACATCCCCCCCCTCCCGCAGGCAGCAGCAGCCCCGGGGGCTCTGCCTGCAGCTCTCACACGGACACTCACCCGCAGCGCCCACCAGCACCGTGATTCGGGTGGTCAGCAGTGCCACGCACTGTCACCGCGTTCCCACGCTCGTTCTGTCACACCCCTTCACGCACAGCCCTGGCGCAGCACCCCGCACCCCCACCGCCCCTGGGGCGACACAGCCCCCCGCCATCCCCGTCACTCCGGGGGTGACACAGCCCCCGCCGTACCCCGCATTGCCATCACTCCGGGGGTGACACAGCCCTCCCCGCCCCAACCTCCCACCGCAGTCCCCAGCCCCACACGTCCCTGCCCCACGCTCGCAGCCCCGCGGAGCACACGCCTGTGCACACACACACACACACGCACACACACACACACGCACACACACACGCACACGCACACGCACACACACACACGCACACGCACACGCACACACACACACACACACGCACACACACGCACACACACACACACACACGCACACACACACACGCACACGCACACACGCACACACACACACACACACGCACACACACACACACACATACACGCACACACACGCACACACACATACACGCACACACACGCACACACACACACACACGCACACACACACACACACACACACACGCGCGCGCGCGCGCACACACACACACACACGCACACACACAAACACACACACACACACACACACGTGCGCTCCCGCACGCCCGCGGGGTGACTCCCCCGCCCCTGCCGCCGTTACCTGCGCTGGCCCCGGGCAGGGGTCCCGGTGCAGCCCCCGCTCCGTGCCCGGCGCGGCTCCGCAGGCCCGAGCGGCGGAGGTTATCTGAAAGGCAGAGAGGGATGCGGCGCTGCCCCGGCCAGGCGCGGCTCCCCGGGGATGCTGGCGGCTCCGAGGCGCGGCTCCACGGGGATGGTCCTGGCCGGCCGCCCCCGGCCCCGCCGCCTGCTCCGGCCGCGGCCGCGGCGGCGCGGGGAGGGCACCGGGCACGGGGGCCGGGGCTGGCGGCGCCGAGCTGCTCCGGATGCTCGGCGGGGACCGGCGGCCGGGGGAGCCGGCAGGTACGGCCGCTGCCGCTCCGGGGGGCTCCTCCGTGCCCTCCCCCGGCTCCCCCCGCCGTCCCCGGCCGCGGACCCCGGCTCGGCGCGGGGCTGATGCAACACCCTCGGCCGGCGGCGCAGGCTGCGGGGGGCTGATGCCAGGCCCCCCTGTGCCCCTCGGCAGGTGCAGACAGCGGCGGGCAGCAGCGGGCAGGCAGCGGCGGCTCCGTGCCCGCCGTTCCCGGGGCCCGGCGGCGCGGGCGCTGCTGCGCGCTCCCGCCGCCGCCCGCAGTGCCGCCGCAGTGGTGCAGCCGCCTCACATTTCTCTCGCTCAGCAGCGCCGGGGCCCGCCGGCCGCAGCGCCTGACGCCCAGCACACCCCCTCCCCGCCCCGCACCCCCCTCCCCGCACGCCCCCTCCCCGCCCCGCACCCCTTCATCCGCCCTGCACGGCCCCCTCCCCGCACATCCCTCCTCGCCCCCCGTCTCACACACCCCGCTTCCCCACCCCACAGCCCCTCTTGCCCCGCACCCCCTGTCCCGGCAGCCGCTGCCGAGCCCTCCCGGGCCCCGCTCCTGCTCCCGCCGCCGGCCGGGCCCCCGCGCTCGTTCCGAGGGGCCGCGGTGACTCAGCATCCAGCGCCGTGCGAGCGGCTCCGCCGCGGCCGTGCCGCTCCGGGGCCGCGGCTGTGGGGCAGCATCGGTGAGCGGGGCCCTCTCTGCAGCCCCTGCTGCTCCCGGGGCTGAGAAGAGGTCGCACAGCCAGGAATTCCCCCACCACTGCTTTTTCCCACTGCCAAATCAGCCGTGCACCCCACACTGTCCCCTGGGATCCATGACCAGCGGCTGTCGGGGGAGCAGAGGGGGTCCCCTGACAGCTCCCCAGTCCCTGCTGAGCTCCTGGGCACAGGGGCTCGTTGGTCCCTGGGACACGGTGGGCTCAGCGTGGTGGGTGGGGGTCTCAGTAATGCTGACAGGTCCCTGCAGAGTGCTGGGGAGCATTGCTCATGGCCGTGGGCTTGCTGGTGTGGCCCCCATAGTGGCACAGGCAGACAGGACCCCACAGGCTGGGGACACCCCACAAGGTGCCCTGAGCAGGTGACTCTGGTCCGTGCTTCCTGGCTCCTGCAGATGTGAGAGGCATGGATGTCCCCTGGCAGATGTTAGAGGCCAGGCTGCCTTCTCCCCCTGCTGTGGTTGCCTCCAGAATGGGGACCCCACAGGCAAATGGCCAAAATGAGCCGGCAGCCCCACACAGAGCCCTCCAGCTCCCAGGAGCAGTGACCCAGGCACGTGCACACTCCAACCCAAACCCACTCCCCCCCTCCACCCAGCCCTGGCTGGAGCAGGATGCTGCTGGGGGCTCACCAGGCTCCTTTGGGTGCTGCTGGGGTTCTCCTGCTCATGTCACCCCTTGCTGTTTTTTAGTTTTTTATATTCCCCCAGGACTGTGCCTGGGCTTTTATGCCCTCCCTGAGTATTACCCTGCCCAGCCCTGCTTGCTGACCCCCAGCCCTGCTGCAGCACAGATCCAGCCCCTGTAACAAGGGGTCTGCGTGGTCCTGCAGCCGTCGTGTCCCCAGACCCACACTGTCCTCACACCATGGCTGTCCCCTGGCCCTGCCATCAGTGGGGTGGACACAGCAGCTGGAGGTTACATACTTCACAGCTCTGCCAGGCCTTATGCAGCCCACAGATGATCTTCTCACCCACACTTCATGCAATGATGCTAAAAATCTCACCCAGATGCCCCTCCTCCTGACCTGGAAGAGATGACCAACATCACCCAGGCAGAAGGATTCCCCAAGGTGCCCCAAGGGCTCAGCTGAGCTCCATTCCCAGGCCAGACTGACCCTAGAGTCAGGTTCTCCCTGAGGACCTTGCAGCACCACCTCCACTGGAATCCATGCTCCCTTCTTGACAATGGCTGAGTTTTTAATCTTGGAGTTTCTCTCACCAGATAAGGGATTTTTGAATGCCTCTAGCACCTCTGAGTGCCTTTCTTTGATCTGCTCACCTGCCAAAATCAGTGTGAGGCTGCTGCTGCCTGGCACACCGCTACGCAGGAATTCCCTCAATCTTCCCCATCTTCCCAGTGTGCTCCTGCCTTCCCTGCTAACGTGCCTGGGTGCAGACAGCAAGAGCTGAGATCTTACGCTTGAGCTCACTGAGCAGAGGAAATTGCAGGAAGTGAGCGAGCACGAGCTATTTTCTGTTATTAATTCATATGGCATCCCCGTGCTGACCCAGCTACATGGTGTGCTATTATGCTGCTATTCCATGAGTTAAGCAACAGCTCTATTTAAAAATAATCATAAATTACATTGGGCATCTTTTCTGCTGAATAAGAGTGTGTTTGTGCCAAGGTGCTGGGATCTTCCTGTTGCCCCAATGGCTCTGCCTCTGCTTCACATGCTTACTGCAGAGCTTTCCCTTTCCTCTGCTGAGCTGGTCCATCAAGATCTCTGCTCTCTACCCAGACTGAAAAAATCTCATCCTTTAAAACCCCAACCTTCCATCTCTGGGCCTGTGTGGCTCAGACTTGAGCAATGACCCCTCCAAACCTCAGCCCTATGGACACTCTGCCTTTGGGTCTTGTCACTTACTCCTGGTTTAACACCTAACTTTGGCATATAAACATACATGTTGTGTTATCTTTTATAAAAACCTATTGCATTGGGTGTTACCATAAATGTACATGGTACATAATACACAACGTGGATATCCTCAGAATGCCTTCTGACCTCTGCTGATGGGATGTGGGTGCTCTCCTGGGTTTTACAAGCAGCACTGATATATTTTACCATTTCCAGAGCTCTTGTCAGCAGGCCAAGCACAGCTCTGGGCTCAGAAGTTGCTCCTCAGCTCAGTTGTACCTGCTGTCCTTGTGTCCAGCTCTCCTTCAACAGACATGCAGGAGCAACTTTGCCAGTGGATTCCCTTCATTTGTCCCACATGAACAAGGTTTTGCGGTTTGTAATCAGGAGGTTATTCTAATTCAGCTGGTGCTGGCCTTGTGTGAAAGCACAGCTTCTTTCTGCAAAACTCATTCCTGTCCAGTGTCTTGACTGGATCAGTTTGAAACCTTTGCTCTTGTGGATGTGTTGGGAGCTGGAACACTGCTGGCCGGCCTTTGCTGAGATGAACAGTGAAGCCAGAAGATAATTTGGCCCTGAATTTCTTCCTCACCATCAGCCATTACCTGCTCAGGCATCTAGCTGTTTGCTCGGGATTTTATTGCCCTTCTGGATTTCTAGCACCTCTGGGAAGGGCCTGTTCTGAGAGGACAGCCTTGCTCTCGCTTGGTGCCAGCCTTGCGCTGTGATGGCACCTGAGGCTTTTCTTTCCACCCCACGTGGGTGAGCTGACAGCTCCCTGTGTGCCAGACCTTCCTGTCCCACACCCCGGCCTCCATCCATGCTGTCCATATTCCTGGTGTCACCTTAGGCCACCTTTCTTTGCTGCTCTCATCACCAAGTTTGCTTGTCCGGGTCCTGCACAGATCCACGGCCCTTCCCAAAATCCCGTCTGTTTCTCACACTGATCTTGTTTTGCTCTGGTGAATCACTCATCACACAGATAATTCACCCACAAAACCATGAGCTCACCCCCAGCTTTGCAGAGAGCAGCTTTCTGTGCAGGTCTGTGCGGGACAGCACCGGCGCCAGGGCCTGCCAGGGAGGGAGGGAGGGAGGGATGTGGTACCCACAGCCGTGTTTTCATCCTCTGGGACCCATCCCCTTGGGACTGCCTCTGCCTCCTGGCATAGAGCACCAGGAGAAGGGCCCCCCAGTCAGCACCACCCCAGGCTGAGACCCTCCAGGCTTGTCTGGGGTGGCCACAACAGCCCAGCACAGACCCCAACAGAAGGGGAAAGCAGGGCAGCTCTCATTGGCCACAGTGCTCCACCAAAACCACCGGAGGAGCTGTCTGTGCAGCTTGCCTAGGCAGAGCAAACACCATTTTGAAGGAGAGATGCTACTGAAATATCTGCCAAGAAAGCAGCAGTCTCTTGTTGCCAGCTGGTAGCTGAAGGATGCCCCAGCTGCTGCAGAGCTGCTCTGTGGCTGCTGTTTAAAGCAGAGTGTGGGTTGGTTGCTGGTGGTCAGGACCTGACCACTGATGCTGTTGCATCAACACTAATGCCATGGTGGGGGCCTTCATGGGCTGGCTTCTAGGCTTGCAGCTGTCTACAGAGACCCCACCACGAGAGAAGTGACACTCAGAAGATCTCCAAAGTGTCTGAAGCTGCACACAAACCTTGAGGTGCACACATGGTGCTCCGATCAGCCTGAAGGTTACAGATCTTCCTAAAGATTCCGAGGGGTTTAATCATTATTTTTTTTTATTAGTGATTAATACTGTGCTCACTTCTATGAACCCTGGGTGTGAAGAGAGGCCCCACCTTGCTGGAGCTGCAGGAGGTGCACTGGGCAGGAGGGAGCAGTAGGAGGAGTGGGGATGCACAAGGGCTGGGGGGAGGTCAGGGGGCCAGGGCCAGAGGAACCACATCCTCTCTCCTCAGATGTGGTGACCTTCATTCCCCTCCCCATCACCTCTTTGCCTGCAGACCTGGGGTTGCTCAGCTGCCAGAAAAGAACACTCATGGAAAACACACTTATCTCCTGAGAGGAGGGAGAGAAGATGGGGATCTGTAGCCACAAGCGAGGATATGGGAAATTCCAGATGTATTTCCCTACAGCTACACAGGGAAAATCTTTTTCTCTTTGAGGGTCAAACAGTAGATCAGGGCACAGAGAGGGAGTGGGATGTCCTTCAAAGCTGCCCTGCATGAGGTCCAGAGTGACAAACTGGCCACACTCTGAGCCACAGGCCCTGTGGGGCAAGTGGGGCCCCTGGTCCCATCAGAGCCCCCTTTTTCATCTGAAGCTGCAACTTCCCCAGCCCAGGTAGGCACAGTCCCACGGACTCCCCAGAGAGGCTCAGGTCTGGTTGGTGACCCCACAGCAGCACAGCTATGTCAAAAACTCCTTCCCAGTGCCACTGGGAAATGAGGAGGGGAGGAGGTCTGCAGCTCCCCAGGGACTGCTGGCCCAGGCAGGGACGACCACAAAGACCTAGAGCTGCATTTCAGGGGTGAGAGGGTGCAAGGAAGACCCACTTCCTTTAGAAAACACCTTGTGTCCAAGGAAAACAGGACAGGGCTGGCCAGAAATAGAAATGGCAGCTCTGCAGAAGCCTTCCCCTCGCCCGTGCAGCCCAGCTGATGCCGGGCTTAACAGAGCCCGAGGGATTCGGGGCTCAGAAGAAACCAGAGCAGGTGCCAGAGCTGGGACCCAGGCACTGTGCCTCCCTCACGGGCTGGGCGGGTGCAGGCTGCTGGGGCTGCACCCTGTGATTTTGGTGACATTCAGCGTTTGCTGCTCTGGCTGCCAGGAGAGCCCGGCACTCACACCATGCTGCTCACCTGGGTGCCACGGCCAGGCACAAACCGGGTCAGGGAAGGGGAGCAGCTGCCTGTGCCCTCGGGGTGCCCGGTGGGACAGGAGTCCTGGCCTGGAGTCCTGCTCCTCCTTCCTGGGCGCTGCCTCACCGGGCACACAGCCCCGAGCAGCAGCCCAGACCGAGGCAGCGTTTGTTTTTGCAGTATAATTTCAGCTTTTGCAGGAAAACTTCCCTGAGGGCAGTAGATGGGACCCAGGGAGCCCTGCGTGGCTCCAGGCTGCTGCCCCCCTTTCCCTGGACACAGCCCTGCGCCCCAGGCTGTGGCTGTGCTCAAAGGAGGTGGGATCCTGCTATCCCAGTGTGACTGTCCTGGGGTTCCCAACAGGACCTGGGGGCACAGTGCACTCTATCTCTGCTCTCAGCAGCTGGCAGCACCCCTGGCTCTCCTGCTGCTCCTTCTGCTCACTCGGGCAACCCAAGCTCTTGTGTGGAGCATCACGGCTGCATTTCTGGGTCAGCTGGGTGAATCTGAGCGTTGAGCTGAGGGTTTTGTTTTCCCTGCATGCCTGTAACCCTCCTGGGGGTTGTGTGGGTGCACAGCTGGGAGCTGGCCCTGGGCACGGCTCCTGCTCTGGCAGAGGCTGCGGGGCCCTGGGGGCTGCCTGAGCAGGAGCTGCTGCTGCTCTCGGAGCCAAGGCTGGGGCTGAGCGTGTGGTGGAGCTGCAGCAGGGGGAAGGGGGGGCTGGGGGTGGGAGGTTGGAAGGGGGAGTGGGTCACCATCCTGCTTGAGCTGGTGAACTTCCCAGTGCTGCTGTGGGTGGGAGCTGGGAGCGTGGGCCTCTGGCAGGGGCTGCATCCCACGGGGCAGGCATGGGGGGCTGCACCAGCTCTTGGGGCTGACAGCATCATCTGGCCTTGAGGTTTCATCACCCTGACTTCTCCAGTCCTCCAAGAGCCAGGGCCAGTGTGTCTGCTGCCAGGGTGCTGGGATGCTGCTGGGGACCTCGAGGCCTGTCTTTCCCCCCTGCTCCCTCCAGAGAGGACTCCTTGCCCGGTGCCTTGGCTGCAGAGAGACCTTTGGGAACAAGGGGGTTGCAGCAGCCTGGTGCTCCTGTGCAGGCCGTGGGGAGGCAAGTGCAGCACTGTAGCCAGGGTGACATGGGGAGGTGAGGCCATTCCATGTAACAGAAACCAGGGCTCCACCTGGGGAGGGGAACCCAGCACGTCCAGACTGCTGCAGGAGCTGTTGGGTGCCACTGGGACTCTGCTGTGTCCCAGAACAGGACAGAGGTAACCAGAGACCCGGACCACCACGAGCCATGTCCCTGTCTGCTGGTGGCATGTGCGTGTTTGGGGGGAAAGGGAAGCTCTGCAGGGCACAGAACACAGCTCGGTGTGCTCAGTTTAGAGCACCGGTGCTCTCCAGGCACTCTGGAGCCATCGTGGTCCCACGGATGGGGAAGAAGGGGCAATTTTGACTGCAAGCTCAGGGGTTCTGCTTTAAGGTGCAGCCTCAAGGCTGAGGGCTGTCCCCCAGCAAGGCACACGGGATTTCTGGGAGGCCCCCCTGCCCAGGATCACCAGCCCTGGCTCCTGCAGGACCCCGATCTGCACACAGGCTTTGGGGCGGGCAGGGCTGCGGAGGAGGCTCTGCAGCAGGGGCTGCCTGCCCGGCGGCCGCCTGCGTGCCAGCACGGAGCTGCCAGCCTGCGCCAGCCCGGCGCTCGCATCCCTCCCTCGGCAGACGCAAATGGGAGCAGACAGCCCGGCTCGAGCGGCAAAGATCAAACCCCGGGAGCCCGGGGCTGCTGTCAGCGCGGGCAGGGCGCTCGGAGCCGCGCCGGGAGCGGCCCCGTGCTGGCCCTGCCTGGCGCTGCCCCTGCCAGGGTGCTGTGTCCCCGCATGGCTGCGGCACGGGGGTGCTGCCAGGGGGCTGCCCACGCTGCTGTGACCACCGCAGGGGCCGGTGGCCACGGGCAGAGGATCCGGGGCTTTGCCTGCCCTGGGTTCCCAGTGTGGGAGATGCAGGAGGCACTGGCAGCACGCAGGAATAACTGGTCCTGCTCCTCTCGCTGGGCTCTGCCGGCAGGGATGCTCCTGTCCCAGCACCTCCCCAGGGACTGCACTCCGACTTCTCCGTGGGCTCAGGGGCAGAGGAGAAGGTGGCCCCGGAGCACGGCACTGCCGGAAACTGCTGTGGAAAGGCCCCTCCGCTGCCTCGGCCTTCATCAGCGGCTGGAAACCTCAGCCTGTCCCGCCCGGCCCCGGCCCGGCTGCGCTGGGCTGTGGGAGCACGAGCATGGATGGTGTGACGATGGATGGTGCCGTCGGGTGGCTCGAGGCTGCAGGGAAGCGTCTGGCTGCACCCCCCGGGCCATGCGGAGGAGAAGAGGTGAATGCCAGCGGCACCCCGGGAGCTGCAGGTCCGGCACAGCTTCCTCACCCTCCTCAACCGCCAGAAAGGATTGAAGAGAGCCCTGGGATTCCACAGGGACCGCGACCACCTGGATTTTGCCCAGCCCGCCTATTTCCCAGCCAGGAAGGTGGCAGCCATGGCCCCGGTGCCCCCATCCCGCTGGCCCCGGGCCGGCCCCTTCCCGACACAGCGGAGCAGGAGGGATGAGGGTCCGAGGTGCAGCTGGGGAGCAGGGAGAGGGCACAGCTAATTGGGATAATTGCTAAAACAGGCGAGGAGCGAGCGGGGAGGGAGGCGCTGAACAAGGAGCCGTTGTGCACAGGCGGCCCAGGCACGCGGCCCCGGCTCCAGCCGAACAAACGGGGCCTGTTTGGAGCGAGGGAGGACAAGCAGGCGGCAGGACAGAAACCAGACCTCCGCTGGGAGAGAGCCGGAGCCAAGGGCTTAGCTGGGAGCTGGGTGCTGCGCAGGGTCTGCCGGCTCCCCGTGCGGAGAGCAGCCCCAGATCCACGGCCGAGTTCCACCGGGGCAGAGTGGTGCCATCCCTAATCCATCCCGGGGCAGGATGGTGCCATCCCTAATCCATCCCGGGGAAGGATGGTGCCATCCCTAATCCATCCCGGGGCAGGATGGTGCCATCCCTAATCCATCCCGGGGAAGGATGGTGCCATCCCTAATCCATCCCGGGGAAGGATGGTGCCATCCCTAATCCATCCCGAAGCAGGATGGTGCCATCCCTAATCCATCCCGGGGCAGGGCCCGAAGGAGATGACGGCAAAGTGCTGGGAATGCTCCAGGCCAGGAGATGAGTGACAGCCCTTCTGCCACAGCCATCCCCAGGACTGGAAACTTCCAATCAAGGAAATATAGCAGGAAACCAGCCCTTGTCCTAAAACAACCACCGGCAGGTGCAGGCACTGCACAGGGCCGTGGCACAGAGGAAGCTGCGGCATCGCCCACGTGGCTGCTCAGGGTGGGAGCAGCAGCTGCCCCCGCCTCGGCTGCTCCCTCCGCAGGAAGGAGAAGTGACATTTGAGCACGAAGAAACGTGGCTGTGCATGTGAGCTGCCCAGCCCTGCGTCCCAGCTGGGGCTCTTGCAGCCCCTTTTCCCCTCGGAGGACACGCCAGGCTGTCTGCTGCTGCCTGGTTCTGCACAGGGAGCTGCAGGGTCTGCCCATGGGCACAGATCCCCACAGCATCCACCTGTCACGGGGCTGGGCTGAGCTTGGCAATGGGCGAATCGCCTTGTGGGAAGGCACAAGGCCACCCAGCTGCCCCTGTCCCCGTGGAACATTGTGGGGCAGAATCATGAGCACCAAGGGGAACACCCCTGTGCTGGCCAAAGGCTCTGCCTGAGCAGGGGTTTTGTTTATGGGAGGGATGGAGGAGAGGAGGAGATTTTGGCACTGCCAACAGAAGTGCCCAGATCCGTTCTGCCTCCTGCTTCCTTGCACATTCTGCAGCAGCTCCGTGCAGGGGCAGCCCCTGGCTCCTGGTCCGAATCCTGTTGGGAGCAGCCCACCCTCAGCCCCAAGGCTCCCGGCAGCTGGGAGGAGACGGAAAGGACTTGCTCCAGGCCAGGAAATCCTTGCTTTCTCCTCCAGCCGGGCCGCAGTGGGCAGCCACAATGCTCGCTTCCCCCCGCCGCTGCCAAGCCCCGGCGTGACCCGGGGCCGGCCGGGCCGGGAGCCGCAGGGGAGAGGGACGGAGGGGGCTGCGGGAGGGCGATAAGGAAACCGGCTCCCCTCTGGTTCCTGCAGCCCGGGGACGGGCCGGCAGCGGGCCAGGCACCACTCCTGTGATGCTGGTGCGGCCATGCCAGCCGGGACACCGGGTTATGTGTCCATCTCGTCATCCCTGAGGAACGCGGCATCCCCCTGCCAAGGGGAGAGCCTGGCACTGAGCTGGAGAGGCTTTGGGCTCTGCAGCAGTCCCGCACAGGGGTCGGACAGCAGCACGGGCTCCGAACAGCCCCGGCTCACCGCGGGTGTGCTTCTGCAGCGTCCCTGTCCCCGCGGGCACCGGCCGGGACGGTGCCCCAGCTGTGCATCCGTGTCGCCAGCCGTGAGCCTGCAGGGTGGCTGGGATGTCACACCGGGAGAGCGCATGGCGAGCAGGATGGCGCTGGCAGGGGACGCCTGGGCTCTGCGGAGCTGTCAGCCCGCTCGGGGCCGGGCTGTGCTGCCGGGGAGCAGCAGCAGCCTCGGGAGAGCCCCTGCTGCCGAGCAGCCTGTGCTGCCCCTCGGCACAGAGCTGGCTGCCCGGAGAGCAGGGCCCGGCCTGCTGCAGGGGCTGCCGGGGCTGGACAGCCCTCTGCGCACACAGGTGCTGACCCGAGGCACGGACACATCCCGGCTCCCACCAAGCAGCTTTAGCAGGTGGCTTCCAGGCTCCATTTGGGCTTTAGAAGCTGCTGCCATCCTTTCGGACACATGGCTTCCCCTGAGAGGGAGCCAGGAGCTGTGGGAGCTCCTTGCATGCCCCGGGCAGATGTGGACAGCAACAGGCAGGGTCTTTGCACGTGGGGTGCTGAGCACAGCCTGGGGACACAGGCTGGCTTTTGTGCTGGAGTTCTCCATCCCGGGGTGTTAGTGAGAGGCTGTGCTGCTCAAGGGCACAGAGCACCAAATCCTGCAGCTTCCATGAGCTCCCAAGCCCCATGTCCCTGGCAGCTTTACCCCTGGGTCCTGCTCTGTGCCCCTCAGACCTGCACCAGTGGGATCCCCTGCACGGCACCCTCCCTCATACCCACAGCCCCCCCTCTGTGGGTGACACTGCTCTGTGGGTTCCCCTTTGGGATGCTCACCCCACGGGTGCCTCCCACTCCCTGTGATCTCTCCTTCCGTACCCCTGGGCCTCACTCTGATTTTAATGAGGAGGCAGTTGAGAATTAAGGTCAAAGCCTTGAAGAAGACCTCACACGGCTGCGTTCCACGGTGGGAGACCTGCGATATCCCGGAGGAAATCATCCCCCATGTGTTTCACACAGCCTGAATTTGGGGGTTGCCCTCCCATCTCTGCACTGGCCCAGCCCCTCCCCATGTCCTTTCTTCACACCGACCACCCGCGGGCTCTCCTGAGCTTCAGCGAAGCCTTCAGCCCCCAAGGTTTGGTGAGCGGCCACATCTGCCCTGGGGCTCGCCGAGTTCTCCCCTCCGCGGGTGGCAAAACCTTCTCTCTAGGAAGCGTGTCCCTTCACGATCCGCCGGCAGTGACGGGCTGCACAGAGCATCACCACCCTCCTGTGCCTGCGCCAGGCACTGCACCGCCCGGCAGCCCCAGCGAGCTGCTTTCAAACCCATCCGATCGGGAGTTCTGTATTCTGGTGCCTGCGAGAGCCCCGCGAGGAGCTGGAGCTGGGGGCTGGGATGCCACACAAATACCCGTCCCCTGCAAAAAGAGGCCCAGGAACAGGACGTGCCTGTGGCTTTCTGATTGGTTTGTTTGTTTGGATGGTTTGTTACAAAATAAATGTGCCTTTTGCTGTGTGTGTGCTGTGTGCAGAGAGCTAAGGCATCCCAGGGGATCCCTGCAGTTACTGGAATCCTGCAAAAACTCCCAACAGCTCGTGCTGGGTCACACAGGTCAGGGGCTCTGGGTGCCCTGCCGTGGAGCCCATGCAGTGGGATTGAGAATTCCTGAGCCAGCACTTTCCTCCTGGCTCATGTGCCAGGCCTGGGGATGCTCCTGCCCCTGCAGCCCCTGCTGGGAGCCCAGCCCCCTCCACGGGGCTCCCTCCTCTTTTTCAGGCTCCCAGCAAGCTCACGAGCCAGCACCACGGTTGGCTTTTTCCCTCTCTCTCCTGCTTTTCCCAGGTTCCTCCTCAAAGCATTCCTCTGGAAGTAGTGTGGCATCTCTGAGAACCTCTCTCTCCATCACCCCCAGAACAGGACATCTCCAGGGTGGGCACTGAGCTTTTGGTTGGTTTTTTTTCTGTTTATTTCTTTTCCCCCTGCAAACAATTGCAGGAAATTAGGCTGGTTTTAAGCCGCAGAGAGCCTCACATTAGTTCAACTCTTCCATTTACTCAAGGAGGGCGCAGCTCTGCTGCACCTGCCAGCTCCCAGCTTGGGGAATCCCACATGGGACAACTCCAAACCAGCAGCTTGAGCTTTGACGCAGCAACTTTTCCACCCGAGGATCCTCCATCATCTATAAATCCTCCAAGTATCAACACATGATTTCCGGATGTGGCCCTTGGAGCTCCATTTGGAGAATTTCTTGGCAAGAAATGAGACGTTTGAACTCCCGGCTCCAGATTAGGTGCTGCTGCTCCTGGCTAGTGAGACCTCTCCTCATCTGGGGCTGCCACAGGTCTGCCATGCGGGGGCTGAGGGTATCCAGGAGACCTGCGAGATCGGAGCTGCCACGGCTGGGTGCCGAGAGAGCCGAGGGACAGCCGAGGGAGCCGAGGGACAGCCGAGAGAGCCGAGGGACAGCCGAGAGAGCCGAGGGACAGCCGAGAGAGCCGAGGGACAGCCGAGAGAGCCGAGGGACAGCCGAGAGAGCCGAGGGACAGCCGAGGGAGCCGAGGGACAGCCCGGGCACGGCGGCACCTCCGATCGCGGCTGACCCTGCTCCGAGCGCCGGCCCGGTCTGCGGCCCCGGGGGCAGCGCTGGGATGTCCCCACCCGAGGTTCTGTGAGGTGACGCTCCTGTGGCAGCCCTTGGGAGAGGGAAGGTCAGGACAGGGGGCTGCAGGCTCTCAGGGTCCCCAGAGCCGGGCTGTGCCTGACGTGCATCCTCGCAGCTCCCTGCAAGCAGAGCTGCTCAGGAACAGGGCTGGGCATGGAAATCTGGGGCTAAAAGACAAACCCAGCCGGTCCTGGGGCTCTGCGAGGAGGGGGAAAGTGCTGCTGGAGAGAGCCACAGCGACATCCCCTGCGCAGGCAGGGAGGGACAGGCCAGGCGCGGCCGGGCGGGGCTGGGTTACCGCGGGACACCCGGGGCACGATGCCTTTTTCCACTCCTGCTTAGTCAGACTGATGAGTTTTTCTGTGGGGAAACAGCTCAAGAGGGGAAAACCCGGCAGCAGCGAGGCCCGGTGAAGGGACAGGGGCTGCTGGTGGCTCTCCTCCAGGTGACCCTGAGGTGGCAAGAAAGCCCTGAGGGGTCTGTGCAGGAGTTCTGCGGCTTCAAACCCGAGAGCTGTGTGCTGATTTGTCACAACACAGAGAGTGCTCTGCTGCACCCCTCTCGCAGTCCTTGGAGGGGAAACTGAGGCACAGCAGTGCATGAGGCCACTCTCTCGATGCTAGAACTGCTCAGAGGAGGGTCAGCTTCTCCCCCCAAAAATCCCAGGCCTCCATCTTCCTTTTCCTCCACCACCTGGAAGGCTGCTGAGTCTCCTTGCAGGGAAACCCCACTCTGGGGGCTGCCAGCGGGCTCAGGGCCAGAGGGATCAGCCCCAAGGGAGGGCAGGGAGCTGGGGACAGCAGCAGGTGCTGGCAGCTTCATGCCAGGGGCAGTGCTGCCAGGGGCAGGCAGGCTCCCATCGCCCTCTGAGCTCTCCTGCTTGTTCCATGGGTGCCAAGGGGCTGGCTTGGGCAGCCCTGCTCCTTAGGACAGGGAGAAATATTTTCTGTTGTTAGAAGGATGGCCAGAAGGAAGTGGCTTTTCCCTTTGCAAAGTGTGTGGGAAATGTAATTCACTCCCAGCAGGGTTCAGCTGCAATTTGAGGTGTTTGTCCCCGGCCTGTCCAGGAGGATGCTGTGCCATCATCCCTGAGGCTCAGGGGAGGGGCAGGTTCTGCACAGAACTGCTTGTGGGAAGGTGTTGAGGCTCTGCACAAGCCACCGTGGGGGCCTTGGGGATGGGAACTGTGATGGGGACATCACAGCAGAGTCACACAGCGGGGATGTGGACGGGGCAGGGTGGAGGGTGCTGAATGTTTGCATCTTTTCTACTGCATCACTTCTGGTGCCAGGGAGTGGCACAGGTGCCAGCACCCCCCTCCTTGCCCTGGCACAGCCACGTCCTCCTTCCATCCAGCCTCGTGGTGTCACTATCCAGCAGTGCCCTGGAAACCCCCAAACCCACCCTGGAAAAGGTCCTGTTGGGGGGCACAGGGCCACACCTCAGCCAGGCTGTGCTGCAGGGGTGAGCCCTGCAGAGCCCTGGCACTGGGGTCTCAGGGCTGGACAGGGCGGACAGAGCCTGGCAGGGGCTGTGGGACCCTGGGCTGCAGGGCCCTGGGTGCCCATGGGGGCAGGCAGAGCCTGGCAGGGGGGTGCAGAGCTGGTGTGCCCTGCCCGGTGCTCAGGACATGTGCAGGGCGCTTGTGCCCTCTGCCCAGTGCCAGGTGCTCGGGGTTTGCTGGTGCCCACAGACCTGTGGAGTGCAGTGCCCCCCTCCCAGTTGCTGCCTGCTGCCCAGAACCAGTGTGGTGCCAGTGCTGGTGCCAGTGTCCAGAGCTCAGTGCCCGGTGCATGGCACACAGTGCCTGCTCTGGTGCCTGTGGATGGCACTGGTGGCTGTACTGGTGTCAGTGCCAGTTCCTGGTGGTGGTGACAGTGCATAGTGGCACTGCCTGCTGTGTGGTGCTGGTGCCAGTGCCCATGCTGGTGCTGGTACCCACTCCTGGTGCCCAGTTCCTGGTGCTGGTTTGGTGCCTCGGTGCTGATGGCCTTGCCTGGTGCCCAATGCCCCTGTCCAGTGCCAAGTGTCCCTGTCCAGTTGTGGTCCCAGTGGCCCCTGAGCAGTGTCCATGTCCACTGCCAAGCCCCCAGTTCCAGTGCCCATTGTGCAGTGCCCAGTTCCTCGCTGGGCTGGGGGGTTGGTGCTGGGGCTGGGCAGTGGGCGGGTGCTGGCTCTGGGGCGTTCCTGCCCCGCTGTCCCGGGGCCGGTCCGTCTGTCTGTCTGTGGGGCCGGTCCGTCTGTCTGTCGGTGGCTCGGGGCGGCGCCGCTCGGGGCGGTCCGTGCAGGAGGAAGCGCGGCCGGGGCAGAGCGGCCCCGCGGCGGCCGGAGCCGCGCTCGGTGAGTGCCGGGGGATCGCTGCCCCACCGCGCCCGTGCCCTGCCCGCTCCCCCCTGCGCCCGTGCCCCTGCCTGCCCTCCCTCTTCCTCTGCGCCCCCCGCCCCGATTCGCCATCTCCCGCCGCCTGTCCCGTCCCCAATCCCTGTCCCCACTGCCTTTGTCCTGTCCCATCTTCCCTCTGCCTTTCCACTTCCTCCCGCTCCTGTCCCCACTTCTTTCCCTCCTGCTCTGTGTCCCCCTAGAGATCCCCACCCCACTGCCCCACCTGCACTCTTTGCCCCACTCAGCATCCCCTGCTGCCCCCCCGTGCCCCGCTCACCCTCCTGCTCCCCTCCTGGCTCTGGTGGGTCCGTGTGTCCCTTGTGGGGGTCCCTTGGGGCTGGCAGGGAGTGGGGAGCCCAGCTCTGCAGCCAGCACCCAGACCAGTGGGGTCAGCCGGGGGTGCCCCGCTGCTGCGAGAGCACCCCCGGCAGCCGGGGTGACGGGGGCTCTGTCCCGCAGGGGTGGGCAGTGCCAGGCAGGCCTCGTGTCTGACAAGGGGCAGGGAGATGGATCGGGGAGTCACCGTGGAGAACCCCTACGCCAGCGTCAACATCCCGCGGGAGCAGTTCCAGCAGAGCTTCATCACTCGCTACCTGAGAGACGAGCCCACCATCATCGCCAACCCCGCGGCCGTGCCCTCCTACGGCACCGAGGGGCACACAGAGCTTGCCAACGGCTGGAACAGCCCCACCATCTCCACAGACAAGTCCTGGTCCCGTCCCTACAACCCCTACGCCAGCCTGAGGGTGCCCAATGGGGACTCATCTGCCTCCTTCTACACTGTGACCCTGGACAAGCCACCCAAGGGCCAGGAGCAGGGGGCTGGCAGGAGATGTGGCTGCTGCAGGTGGTGCTCCTGCTGCCCCAAGTGCTGCTGTGTCATCTCCTAAGGGCTCTCCCTGCACACACGGGACGTGTGACCATGGGATGGGGCCAGGTGACCCCACAGGGACATGGCTGCTGGCCTGGGCACCCCTGGCAGAGCTGGCACTGGCAGGACTGACATTGCTTTTTACCTGTGAACTCTGCAGCCAGATGTGCTGATGTTGGGCTCAGGAGCCCTGAGGACAATGTGTGCCAGGACAGGGGCCACCAAGAAGTGACATCACTGGAGATGGGGCAGCACTGAGCCTGGGATCCTGCACAGAGCCCCTGCCAGTGCCCCTGTGCTGGGAACCTCCACCCTGGGAAGGGCTGGGCAGTGCCCACCTGCTCATGGCTGGCTTTGGATGCTGCAGCCCTGTGTGCATGGAAGAGGAGGACATCATCGTCACTGTCTTGGAGCAGGGGGGAGGAGCCAGGGACAAGCCTCCAGCTGGCACAGGGACCCACCTGCCCAGAAGTGAGTCCTCCCCCCTCCCACAGCATCACAGGGATGCTGTTGGCCCCTGCATCATTCTCCATCTGGACGCTGACCCTCCTCACGCATGGGGCAGAGTGATGGAAACAGGAAAGTCAGACAGCCAAAGCATGGCAGAGCGCTGGGCCAGGCTCCAGGGCAGCACCTGATGGCACAGCATGGATGTGGGCATTAACATCCCAGTGCCAGGAAACTCCCAGCCCCGTTCTCTTCCTCCTGCCAGCCTTGTGGGGTGCTGGGCACAACCTCTTGTGCCATCTGCATCCCAGAGACAGGTCCAGCACAGAGGGCTGGCCCAGCTCCAGCAGTGGGGCAGCACTTGGGCGCCTTGCTGGGGATGCAGAGACCCAGCATTGGCCTTTTGCAGCTCCCCGGGCTTGGAGGAAGGTGGGAGGAGCCGCCTGGCTCTTCCCGGTGTGCTGGGGCTCCTCCAGGCTGGGCTTTTGGCTGGGGCTGCTGCCATCGGCTGGAACAAGCCCGCTGTTGTGCTGATGTCCCGCCGTGGTGCTGACGTGCCTCCCCGGTGCTGGCAGCCCTCCCTGTGCTGGTGTCCCAGGACAGCTGCTCTGCTCCCTGGCTGCTGCAGGACTGCCTGCTCTGCAGGACCGGGGCTTCAGAGGAGCGCCTGTGTTTGCAGATGACTTCAGGGTGCTGCAAATAAAATTACAGCCCTCTCCTGCCCTGCCGAGGTGTGCCTCTTCCTTCCTCCCAGGCTTTTCTGGGATTCCCGTGTCCCTTCTTGCTTTCCCTGATGGGTGTGTAAGGGCAGTGCTAAAGCCTCCAAACCAGGCATAACTGTTGCCCTGCTGACTCGTGGCAGCAGCAGCTCATGCTGAGCTCTTTGGCTGCTGCCTGGTGCCCCACTGCCAGCTTGGGTCCAGCAGTGCCAGCCGGGGTCCAGCAGTGCCAGCCCGGGTCCAGCAGTGCCCAGGCGTTCCCAGCACAGGCTGCTCCTGCCTGTCTGGGACGCTGGCTGGTGCTCAGCCCAGCCCTGCCAAGCTGGATGACTGTCCTGTCTGGAAAGACTTTGTGAGTCTTTGGGAGAGGCTGAGGAAGGGCCTGGCAAAGGGAAGTTCCTGGCTGGGCAGCTGGGTGGGCTCCAGGACACTGCCCGGGCTGGCTGTGACCCCCTGGGCGTCCCTCAGCAGTGGGAGCCCACCACTGCTTGGAATCCCCCACTGCTGGAGCCCAGATGCACTGGGTGCCAGCAGTGCTCGGGTGCCACCACACAGATGCCAGGGGGAGCCCACCCCTGCTGGGACCCCACCCCAGGAGCCTGCCACGGCCTGGGAGCCCATGTCCCTTGCAATCCCCCCCACCCGGGGTATTCCGGGCCGGGGTGGCAGTGGCCTGGCAGAGCTTTGCCCCCCGTGCCTGGCGCAGGTCCCGGGGCGGTGGGAGCCGGGGCCGCGCGGCTGGCAGGGACAGAGCCGCGCCGTGCCCGCCCTGCACAAGGAGCTGCCTTGTTCTCCGTGCCAGGCCGCAGCGGGGACGGGCAGATCCACCCCTTGTTTGCTTTCCCGTCGCCAGCCCTGCCCCGTGCGTGTGGCGGGCAGGGGACACGTCACAGCGGGGGCTGCCCGGGCTCTGCGGGACACGCACGGGGACAGAAAAGTGTCCCCAGGGTGTGCGGTGGCTCGGCACAGCCCAGGGCCACAGCGGGCCGGGGGCTCGGCGGGCAGGGCGGGGCACGGTGCCACATGTGCCGTGTGTCACCGCTGCCCTTCGCTCTGCCCAGCCCCGGGGCCATGGCAGAGGCGGGAGCGCCGCGGTGCTGCCGGGCAGGCGGGCAATGATTAAACCGGAGCAGCAGGAGCGGGGCCGGCAGGGCAGGGGGCAGGCTGGGCCCCAGACCCGGCAGGGCTCAGATGAGCCGGGCAGCTCCGTGCACAGCCCCTGGGCGCTCCCCGGCCGTGCCCGCCTTCCCAAGGTGCCCGGGGTGCCCGGGGTTCTGCTGGGTGACTGCCACCTCCTGCCTCTGGAGCGCGGGTGGCGTGCCGGGCTCTGGCTCATCCCCGTCAGACCTTTGCTCTCCCTGACGGTGCCGCTCCCTGTCGCGGTGCCGAAGGTCCCTGGGAACAGGGAAACACGTTTCCCATCCATGTGTGTCGCTGCTGATTGCAGATCTGCCTTCCCTGAGGGGAGACCTTACTGCTCCACACAGCTCCCTGGAAGGAGCTGTCGGGAGGTGAAGGTTGGTCTCTTTTCCCGAGCAGCAAGTGACAGAACAAGAGGAAATGGCCTCAGGTTGTGCCAGGGGATAGGTTGGATATTAGGAAAAAATGTTGCACTGAAAGAGCTGTAAAGCCCTGGCACAGGCTGCCCAGGGCCACGGTGGAGTCACCATCCCTGGAAGTGTTCAAAAAATGTGTGGATGTGGCACTTGGGGACATAGGTTAGTGGTGAACGTGGTGCTGCTGAGTTGACATTTGACTTGATGACTTAAAAGATATTTTCCAACCTTAACAGTTCTGTGTCCCTGTTCCTGGATCCAGGTGGGCTTTTAGCAGGGCTGGTGCTGCCCTTGGTGTCAGCATGGCAGATGCACAGCCCCTGTCACCAAGGGCTCCCCTGCCCCAAACCCTGCCTGTGCTGAGCTGGGGTGCCCAGCAATGGGCAGAAGTGGCCAAGGGCAGCTGGGCACAGCCCCTCAATGGGACACAGCTCTGCTGGCATCAGGGAGGGACGTGAGGGCTGAAGAGCAGGGGCTGGGAGGGGCTGGAGTGGGGCAGGAGGTGTGTGTGTGTGTGAGGAGCAGCAGAGGCAGCCCGAGGGGTCACTGCCTCTGAGCAGTGCCAGGGGCACCCCCGGCTGTGCACAGAGCCAAGCCCACCCCTCTCACCCATAGAAGTTTTTTGGCAGAGCTTGCTCTGGGACGGCAGCATTCCTGTCCCCGTGGCAGGTGGGCCAGGCCAGCGCTGTGTGTTGGGTGGCAGGACAGCTTGGGCCAGCCCCAGCCCTGGCACAGCCCTGGAGGGAGCACGCTGAGCCCGCCAGGAGCCAGCTCTGCCCTGCCTGCACCCAGGGGCTGCACCCCAGCATAGGCACGGTGGCACCCTGGCACGCCAGGGCACAGCTGGAACCCCACACAGCTGGATCCTGATCCACCCAGGCACACGGCCCTTGTCCACCTGGGCCAATGGGTTTGACCAAAACCAATTTCCCTGGCACAGCTTTGTCCCAAACTGGCCCCACCGCCTGTGTTCGCCACTAGCCTGGCAACGGGAAGGCAAAACCCTGCCACGGGGTGCCACCCCCTGCCTGGGCACCCATGGCACACACAGCCTCGGGAAGCCTGTGCAGGGCTGGGCCAGGCTCCTGGGGTGGGATGTGTGCCCCAGAGGTGCTGTGCTGCTGGAGCTGCTTCCTCACCCGCAGGCACCAGTGTCCGGGGCTGAGCCTTTCTGCAGAGCCCAGTGACCCCGCGGGGATCTTCATTTCCAAAATGCCCGATTCTTTCTGTGAGGAGCGCTGGGAGCACGGCCCGATGGTGAGGGCGGTAGCACGGCAGCGCTGCCTTCTCCCGGCCGCTCCTGCCGGCAGTGGGAGCTGCTGCCCGCGGGAATGCTGCCCGCTGTCCCCGCCCGCCTGCCCTGCCTCCAGGGTGGCCTTTTGTCCTCCGGGACCCTGGGCTCAGCATCTGTCCCCCTACCACTCTCCCCTGTTCAGTCTGCAGCCCCCTCCATGCCAAGGCTGGAACTTTGCCGCTGGACCCCGGGCAGCTTTGGGACACCTCCCTGCCATTGTCACGTTCCCTGGGTCATGCACCTTGCAGGTGTCCCTGTGGGGTGCTGGGGTGTCCCCGGCCTGATGCTGAGCATTGCTAACTCAGCCCCCAGAGCCCGCAGCCCCACAGGGAAGGGCAGGGCAGCTCACAGTCACCCCCAGGCTCCAGGTGGGAGCACACCCCCCGTGTGGGCACTGCCAGCCCCGACAGGGACAGAGCCCCGGTGTCCCTGCAGCAGTCCCAGCCCTGCCACCCCACCGTGCCCCCCGCTCATGCCACAGCTGTCCCCACAGCCCAGACCACCTGGGGATGCTGCAGTGCGAGGGAAGCTCTGCTGGCCGCGTCTGCCCGAGTGTTCTTGGCTCTGAAGCGTGGCCCAGGACATGGAAGACTCTGTTGCTGCTGCCCGCCCAGGTCCAGACAAGATCCAAGTTCTCTGGCCAGGGAGGAGCCCAGAGCTCCTTGGTCTCCCAGGGATGGTTCCTTCTGTCAGTGAGGCACAGGCTGATGGTTAATGACCCTTCCTGGGTTTAGATTTCAGAGGTCTTTGTTACCCAGGTGCTTGTAACCCAATCTCCTGGGCTTGGCTTCCCTGCAGCAGATCCAATAGCGCCTGTCCCTGAAAGGTGAGCCCCTGCCCACTACCACGGCCACCGGCAGCCACAGGGACCTGGCTGGCAGCTCAGCCCCCCGATGCTCCCCACAGGACTGCCACAGCACCCAAGACAGCACAGCCCTTCTGCCACCAACCCCGAGGCCCTGGGAGGCAGCTCAGGACAGGTAGGGATGGGGGAACGGGGAGGAGGGGAGAGAGGGGTACCCGTGCGCACCAAAACACTCGAGGTCACCTGAGAAGGAACAGAGTCTTGGTGGCCTCTAGAAGTTTGCAAATATACTGGTGTGTACCAGACCCCACCTGAGATGAGGCTGGATCCCCTCAGACCCCTCCCCAGGAGCCTTTGTGCCACCCCCTGTGCCAGCACAGCGCGGGGCTGGGGAGGGTGGGGCTGTGCCACTGCCTGGTCTCCAAGTGATGCTCCCCAGCTCCCCCAGCCACCTCACTCCTGCTCACCCCTGCTCCCCAGCCCCGGGGGACTGCTGACATCTGGCCAACCCGTGTTCCCTGCAGAGCTCCCGCCGTGGCACTGGGACACAGCATCCCCATGGATGGAGTGGCAGTGCCACTGCAGTGGTGTTCCAGCAGGGCTGGCCGGGGATGGCAGGCAGCGGGCAGGGCTGTTGGGCGGGGATCCTGCCCGGACGGGGGCACTCGGGGGTGACATCCCACCGCTGTGCCCCCTCCCCAGCCGTGCCCTGACAGCTCCTCTCCCCCCTCCCCAGCATGTCGCAGGCCGGCGGCAGCCCCCGGGCGGAGGAGGCTCTGCGTGTCGGGGCGCACTCGCGCACCCCGAGCCGGGGCAGCCAGCGCCTCGAGTGCATCATCTGCTACTCCTGCTACGACCTGGGCGTGCGGCTGCCGCGCCGCCTGTACTGCGGCCACACGTTCTGCCAGGCGTGCCTGAAGCGCCTGGACGCGGTCAGCAACGAGCAGCGCTGGATCCCGTGCCCGCAGTGCCGCCAGAACACGCCCACGCCGCGCGGCGGGGTCACCATGCTGGACCTCGACCTGGCCACCTTCCTGGCCGTCAAGGCTGACAAGGAGCAGCCGCGGGGCGCCGGCAGGGGCCCGGCCGCGCTGCCCGCCAAGGGCCCGAGCAAGGAGCCGGCGGTGACCCAGCAGCCGGCGGGGCTGGGCCCGGAGCCGCTGCCCGCGGCGCTGCGGGCCCGGCGCGGCTGCTGCCGCCTGTGCCTGTGCTGCGGCGTCAGCGCGGCCTTCGAGGGCTGAGCGCCGGGGCCCGGCCTGCCGCTGCCGCTGGGGCCTTGGCCGTGCCCGGAGCCGCTGTGCCCCGCAGCGGTGGGGCCTTGGCCGTGCCCGGAGCCGCTGTGCCCCACAGCGGTGGGGCCTTGGCCGTGCCCAGAGCCGCTGTGCCCTGCAGCGATGTGGCCTTGGCTGTGCCCAGAGCCGCTGTGCCCCGCAGCGGTGGGGCTTTGCCCCAGAGCCGCTGTGCCCCGCAGCGGTGGGGCCTTTGCCCCAGAGCCGCTGTGCTCCGCAGCGGTGGGGCCTTTGCCGTACCCAGAGCCGCTGTGCCCCGCAGCGGTGCGGTTGTGCTGGCGGCCTAGGAAGGGCTCCAGCCTGGGCAGGACTTTCCTGTCCATCCTGTCTGGATTTGGGGTGCAGCAGCGGGGGATCAGGATGAGGGGATCACCCCCTCATGCTACCAGTGTGCTCTGCTGATGATTCAGAAAGCTGGTGCAGCCATCACAGTGGTTCCCTGGTCCCTGAGCACAGCCTGGCTCGTGGTCCATTCCCCCGTGCATGTGGCTCTGCAGCAAGGACAGTGGCACCGAGCCATCCCCAGGGGCCTGGCACAGCGATGCCGTGGGTGTGCCCAGCACCCTGAGAGCTCCAGGTCTGTTAAAGACACTTCAGTCCCGCTGGGCTGCACATCCTGCCCATGTTTGCTGGCAATCCTGCCCCCGGGCAAGCCCTGCCTGTGGCGGGGCGGGGGGAGGCAGAAGTGACCTGCCCTGCTGGGTTGCTGTGCTGGGAGTGTTTGCTCTGCTGGCCATCTGCATGAAAAATTTTGGCATTGGGATAGTAGGACGGATGAAATTGAGGATGACAGAGTTGTTAGGAAACCTCTGGTGTTGCTGCAGCTACATTGCTCCGGTATGGGAGGAGAGCTGAGCTCAAGAAGCTCCTGCTTGGCCTCGTGCTCTGTGGCTCATGCCAGGTTTGGCTTTTCCTGCCTGACCTTTTCCTCACACGCAGGCACACACAAACCCTGCTGCTGTTTTTCCAGTTGTGCCCTGCTGCCTGCGTGCCTTTCCCTGCTTTCCCTGCCTGACTCCACACCAGGGTGCAAGGACAAGAGCCCAGGTAGCTGGTCTGGTTAACAGGGACCAAACTGGAAGCACTGGGCTGCATAGGGTGATACTGAAGCAGCTCTTGGCCAGGGCTTGGTGTTGAATGAGCAGCTCTTGCAGTTCTTCCTCAGGGCCCATTTTCTGCATTTGTTTTCCATGTGATTTATGAGCCCTTGCAACACCAGAAACCCCCTCAGGGCTCAGCAGGGGACCCCAGCCTGTTTCTCCCTGGGGCTGGCAGGGACCTTGTGTCTCCTGGGCAGTCCTGGTGCTTGGATATTCCCGGTGCTGGGGCCAGGGCTGCAACCAGAGGATTCCATCAGCCATGGACAGCACCCACTCCTGCACAGAGCTCATGCACAATTCTGCCACTTGGTGTCACCTGCCATAAACAGTCCCAGCTGAGACGTTCCCAATCTGGGGTGCCCCAGGGCAGACAGAGGTATGGCATGGTTCAGAAATTCCATGTGAGTCCTGCCTTGGACCTTTAATTACCTGGGAATGTGTGAGAAATTAAAGGCTTCAAGGAATGGATAAGAGCTATCACTGAGTCTAATGCACCTTCCCCTCTATCTCCCATTTCTCCCCAAAAACTCAACAGTGGGTGCTGGGAAGAGTGTAGGAAGGGCCCATCCCTCCCTGCAGAGGTGCCAGCAGCTCTGTGCCCAGCCCAGCACCTTTGGGTCCTGCAGTGCTGGGTGCCCAAACCCATGTCTGTCTGTCCCACACCCCATGTCCTTCCCCCAGCACCACTCTGGGGGGCTTGGCTCTTGCTTTGTTGCACCGTGGATGTCCCCCTGCTCCCAGCCAGTCCTGAAGGAGGGGATCATCCCTTCCATCGCTCTGGGAATGCTTTTGGCACGCTGGCTGCACGCCCTGCCTTGGCACCTCGGGCACAGCAGGGCCAGTGCTGAGCGCTGTGCCCTGGGGGCTCCTCCCCTGGCACAGACCCCTGAGCTGTCCTGGCAGAGCAGCTGCTCGGAGCAGCCTGTCCTGCCCCGTTCCAAATGCAGCCCAGAACCTCAGGAGGGGCCATGGAGGGGAGCAGGGCACTGGTGGGCACTGCTCTGCCTGGGGCAGGGACCTGAGGCTCCTCCTGCCCAGGGAAGGGGCAGTGCCAGGGACCCCAGCACTGGCAGTGGGTGAAAGAGGGCAGTGGTGGCACTGCTGGGGTACAGGAGCCCCCGTGTTCCCTGCCATGGCAGCGGGATGCAGCCGGTGGATGGGGAACAGGAGTGGGGCCAGGCAGGAGCGTGGGATGATGTCTGGCCATGTCCCTGGCAGGGACAGCTCTCCTGCACATGCCACCAGGGTGACAGCAAGGGGCTTCCAGAGGAGCTGAGTTGTCAGGCTTTTCAGCCTCCTGGGCTCCTTGTGCACAAAAGCTGAAAATGACCTTGCTTTTAATAGTGGTTTGAGTTATTTTTGGCATGAATGTTGCACTTCTCACCTGATTCCAGATGGATGAGGGGAGTGGGCAATGAAGGTCCTGGGGAGGAAGAGCATTTTGGGACAGGACTCCCTCAAAATCCAGGTCTCCACATAGTCTGTGGCTGCGATGGGATGAGCTGTGGCTGCAGCTTCACATGGCAGTGGGTTTGTGCCCTTGCCCTGGGGCTGGGCTGGGCTGGAGGATTCCTCTGAATTATTTCCAGATGGGGATTAATGCAGCAAAGCGAGTTTGCTGCAGGATAGACAAACAAACCAAAGCTCCTCGGGATGCTATTAATAAACCCTCTGCCTGCTGCTTCTGTCCCAGATCTGGGAACATCCTGGCCTTGGCCTGGGGTGCAGCTGTGCCCTGCCTTGCTGCCCATCCAGCCCCTTGGCCGTGGGCAGAGGGACAGGGATTCCTCTGGGACCATGGCCACTGGGTCCTGATGGGTGTGAGTGGGGACAGTGTCCCTACTCTGGGTCCCCTCTGGCTGTAAGTGGGACGAGGTGCTGCCAGCCATGTCCCTTGGGGACCCAGTCCCCACCGAGCTCTGCCAGGGGCAGTGGCACTGGGAGGTGACACCAGCCCTGCCCTCAGCAGCCAGGCTTTGGGTGGCTTTGGAGTGGAGTGGGTGTAAACAGGGTGGAGGCAGACTTTGAGCCCTATGGAACTGGCACTGCCATGCCAGGGGGAGGACAAACCAGTTTTGGGTGGCTGCAGCCCAGCAAGGTCACCTTTGCCAAGCTTCTCATCGGGGGCTCCTGCGTCACCCTCCATGTGCACACGGATGTGTTCCCCTTCTGGGAAGGAGGAAGGTGGCCCAGGGGATGCAATCCCAGCCCTCCTCGCTCTGGCATGGCTGGGGGTCTCCTGCAGGGCAGACAGGGCTTGGGCAAGGGCTGGGCTCAGCAGGGTGGGCCATGGTTCCCAGCACAACTGCCCACTGAGGGCACCTGGGCATGGTAGGACAGCACATAAGATGGGTTAAGACCTGAAAATGATACAATTTTGTCCCACTTATGTTTTTTCCTGGTAACTCAGTCAGTTATGGGCATCCTGGGCCCATACACCCCTCTACACCTGGCTGTTAAGGCAGCATGCCTGTGGGGGATGCCCCTGGGGAGGATGGAGGCTTAGAGATGGATCTGGATTTGCTGATTTCCAGCTCTCCAGCCAGCAGCACACACAAGCAGTTAATCCCAGGCCACGCAGAGCTGGCTGCTTACCTGGCTGGAGCGGTGCCTGGTGGAGGGAGGGACATGGGCACGGTTCCACACCTTGCAGGGCAAGCATCATTGCAAAAATATTTGCTGAAAAAAGTGCAGCTCCACCCCGAGGAAAACCGGGTCCGGGAGCAGAGCCCCGTCCAGGTTTGCAGCCAGCTGAGCAGGGGAATGAATGCGAGTGGCTGCAGGGAGCCGAGCACTGCCCGTCACTGCCAGCCAGCATTGCCGGGCTCAGCCGAGGGCACCGGGCAGGGCCGAGGGGCTGGGCAAGGCGTGGGGCTCTAGGGAACCTGTCCGTGGGGGCAGGGAGCCCTGTGTGCCCGGGGGGCAGCCATGGGCTGCTGCAGGCTCCCCGGGCCCGTGCTGGCCCTGCTGCTGCTCCTGTGCCCGCCGTGCCTGCCAGCCTGCCCGGCCGCCTGCCGCTGCTCCCCGGGAGAGGCGGACTGCAGCGAGCGGGGCCTCCGCCAGGTGCCCTGGAGCCTCTCGACCAACACCAGCGCCCTGTGGCTCGGCTACAACTTCATCACCGTGCTGGGACCGCGCTCCTTCCCTCCGCTGCCGGGGCTGCGGCTGCTCAGCCTGGCCCACAACCGCCTGGAGCTGATCCACAGCCGGGCGCTGCTGGGGCTCGGGGCGCTGCAGGAGCTGGACCTCAGCCACAACCACCTCAGCGTGCTCACCCCCGAGACCTTCCTGCCCCTCACCAGCCTGGCCACGCTCAACCTGGGCAGCAATAGGCTGGGGGAGCTGGCACCCGGGGTGCCGGGCGCCTTGCCCCAGCTCCGGGCGCTTCTGCTGCAGGACAACCCCTGGGTGTGCAGCTGCAGCATCCTGCCCCTCTGGCGCTGGCTCAGCCACAACAGGGAAAAAGTGCAAGGTGAGTGCCCAGAGGGCTGTGTCCCCAAGCCCCCCGCCCACTCCATGCTGGCTGGTCACCCTGCCAGGGCTGAGGCAGACCCAGCACCCTGGCTGCCAGCTGGCTGAGGGCTTGGATGGTCAGCACCCTTGGAGTGAGGTTCCCCAGAAGCTGTCCTTAGGTCAGGCCAGCTCCCGTGTGTGCTTGGGAGGATACACCCCTGGGTCTCTGTTGGTGCCCACACTTTGGTTCTGGTCAGCAGCAGGGATTGCCTGGAAAGGAGGGCTGTGCAGCATCCCACTGACAGGCACCAGTGCTGGCCCCAACAGTGCCACCAGTCCTGCCACATGGCAGGGGGGGGCAAGTGGAGTCTGTGTGTCAGGGTGCATGCCACTGCTAGCTCAGCCAGGATGCAGTGATTTCAGCCCCTTCCCCAAAGCCTTCATCCCCCTGCTTCTGATCCTGCATTTGTTCCCCTGTGAGCCCCAGTGAAAGACAGCTCTGCCAGCAAAGTCTCTCCCACCACTGCTGCCCCCTTCTGCTTACTTCCAGCTCAGATGTGTGACTCCTCTTGTTCTGGCTGGGACCTTCTGTGGCATCTCCAGGCTGAGTGCTCACTGCTCCCTGTATCTGTCTTCTGGGAGCCAGTCCCTCCCCTTTGCATGCCCTGCCTGCCCTTCTGCCCCAAACCATTTTCCTATGCCCCTTCCAGCACTGTGCCCACCTCCCATCCCATCCCATGGATCCCATCCCATCCCATCCCATCCCATCCCATCCCATCCCATCCCATCCCATCCCATCCCATCCCATCCCATCCCACACAGATGACTCCTGAACCTCACTGTTCCCCTTCTTTGTGCCCTGACACGGGTGATGTTGGTGATGCTGGCCCCTGTCCTCCTGCCCTGGTGCCATCTGTCCCATGCAGACCTGCCATCCCCCTGTCCTTGTCCCCTGCCTTTCCCAGCTGCCCAGTGTGCCCTCCAGCACTGCTTCTCTCTTCCAGAGAAGAGTTTCCTCCTCTGCAGAGTCCCAGAGCAGCTGAACAAGTATCCAATCATGGCCTTTGGGGACGAGTCCTTCAGGCAGTGCCAGGAGACCTCACTGTCCCCCCAGCACTACATCGCCTTCTTCATCATCGGACCCTTCTCCTTCATCGCCAGCATCTTCTTCTGCACCTTCCTGGGCTCCCTGGTCGTGTTCTACCACAGCCTGCGCCGGGAGTCCCACTGCTGGAGGAGACCCCGCGTCTGCAGGGTGCACTGAGGGGCTCAGCCGGGCTCTGCCCTGGCCAGGCTGGCCTCCATCCACGCCCCTCTCCGGCTGCCTGCACCCACCTGTTGCAAACTCATCCCTGTGGAGCAGCGAGAGGAAGTTCTGTTCCTGGAATCGCTCTGGGTTCTCTCAGGGTCCCCCAAGATGGTGCCAAGCTGCCTCTGCCAGGGGAGAGAAGCCTCCAGCTCAGCTCCCTGCAGGGCACGGGCTGACCCAAAATGCTCTCAGTGTTTTGGGGGGCTCCCCAAGGCCACCCTGAGATCTGCATATCCCCCTCCTGGGGGCATCCAGGTGATCCTTCTCCCCTTGTCCTGCCCCCTGTGCTGCCCAGTCCCTCAGGGTGTGTTTAGGATGCCCCATATGCCTCACTGTGCCTTTAGGTGCAGCCGGGGAGTCCCTGTGTGCATCCCAGGATACACCACATTCCTCTTGGTGCCTTTCAGGCCCACCCAGGAGTCACCATTTGCCTTTTGGAGCAGCCCAGGAGCCTCTGTGTGCCTTTCAGTTTTCTCCTTGGGCCTTTCGATGCCCCCTGCACTCTCTGACTGCCTTCAGTGACCCCAGCAGCCTCAGTGCTTTTTTTCTGTGCCCTCAGGACTCCTTGAGTTGGTGTTTCCTGCACCTAAATGCCATGTTTGGCTCCTGTGTCCTGGCAGGCACTGTTTTCCTTTTAGGGTACCTCAGAGCTCTCTGGGCGCCTTTTGGCGCACCTGAAGATCTCTGGGTGGTTTGGAGCATTCCAGAGCCTCCGTGGGACTGTCAGACCATCCCAGGCCTGTCAGTGTGCTGCCCAAGGACAGGGCTGGTTGCAAAAAGCTCCTTTTGATAGTTTTTTTCCATTGAGTCAGGAATGCTGGTGCTGAGATGGCTCAGCCAACAACCAAGGTCTAGGGTGAGGCTGAAGTTGAGGGTGAGGGCCAGGAAGAGCCTTGAGCTGCCACTGATGTGGTTTGGCAGAGCAGCTGCCAAAGGATGGGTGAGGCTACAGTGGTTTCTCCCTCAGTAGCTTTTCCCTAGGCTACAGCTCATCCCCAGCCAACGTATGGGGTTAGCCCAATGCTGGGAGTGGGGACAAACAAGCCCTTTACAGGAGCCCTTTACAGCAGTCCTGGCTGCTGCCTCACCTCCCATCACCCACAAATTGGGGCTGGGGCTGCCCCTGCACCTCCCTGCCCTGTTCCCTCCTTCTTTTTCCTGTGGAAATGCTGCTGGAAATGCTTAGTGAGCATGCTGGGAGATGGCCTGGAAGGATCTAGAGCTGAGCTCCAGGAGAAAGCCTCAAGCTGGGGTGACAAAAACACCTTTCAAGGAGAAACAAGAGCCCTTTTTGCCCTGACCTCTTAGCCACTGCAAGATGATCAGAGCCACAATGAGATGCTGTGACCACCAGCCTTGTTCACTTCATCTCCTTCCCACGCAAGAGCTGGGACCTGCCAGGGCTGTGGCAGGAGTCAGTGCATCCTTCAGCAGGCTCTTGGCAAGGGTTCCGTGAATCACACATAAATAAACCAGCTGTCACCTCAGGAGTGGTCTGCTCCCATTTTCATTTTTAAGAGAAGCCAGCCCCATGTGCTGCCACATGGCCAGATCCCTGCTCCTCCTCCGCTGTGGGGCAGGCGTTGGCAGGAGCTGCATCTGCTCCAGTGCTGCCAGCCCTGCGCCTGGGAGGGCTGCAGAACCTCTGCCAGGATCATCATCCTGCCTGTCCCAGGAGCAATCCCAGCTCTCCCAGACCCTCTCTAGAGAGGGTTCAGTTATTCCCAAGAAGGCCTGGGCTTCCCATTTGGAGGTAGGACCTTGTTTGTCATGCTGCACACCCTGCTCCTTCCCTCAGACCATGCTGAGGCTCAGCCCCCACGGAGGCTGGGCTGGAGGTCTCAGCACAAGGGGAAGATGTTGTACATAGGTGATGTTCCTTCAGTTCAGCCTTGGGGGACCTTCTTATTTTGAAGATCCCCTGATGGACCTCCCTATGGATGGGCTGATGTGTGGGGACTTCCCCAATGCCCTCATCCCTGCAGTCCATCCCCTGTTCCCAAAGGCTGGCTCCACTGGCCAGGCCCCACACTGGCTCCCAGGAGACGGAGCCCAGCAGTGGCAGGGGACAGTTTTCCCCAGGATGGAGGTGGGACAGGGCCAGCTGCCATGGTGCTGGTGTTTGTACAGCTCCGTGCTGTCCTCATCCCCTCACTGCAGGGCCTGTGCACCACTCTGGCTCTCTGTCACCTGAGTATCCCAGGATGGGGATGCCCTTTCAGTCTCCTCTATAGCCCCTGGACTTTCTCTCTCATGCTTCCTCCATCTCTTCCTGTCCCTCCACTGTTTGCAGACCCTGCCACAGGGCTGGGTGGGGCTCTGATTCACCCCAGGGCTCCCTGCCAGCTTTGCCAGAAGTCAGAGACAGAAAGAGGCACACAGCTCTGGAATAAACCACTTCATGATCCAGTCTAGACTTTACTGAGCTCTTGCAAAAACTTGGTATTCATGTAACATTGACGTATAAAGTACAATGGGTCCGATTTCTCAGCTGGAGCTAGATGAACTTGATGGAGCCACAGCAGTCGGTGGGACGATGCTCACAGACCTCAGCTGCCATGTGAAGTCTTGCTGCCCGCGGGGCAGGCAGTCCGTGCCGCTGGGGCCGGGCTCCACCTTGCAGCGGGTGTTCCGTGCGGGCAGGAGCCGCTGCTCACCCCCGGGGCCGCTGCCTCCGCCCGCTGCCCTCGGGGAGGGTGCTCGGGGCAGCCCGGGGAGGACGGTGCAGGGAGGGACGGCGTCAGCCCGGCCCGTTCGGCTCCTTCTCCCGACCCTCGCTCTGCTTGCCGCGTCTCCGGGTGCAGGCAGATGGAGCGCCGTGAGCTGGGGCTTCAGGGCTGCCGCGGGAGCTGCTGGCAAGCTTGGGCTGCAGGTGAGGGGGGCACGGGAGCCGCCAGCGCTGGCCGCGGTGCCCCGGCCGTGCAGACGGGCTGGGTGGCAGCCAGCAGCATCTCTCCTTGCATTGCTGGTGCTGAGGCAGTGTGGAGCTGGGGTAGAGGTCAGTGCAACCATCCAGAGCCATTTCCCGTGGAGAATTCCTGGCCAGGAGAGCTGCTGTGTGAGTGCTACATGCTGGCCGTGGCCAGGTCCTGGGGATGTCTTCTGTGCAGGAGAGGTGGGAGCCGGGGTCTTGCCTGGCGGCACACCGCGGGCTCCGGAGTACCGCGATTAGCTCGGGGGCGAGGGCTGCAGGGCGGGAGCTCTCCTGCTGCTGCCAGACCACGGACACGAACCGAGTCACAGGAGTCACAGTCACGGGACGATGGGAAGGAAGGGAAGAGGGTCCAACCCCTGCAAGGAGCAGAGCACACACCTTCCAGCCCCTGCGGCAGACGTGAGGGTCACTTGGCACAGCAGGAACATGTGCCAAGCCCGCAGCACCGGGAGCTGGCTGCTCCAGCTGCTCAGGACCGTGGAGCCCTCCAGGTGGTGGGAGATGTGGAGCACACCTCTGAGGGGCTGTGTGTGCTCAGAAGGCTGCAGCCTCTGAGGTTAAGCACGTGTTTGTGGTTTGGCACCAGCTCTTCCCTGCTACCGTGGGAGAGCAGGCACCGTGTGCCTTCTGCAGTCCTTTCCCCTTGCACGGAGCCAGTCAGTGGCAATTCTGATTATTGTGGCACTGTTTGGAAGCGATTATCTCTGTACAGTGAAGTCCAAACCTTGTCCTGGTCCTGCCGTGCTTCCTGGGGCACGAGCATGGCAGCAGGCCTAGGAAGGGAGGGAGATATACAATGGAGTCACTGTGTATGGATGAAGGATGCTTTCCTCCCATCTCACCCGGAAGAACCCATCAGTGTCCCTTGAAAGGCAGTCCTGGCTGTGCCTTCCTACTGTGTTGGGCAAGGACTGATGGCCCTCGGGGAGAAGGTCACACCACAGTGCTGACTGAGGGGTCGGAGAGGTTGAGCTGGCCGGTGATGTCGGTGGGGTGATACTGCTGCAACACACAAATAGACAGACAAAGAGAAAGGAGTGTTAGGCAGTTCTGGCACTTGTCCCCGCTGCCACTTCTATCCCATGCGTCCCTACACGATATCTCTTGGGGGTGAAGCAACACCCTGAAAGCTGCTGCTGGCTGGGGTCCCCTTCCCAGTGCCATCCACGCTTGTGCAGAGGTCATTGCAGACTCTCTCCATGCACCCTGGAGCTGGGCAGACGGGACACCCAGGAGCGTGGTGCAGCTTCTGCAGAGCGTGGCTGCCACGTCACCCGCTGAGCCAGGCCCTCTCTGCTCTGGGAGGGCTACAAAACAAAGCCTGTGACTCATCAGCCCAGCCCACGCCTGTACCTGTGTTTGGAGGGTCTGGCTGGGTTTTGGCACCTCTCTGGTGCCAGATCAAGCTGTGCTTTGAGGCCAGGGCATTTCACCTCCTTGCTTGAATGACCCTGCCGTGACTATCCTTTCATGCAGGTGAGATGTGTGGTGTGGTTGACTTGTGATAAAGTGTGGCGTTGATTGCTAATGTGAAAATATGTCCTGTGCTGGGGATGTGGTCTGGATTTGGGGTTCTGAGCTCCTTGCAGATGGGGGGGCTTGGCATGGGAGAGCCCTCCCCTGCTTCAGTCCCATCAGCAAGTGGGGGGACGAGCAGAAATACCCATCAATGGGCAAGAAGAAACGTCCTTCCTCCCCAGGCAGGAATTTATAGCGGGGCAGTTATTTCCTCCCTTCCTCCTTCCAAACTCCCTTCCTCTTCCACCTTCGCTCTCCAAACTCCAAACACTGACCTGGAAGCTCTGTCCAGCCCTGCTGTGGGCTGGAGCATCCTGTGCTGCTCTCTGGGGTCCTAATCTGGTGCCAGAGCAGGAAAGGGTCTCTGTGGGTCTCATGTGCTGCAGCACAGACCCTCTCCAGTGACATTTTCCCAGCCCTTGCACCACCCTGCCCAGGAGGGCTGATGTTTTGAGGGGCTCCGGGGGGGCTCCTCGGTGATGGATTTCACCTGCACTGCTTTGGTCGATGGTGGCCGTGGCCTTCGCGGCGCTGCCGGCAGCTCTGGCACTGTGGCTACCCTGTGTGCTGCACACCCTGCCTCGTGCCACCCCCCGAGCCTTGCATGGGGTCCTTGGGGCTGCCCTGTCCAGCCTGGATTTGTGATCCCGGGACCCCTCAGTGGGAGCAGCTGGGGCAGGGCCGGGAGCCAGCGCACTTTGTCTCTGGTGCTGTGCTGGGACACGCTGACACCCAGGGAGCTTCTCAGGGGATCACCTGCCACCTCTCAGGGGACCACCCTGCCACTTAGGGCACTGGCTAAGATTCCAATGGAGCCTCTGGGAATTGCTGGCCATGGCCTTGCCTTGCTAAGGGGCAACAGCTCGGCCATCGCCCATCGGCACAGAGGGAGCGGCCGGGGCCATCCTGATGTTACTCTGCTGCCCTGGGGGGAGCTTTTTGTGGCTATTCAGCAGCCCACCAAAAAACACCCCTCTCTCCCAAAATTGGGTGCAGCCACCCCCTCCTCGTGAAAAATTTGGATTCCAGGTAAACGCAGTGTTTCCATGGCAGAGCTGCCGGGAGGTGTGTGCTTGTGGGATGGGGCCTGACTCCAGCAGGGAGGAGGTGACTGGGAAAGGGGAGAGGCTGTGACTCACTGGTGGAGGAGGAGGAGGAACTGGAGATACAAAAATGAATGGGTAGAAGAAAGGTCCTTTGTTAAACATCCTGCCTGATGTGAGCGGGGTGGAAGAAGCGAAGTGTGCCTGTGTGAGTGTGTGTGCCTCAGTGCACATGTGCATGTGGCTGCTGTGGTGGTGTAGCAGGGCAGGCTGGGGCCTTCTGGCCTCTCTGCACAGCTCTGGGGGTGGGAAATGCTAAAACAACCAAGCGAAATGGGCAATCTGGCCAGAAAAATTAAAATACAAGAGCATGGCTTTTGATTTGAAAGCATATCTCCTCCAATCACAGAGTTATCACAGGGTAACATTCTCATTTACTTTTTTTTTTTGTGTGTAAAGTTCATGCATGCAATTTTTAATAATAAAAATTAAAATTAAAATAAAAAAAAAGAAAAGAAAAAAAAAGCAAGAAAACGGTCATATCAAAACTATGTTAAAGTAGGCTAATGCTAGAAGCACATATTTAAGGTAAATTATGTTACAGGGATGGTGCAATAATCCCCAAACAAAACATTATAAAGCCAAGAAATTAATCAATATTAACCGTAGAAGAGACTCAAACATGTTAAGGTATGGAAGTGAAGTGAAGGCACCAAAAACTTTAAATGACAACCAGGAAGAAAATATAGACAAGAACTTAATGTCTTTAAAAATGACTTCAACCTAACTGGGCTCATATGGTAGTCCCTGGCTGGTGGAAGATTTTCTGGAAGAATTTTAGTTTGTTGTTGTATTTGTATTTTTTCCATTAAAAATTAGGATTCCAGCTAAATGCGATCTTGCTGTAGAAAATATCAAGTTCCCTTTAGGAAAAAAAAAAAAAAAGTTGTCTTTGACCTACTTTTGGTTCTTTTGGGCCAAAAACTAGGCTCTTTCTCAGCCAAGAAGCGTTTGGCTTTGGGACAGCTGATCCTTCACTGAAAAGGTGACCTTTTCCAGGAAGCCCCTCGGTTGTTGCCCAGCTCTGGCACCGTCCCCAGGGCCGCGGGGCCAGCGGCTGCCCCGGCGGGGCGGTGCCGCGGGCCGTGTGTCACTGGGGCTGGGGCTGGCAGTGTGGCTCTGCAGGGGCTGGCGATGCGGGGGGCTAAGGGACCTGTGCACCTCGATCGTGTCTGTACGCAATGTGCCGGCTCGGAGGTGTCTGTGTGGTTTATGCGTCTCACATGGCGTCTGTGGGGTTGCAGTATCGTGGGTGGCTGCGATGGATGGACACGTCAGCTCTGCCAGTGCTACTCGAGTTGCAGGAGCTGCCTATGGGGAACACATGCATCTCCTCCTGGGGCGGTGGGGATGATGTGCCGCGGAGAGGCTGTGCAGCTCGGGTGATGGTGGGCGCTAGGACGTTCAGAGTGGGATGGAAGCTTCCCAGGGCTGTCTTGGCTCCATGGTGCCAGCCTGTCTCTCTGGCACTCCTGAGGGACCATTCTGCAGGGCTGCAGAGCAGAATCCATTTTTAAAACTCCCGACAACGGAAAGGAAAGAAGCAAGGCTGCCAGGTCTGCGTCTTTCGCTCGCTAGCCAGGAGAGCCCGCGGGGCTGGGGTCAGCCTGGCCTTCCAGCCCCGAGGGCTCTCCAGCCTTGCCCACCTAAGACCTGGTGGGGGCCCGCAGCTCTGCTGAGCATCATGAAGGAGAGAGAGCACCTCGCTGCTTTCTCATCTTTACAAGGACCCCAGGCAACGTGCCCCAGCATGCTACGGACTCATGGGGCCTTCCAGCAGGAGGGCGTTGGGGTCTCTGAGCCAGGGCTGCTGCATGGAGGTGGAGGTCACCAAGCACAGGCTGTGACGTGAGCTGGTGGCAGCACTCCGCTCTCGCTGGCTGCTCACCCTGCAGAGCAACCAGCAGGTCTGCCCAACATCACCACAAAGCTCGCTCCACCACGGACCTCCTGCCATAGCTGCTAGCCTCCAAGTTGGCCATGTTGGCTTGGATGTTCACCCCATTGGCCTGTTCTTGACCCAGCTAGCCCTGGGGAACGTGTCCTGGGACCCTGGCCATGGCACCCCATGGCAGGCAGAGCATTGTGACAGGCTTCAGAGCAGTGGGGAATAATTGACTGTGCAGCTGCCCCAAAGTGGGGACCATCTTCTGGGATGAGTGGGGTCATCTCCCTCCACAATTTGCCCAGGAACAATGTACCAAGAAGAGCATGACTGGGACCCAAACATGGGGAGCCCTGTGTTGTGCTGGACCCCAAGGAAGGGGAGAGAACAGCTCCATTGCCCATCCATGGGACCTGTGGTGCAGGTGGGCACTGGGCCTGGTCAGCTCAGGGCACAGGGGCAGAGAGGGCTGTGGGCCGGTTGGTGTAGGATGGATGCCATGGAGCAGGATCAGGACCAGGATGATTCCCTGAAGAAGGAGCAATGTGAGGGTTACCAGGGGGGGGCCACACTCCAGCTGCCCCATTTTTCCTGGGTTCTTCCCCTCTCCTCTGCTCACCGGTGGCACTGGTTCCCCCAGATGCCCAGGGCACCATCATGATGCTGCTCTCCCAGGGCAGGACTCCTTGGTTTCCTAATTGTAGAGTAGTTCAAACACAACAGAACATGGGAGTCTACTCAGCACGTGCAGATCTTTCTGCCAATTTTTCTCCCCTCTACTTTATCTGCATTCTACTTGTCCCTTCTTCTTCTCCTCCTCCTCCTCCTCCTCCTCCTCCTCCTCCTCCTCCTCCTCCTCCTCCTCCTCCTCCTCCTCCTCCTCACTCTTGCACCACCCCCTGCACCACCCACCCCATCTCTGTCTCCTCTGCCCCGCTCGTGGCTCAGGCCACAAAGACACACCCTGTGATCTCCCTGCAGAGTTGCCCAGGGGGTGCAGCAGTGGGAGAGGGGACCCAACATGGGGACATTACTGGGACAAGGTGCCACCCAGGGAGCACAGAACCAGCACAGGAGATGACAGGGATGCCCATCTTCCCTGGGGGTACAGATGATGAGTGGGAAGAGTGTGGGTGTTCCCCCAATGACTTCCAGGCTTCGAGGTGACAGTGAGAGGAGCACTTTGTGTGAGATGGTGGCAGTCGAGCCCAGCCGAGGGCTCAGCTGTCCCCAGGGCCACGTTCCAGGGGTGCTCCAGGAGCTTCTTGGTACGGAGCCTGCGCTGGTGTCAAAAGCAGCCTCCTCCATCTCTCATACAGAGCCGTGGCCCCGAGACCCCCTGCGATACCACATGCTGTCCCCGAGGCGCCCAAGCCTGGGCTGGGGACGGGCCACCCTGCCACGGGGGCCACATCTCCCCGCGCTGCCACCGTCCCCCCGTCCCCGCTGCGCCTCGGGCAGCCTGGCGGGAACCTGCTCTGAGCAACCCCGGGCACAAACCCGCCGGTCGCCCCGGGGAGGGGATTTTGGCAAGCCCGTTGTGCCAGGAGGTCGGGCAGCAAAACGAGACAACAGAGTAGCCACAGTGCAGAGTGTCATACAACAGACGGCGACATGCAGAGGGACACGGCTCAGTCCGACAGACCAACAGCCCAACCTGACGCTGAAGTGTCTGAAGCTCCAGCACGAGCAGACACATTTGCACATTTGGAAACAGCTGGCTTTAGAGGCAGCAATTTGGAAATTTTCTCTGGTTATGTGAGAGCAGCGGAAAACATGAGCTTGAACCAAGGCTGGGTCTTTAACAACCTCCTCTTTGGAGCCTTTTCATCTCTTTTCTAGAGCTGCATTACTGCTGATGATAACCAGAGACAGCTGTCACTCCTGTGCGAGGACTATTCCGAATGCTAATTGTCACAAACAAAAATCACATGTAGAGAGTGTGACACGCATGGCTCTTGGTGAGGTGACACGGTGCCCAAATTAAATCGGGGTGATTGTTTTTAGGCATACAATGACAAACAGGTACAGGAACACTTAGGAACAGAAAAAAAAAAAAAGAAAAAAAGAAAAAATGTCATCAGTTTCAAGAGGTCAGCACCGGTAAGGTGAGCGAAGCACAGAGAGGAACATCAGAAATCATCCAGGCAAAAAGAAAACAAAAAAACAAAACAAAAACTCGGTTGCATCTCCCAACTCATCACAGGACTCCAAGCCACCTCCTGCCTGCCCTCCAGGATCCCAGCATCCTTTCAGGTACACGGGATGACTGACTCACTGACTGACTGACTGACTGGTGACGAACATGAGCTATGCATGTACACTGGCAGCTTCGGGATGGGTGTGTGGCAGTCGATGGGATGGCAGAAGAGAGAAAGAGAGAGAAAGAGAGAGGGCAGAATTGTTCTTCTTCCTCTTACCGTATCCTTGGAGGACCTACGTCTCTTGAAGCTGGAGGCCAGGGTGGAGGTGATGGACCTAAAAGTGGCTTTCTTTTTAGGGTCAGGTTCTGCTCTACCACTTTTTCTATCCTAAAATGAATATGTATAAGTAATTAGATCTCTAGTGTGTTGTTGGAAACTCTAAATCTATTTGAATACTGCCCCGTGTCATGGCCTTCATTTAGGTGAGAAAGCTACTGGAGGTGTTCTGCCACTCCCAGTCCTCCAAGGGCCTCCGTGACCCAGAGCTCTGGCACAGCCACCACACTGCTACAGCTACGGGGGGCCGGCCTCGCATCTGGAGTGCTGGGAACCTCTCTGGGAGGTAGCCCCGCTCTCCTGGTGTCTGCAGCCAGGCCGGCACAGCTGACCTCGCTTCCTGGGGATGCTCTGCCTGGCGCCCTGCCCCTCGCTTCCACCGCTAGTCTGGCTGGACCGAGACGTGAGATGCTGCACCTACCACTAAAAAAAAAAATGCTCAGGGCCTTTTCTGAGGCTGAATCCTAGTGCCACAAGAGAGAGAGAGGACTGCATTGAAAGAGAAGTCATTGTATGAATATTCTGTAAAAAAAAAGTGTTCAAAAATTCAAATGATGCAGTTGTGCAAAGCCGAACGTGGTTGTTGGTGGTGGTTTGGTTTGTTTTCCAAAGTAAAACAGGCTAAAAAACAAAAAGGAAACTGGAAGAAAAAGAAAAGATAAAAAAAAAATACAAAGGAAAAGAAAGGGAGGAAGCAAAGCGTTAGTGCCATGATGTCGTCGGGTCGGGATGAACTCAAAGAGAAACAGAACTGAAAAATGTAGGCGTTGGAGTTAGCGAGTCGGACCTGGTTGGCGCAGGCTGGGAGCACCAGCCGCCATGGTGCGGGGGCCGCGGGCCGGGGGGCCCGGCCGCGCTCGGCGCCGGGCGCTGGCAACGAGTCCTCCCCAATTGCTTTCGTGCCAATGAGTGTGACCTTTCCGACGGGGGACGGAGTGACCAGGTCTGGCTCTGCTACCGCACGGGGGTAACCAAAATGTATCCCGCTGGTGCGTAGAGCATGCTCGGGGATACATTTGCTCCTCCTTCTCAGTTCTCTCTTTTGCGGACATGCACAAACGGAAAGGAAAGCAAGATGAATGGAATGAAATGTCTTTTTCTTCCATGGCATCTCAGGAAATAGCCATGGCAAAACTGTGATCCCAAAAACCATTATTTTTGTTTGTTTGTTTTAACAAATAAATCTTTCCACTTGCCTACCTTCTAGCAATGTACCAGATACTAGTGCTCTGACGTTTCCTCCTGTGGAAAAGTCTTACAATGTCAAACGGCTCTTTACCATGAGGCTGTTTACCCCCACAGGGCAGCATGCTTTGCTCACAGTCCCACAGACTCTGCCCAAGGACCCAGTGCAGTATTTTCTAGAAGGTTGGCAAGTGAAAAATGGCAGTGCGACTAGTGTGCTCTGTCCCAGCAGCCTTAACCCCCTCGGTGCTGCTGCTTTTTGGAAGCAAAGGAAAAAAAAAAGGAAAAAAAGGAGAAAAAAAATTGAGAAATGGCTTTTCCGAGACTCTTTCCGGTGAACTGAACCCATCGAGCTCTCAGGATGCAGCAGCCCGGCCTCGTTCTCCCCTCGCTGCTCTCGGGCAGCCCCCCCGCAGCCCCAGCCAGCGCTGCTCCCCGGGCCCCGCCGGGCTCCTCGCGGGCTCCCCGAGCCTCCTCCTCTCTCTTTGCCTTGCTGGCTCTGCTCCGAGCAGTGCCCTTTAGCCACCTAAAGGAGCTCTTGCTCTTTGAACTCCGCTGTGCTTCCCCAAGGGAAAAACCAGCCCGGGCAACTCAGACAGAGCCTCCAGCTGCCCTACACTGGGGTCAGGGGCACTGTGGGGCTCAGCCCCAAAAGCAGCAGGGGAAGGGAATTGTGAGGCTGGTGGCCCACGGATGTGCCCGTGGCTCAGTGTCACTGCCAGGCACCTCTGACCCTCCTGGGCTTCCCTGCCTGAGTGGCACAGAGATGTTCCAGGAGCAGGAGAAGCCTGGGAGAGAAACAGCCCCATAAAAGGAGACCAAGGAGGCTTGGCACTGACAGGGACCAGCACTGCTGGCTCCTGTGTGGGGAGATGTCCTTGTCTCCAAGGGACAAGAGCACGCACCACCTCTTTTTGGAGTTGGTCCTGGGTGTGGCAAGGGCTATCACACTGCTGCAGAGCAGGCAGGGAAGGGGAGGTGATGGAAACTATCCCTGGAACATTCCTCCACCTGAGCACTGGGCAGGGATGGTCAGAGGCAGCAGGCTGACCTTCCCATCTGCTGGTGAGCATGGCTGGAGCCGGGCAGTAGGGCAGAACCTGCAAGGAGCCATGTTGGCACTGCCTGCTCAGCCAGGACAAGGTGTGGCTCTGGCACGTGGTCCCCAGCAGGGCAAAGTCACAATTCCAAGATCTACTAGGGGTGTTTGGGCCAGGCCTCTGCCCTGTTAGAGCTTTTCTGGGAGAGACTGCATCAGGCAGGGGCAGCTCCCGGGGAAGAGGCAGGGACATTCCCCTACAGCTTAACAGGCACCGAGTGAACCCAGCTGGAGCTACGGGGGATGGGGGACAGAGGGCCCCATGCTAATCCACAGCTCTGCATTCACTGATTTGGTGAAGGAATGGAAAACGCACCTGGTGGAGATTTGCTCTAAAAACGGTTTGTCCTACCTGCAGGTTTTTCCTCCACACATTAACGGCCGCAAACGCCAGCTGCATCTGCTTCCTCCGCGCGTCCTTATGCCTTTTGTAAGCTATCTCTATGAATATTAAAAATATCCCGGCAACAATACCTCCAGCCACCAGCATAAACACACCTGAAATAAGCAGGAAAGTTACAGGGGGCAGTGGAATTGCAACACGACCCCTCATTTCTTCTGCATCATGCTCAGCGATGGGAGCATCTGCCAACCCGGGGTCCCCCCACCATCTCCCCGCAGTCCTGGAGGGCTGGAGGGGAACACAGCCTGGCACCTGAGGGGTGTCAGTGCCAGCTCTGGGGGGCACAGGGCACTGAGCTGCAGCGATGCTGGGGACAGGCAGGGCAAGCCCCAGAGCAGACCCCATCCCCAGGACCATGGGGCTATTTGCACTGGAACCCAGCTCATCAGGAAGCACAGCCATGCACAGAGCTCTGTGCTGTCCTTGGATGCCTGGAGCCCTTGGGGCTGATATTTCTGGAGCAGTGTCTGAAGAGATGGAGCAAAATACCCCTTTTCTCCATTGCCTGTAACTGGCCAGCAGTGCTGGTGAGGACGGGGTCCCATCCCACACCCCTCACCCCTCATCACTGCATTGTCTGGCTGTAGGACCAGCAGCACCACCTCAGTGCAAAGGGAGTGCCTGTCTCAGGCTTCTCACAGTCTTTGCAAGATGAAACCCCTCTATATCAATTATCCTTGTTCTGGCCCTGCCCAGGGCTCCTCAGGACTGGGGGGCTGCCCCTTGCCTCCAGCCCCCTCCTGCAGCAGGGTTCTCTCTCGCCTCTGCCGAGGTGCTGCTCTCCTCTCTGCACTGGTGCCAGCTCTGATGGCACTGTGACAGCCACGGTTGGGCCAGGGCAGAGGGAGGGCAGCCATGCTCACACCACAGCCCCACTGGCAAGAAGGACACCCAGGGAAGGTGGGGGAAGCTTTGTGGAACTGTTCTGAGCAAGGTGGGAATGGAGCCCATCTCAGCAGCCTCCCAGCACTAGGAAAGCACAAATCCAGAAGCAGCAGAGATTTGGCCTGAAAGGAGAGCCCCGGGGAGGATGTCTTGAGCAAAAGCAGCTACCCAGCGAAGGGGGAGAAAGAGGTTTGCAGAACAAACCTGCCATATTTTCAAAGGTGAGTGTTGCTGGGGCATTGCTACGGGAATCACACTCTTGATACCTCACCCAAGTCTTGTCCAAATCCTCCATGAAGCCGTTCTCGTGGGACCTGGAAGCACAAGGAGACAGGACAGGGTAGTCACTGGGGACCAGCCACAGGCAGCTGGGGCACACACTCTTTGTGCCTCCGTGCCCTCCATCCTAGGGCTCTGTGCTTGCCTGCAGCCTCCTGGCACAGGAAGCAGGGATGTGCTGGCTGTGTGTGTGTGCACACCTGTGCCCACGTGGCCTTTGCACAGAATGTGTGTGGGCTGTCTGCAGGGGCTGCCAGCACTGCATGGGCACACGCAGCACAGTGCAGTGCTCTGAGCAGGCACCCACAGCTCCCCACTACCCCTGCCCCTGCAGCAGCTCTGGGGCAGTGCCTGCTGCCAAAAGAGCCACGTGCCAGCCATGGGGAAGGCGTGCTCCCAAGGAAGGATGGAGCTGTCAGTGCTCCAAGAGCTCTTGGAGAAGGCTGCAGGGAGTGGACATGAACCACATCTACCAGTTCCCTCCTGCACGGTTCTTCTGCCTGCCAGGGCCACTTGGAGCCCAGGCAGTGATGGACCCCAGTCCTTTCTGGTGACCCCCAGCACCCTCTAGGTCAGGGCGCTGCTGCCTGGCAGCTCCTGCAGTGCACAGTGAGGGCTGGGACACCCCAGCAGCTCGGTGTCACAGCTCAGTGTCACAGCTGGGAGAACACAAGCTGTGTCCTCACAGTACCTGCCTGAACAGCTCGTGGGGATGGAGTGGGCACAGAGCACACATCCCACCACAGGCTCCCTGCACTTTCCTCCCTCTTGTTCCTGGTACACCCTCACCACCTTCCTGGGCCATCTGTAGCCCTGGGCTTTCCCACCCTCTCCCAGGAGGATACTGAGGACTCCTGTGGCCTCTTCAGGCTTCTCAAATGGTGGTCTCAAATCCCATCTCTCCTGCTGCCACCCATCACCATGTTAAGATCATCCCACAGACAGGGTCCATGGCTCCCTGGGTCTTGCCCATCTTCCACATCCTGACCATTCTCCCTTAGGCCTTTCATCTCTGCATCTTGGGCAGGACCCTAGTGACTCTTGACCCTGTCTCTCCTAAAATAAATCTCCCAGGACTCCCTCCCTTCACTTGTTCCTTCCCTGCTTCCTGTTTTTCCATCATGACTTTTCTCTGTCAGCAACAAGTGTGGCATTGCCAAAGTAATACCAGGAAATCCCTTTTCACCCATAACACCAGGCTGACTGTGACACCCCACACTGCAGGTTAGTGCTGGTGTAAAAGCCTTGGACTCAGACATATCCCTGTCTAACAGAAGTAGCCAGAGTTGAAAGAAAAAAGCCCTGCACAACCAAGCCAGGGCAGTGCAATGCTGTTGGACAGGCTGGGCCCTGAGGGAGGAGCGGGGCGATGGCAGCACCCACACCCTGCTCACACAGACCTGTGCTGGACGGCCCCCTGCTCTCTGCCCGTGTTGCCTACACCCCTGGCTGGCCATGACTCTGCTCCCTGCCCTGCTCTGCCTCCCTCCAGCTCCCTGCTGCTTCCCCAGCCCTGCGAGCCGGACCTGAGGCTGTGGGTGCCCACCCCAGTCACTCAATGTCCCTTTGTCAGGATGCAAGGGCGGCCCCCAGCGCCCTTGTCCCTGCAGAGGTCTGGAGGGTGCCTGGCAGTGCCTGGCACGAGCAGCATTTGAGGCAAGCCCCACGCCAAGAGCCATGTACAGACTTGAGGATGGCCAGGGAGACGTTCTGCTTCCAGGGGCTGTCCTTGCGCATCCCGATCCCGAAGCCGGAGCGGAAGAAGAGCTCCCCCGTGGTCACCAGGTCACACTTCTGGGAGGCCTCGAACTCCAGCACCGCCGAGTCCCAGATGAAGGCGTGCAGCTTGCTGGACACAGAGGAGGATGGACAGGTCAGGCTGGGCAGCCCAGCTTGTCTGCAGCCCCCGTGGGAGCAGCGAGGGCGCTCCCAGCCCTGACTTAAACACTGAAGCCACCCAGCCTTGCACTGAAAGAAGAAAAGAGGCCAGAAATGGCAGCCATGTCCAGGGCTCTCACTGTGCCACCCTCACACAGACCTTGTGCTCCCCACCGAGACCTGGGATGGATCAGCACTGGGCAGATCCCACCCAGCCCCAGCTGGGAGGTCCCATCAGCCATGCCTTGGCTGCAGCTCCCCCAGCTTTGCCCTGCTCGCTCCACCTGGCTGCAGCTCCCGGAGGCCCTTCCCAGCGTGGCCGGGCAGGGTGCTGGCCCTACTCACTTGTCCCTCACTGCCTGGATGGCTTCGGCAGCGCTCTCGTAGTTGTGCTTCTCCATGTGCCTGTACATGGTGCTCAGCTCCACCTGCCGTCGGAAGTAGATGTCCACAGAGCTCTGCTTCACTGTGGCGTAGATGAATTTATCCGAGGGGTTGCGCAGCTGAAAGGCAAGGTGGGGCTCCAATGTTTTCTGTCCTTCACCAGCAAAACTTCCTCACCCCAAAGCTGTTTCCAATCTCCCATCTCCTTCAGGGCCTGTTCCCTACAGAAGACCTTGATCTCCTCAGAGGATGCCACAGGGCAGTGAATGCTCTGGGACCATGGTGCTGGGGCAGGGGTGCTATGGGACGGGGACAGGGTGGCCCTGAGGGTGCAGGAGGCTATGGATGCTGTGGGCAGGGCACGCAGCAGGGTGTGGGATGCTGTGGGTTTGTGCTGCTGCAGGGCACATTCCTGCATGCCTGGGCTGATGAGCTGTGCCCTTGCCAGAGCAGGAAATGGATTTGAGGCATGTGGGGAGTATTGACTGCACCGCAGGGACGATTTCATTAGTTATAACTCATCCATAATGAATTGCTTCCTCGGTGGTCAGAGGAGGCTCTCCAGGAACTGGCAGGCACTTTGACTGCAGACAGGCTATTTCTGGACAGGTTTTCCTGCTGATCCCTGCCCACGTCTGTCCATTCCCACCCAGGGCAAGGGCTCAGACTCATCAGCACCAGCCCAGGCAGAGCTCCCTGGGTCTGGGTCCCAGCACAGATCACAGCCATGGTGAATCAGGGCTCTGGGAACCACAAGCCATGATATATGCTCCAGGAAAGGGGAAAGCAAGCAAGGGGTCGTTACCCGGGGGTCGTTAATGCCTGTGATCCTCTCCTCAGGTCGGTCTAACACCAGGAAGGCTGCCAGGTTGGCAGTGTATGAAGCCACAATGATCATAGCAAAGCCAGCCCACACCATGCCAAGGATACGGGCAGAGAAACTCCGGGGAGCACCTGTAGGGAGAGAGGAGAGATCAGAGCAGCACCACGAGGGCTTGGCTTGGTTGCCAAAGTTGTGTTGATGCACATGAGCCCAATGGCAGCTGCAGATGTGCACCATCTATGTGCTCTGCCAGCAGCTGTGCAAGGACCCTCTGCACTGCCCGAACCAAAAAAACCTCCAGCTCCTTCCATGCACACAGGGCATGCTGTGTGCCACCCTGAGAGGGTGGGTAACCCTGGGCAGGGGATCCAGCCCAAGTTTCCCTGCCATGTTTCCCATCCTGTGCTGGGGCTAGCAGGAAGCCCTGACAGCTGCCACAAATGTGCAACACTCAGCACCACCAAAGCTCCTACCAGCCTGCTCCGGGAAGGGCTCAGGGAACGAGGTCCCACAGGGACCATGTGAGAGGGGGAGGCTGTGGAAGAGGGCAGGGGCTTCCCCCCAGCCTGCCCGGCTCAGAGCCTGGGCTGCAGGGCAGAGCAGTCCTGCTGTGAGCTGTGACTCACCTTCTCCAATGCCAGAGTTCAGCAGGACCCCCCAGGAGAACCACATGGCTGAGGAGAGAGTCAGGGCATCTTCCTCCTCCTCCTCACTGTTTACTTTGAACCGGCCAAATGGGCTGGAAAACAAAATGAAGAACCCTTCTCATTCCCATCACCCTGATTCCCAGGGCTCCCCACTGTGCCTTACGTGTCCTGGTGCAGCCCTGTGTCACCCATTCCTGTACTGTGCCTGGTCCCAGACAGCTTTCCCTGTTCTGTCCCACTGCCTGGCACATCCCCCGTGCTGACCTGCAGCCCTGCCTGGCTCACACTGGTACTGGTCCCATCACAATCTCCAACCAGAAAGATCATCTGACCCTGGCCAGCTCAAGCCTCTCCCACTGCAGCACAGAGAGATCCCTGCAGATTGGCCATCAAAGCCTCAGGACACAGGGCTGAGGCAGGGACAGGTGCCCTTAGAGGAGCTGTCACAGGGCCGAGGAAGGCCAAGAGGAAATTCTCGGAGCCCAGAAGCTGACAGTGCCCTTGGTCAGGTATTTCTCCATCACCTGGTCTGACAGGTGTGTTCCCACATATCCATATCCCTTAGCTTAGGCAGCCAGAGGGGCCAGGAGCCTCAGCCCAGGGCTGGTGGGGCAGAGCAGGGGGTTAAGTCCCTGTGAGAGCCCCCAAAGGGCTTGCCCAAGCAAGGAACCCAGGGGACAGTTCCCAGGAGCACCTCCCTGTCCCCTCCAAATCCCAAGTGGCCCAAAGTACACTCACCTGAATCGGTCTAAGAGGTACAACATCACTGCCACCACATGCACAGACAGCCCCACCAGCAGCCAGAGCGTGCTCTGGAAGGGCTGCATGAATGAGTCCAGGGTGCTGCGGGGGATTTCCTGCACACAGGAGAGAGGGGAACAGCGCTGGCACCCCCCCTGCACCCTGCCTGCCTGGAGGGACCCACAGGGGTCCTGCCCTGTCCCAAGCTCCTGCTGCTCAGGAAGGGTCAGGTCAGACAAGAGCCTGCATTAAAACCAGCAGCCTGGAGCCTGGAATTTGCAGGGGCTGCACTAAGCACTGCAGTCTGGGGAACGGGAACCTCCCATGTTCTACAAAACCTCCCACCCAGACCATACCTTCTTCACGAGGATGGTGAGGCCCTGGTACTTGAAGGGCTTGGAGAACTCAATGTACTGAGCCCGCTCGTTGTTGATGGTGAGGGGAGCCACAATCATGTCAGCCTGGCCGCTCAGCAGCTCCCCCATCATCCCGTTCCACTCCTTCTTGTTGCTGTTGTTCACCTGCCAGGAAACCAAGGCTGGGTCAGACCCCTGCCCTGACACACATCCCCCACCAGCCAGGACCCTGCACTTTTTAGGAATCGTGCATTGCCCTTCCACCCCACCCTGCTCAGGAGAAGGGTGTGGGGGTGTTTCAACACACAATACAGGCAAAGGAAGATCACAGGCTGCCCAAACTCACCCGCTCTTGGGTACCAAATTTACCATCAGCCACCAGGTGGACCTCGTAGGTGAAGTTCATCACGCCTGCCAGGCGGATGAGCAGGTCGATGCAGAAGCCGTAGCAGCACAGTGCCACGGTGGGACGGCCTGGGGGAGGGACAGCATGAGGGGGGACAGCCCCAGCCAGGGACCCCGCGCAGCACCCGTGCCTGTCCCCAGGGAGAGCAGCCACCCCACGGCTCTGGCTGCAGTGGGATGTGACCAGGTTATCCTTCAGGGCCATCTGTCTGGCCGCCCTCTCACACTGCCTCCAGCCCTGTGGCAGTGGGCAGGCTGGGGACAAAGGGGTCCCGTTCCTTTGCCACGTCCCAGGGAGGGGGGCTGAGAGGGGGTGCTGCCCACCCACTGCGGGCCAAGGAGAGGGCTCAGTGCATGTGCTGGAGGAGTCCTGACATGAGCCCAGCAGGCTGAACACAGCCCAGGACACAACTCTGGGGGGACGTTGTGCACAGGAATGTGTGATGAGCCAAGGGGATGCCCTTCAGGTGGATTTGGGCAAGTCTGGTATTGCTGAGCAGCTCCCACCCTACACCAGGTGCTGATCCTGACACAGTTTCTGTGACAGTTTGAAACTGGTGCTGTGTCAGTGCAGCATGTGCTAATGTGCCTCAGGGTCCTTGCTGCTGCTGGAGATCAAGGCAGAGAGAACTGGAACATGTCAGGAGACAGAAATTCAGGATGCAATCCCTCAAAGCAGCCCTGGCACCCATCCAGAAGAGAGACAGTGGGCAAGAATCTGTTGGGCTCAAATCCCTGGATCCCAGGGTCCAACTCGTGCACAGTACTGCTGTGAGGCTGAGCTGATGGAGGGCATGTCTGAGGGCCAGCTGTGCTGTCATCTCTCTGTGCCTCATCCTCTGGGCCTCCTGTGTGTCTGAGCACCCTCCCTGGAACCCCTTTTTGGAATGGCAGTCCCCACCCCCCAGACTGTGTTACCTGGGATGGTCTCATTGGGTCCAGTGCAGAAGACCTTTTTGACAGGATCTCCATTGATGGTGAATTCCTCCCTGCACGTCCCATCTGCCTGAGTGGGCTTCACATACACAAAGGGCTCTTGGTGGATGGTCACAATCTGTGAGGTGAAGCACAAACACCCTCTGGTCTGTGTTTTCCTTCAGAGCTACATTCTCGTGGTGGGAGCTGGGCTGCCCTCCCCACACAAGCTGTGGTGCCCTCCCCAGCTGCCATCTCAGCCCAGCAGCAGGGCCTGGATTTGGCATGTGGAATCAGAGAATCCTCTAGGCTGGAAAAGACCTTTAAGATCATGAAATCCAACTGTCAACACAGCAGTGCCAAGAAGAACACCAAGAATATCTGCTTTCCCTGCACCCAAGGTGAGGAGTGTCCTCCTTCATGTGGCACTTTCAGCTGAGCCTCAAAATCTGTTTCCCTAGCAGGAGACTGACGGGAGACACAGCCAGGACTAGTGCCTGGAAAGGGGTTCTAGGCAGTGCCCCAAGTTCATGCAGGTGTTTCAGTCCTGCCCTAGACTTTCAGTAAAGCAGCAATCACAACACACCCACAGCACCTCTGTGGGGACAACGCTGCCAGTGGGAATGGGATTTCCCTTGCTGGACAAAGGAGCTGTACAACAAATGAATGGTCAAACTGGTAAGATCAGCCTGGCCAGGGTCCAGTCACTAAAGTGGGATCCAGTCACTAAAGGGCCTGCTGAGTGACACTTAGAGGAAAAGCAAGAGAAGCAAAGCAAGTCTGGAGGGACCTTCTGCCAGTGTTACCTCCAGCTTCTGGCCACCAGCTCCTCAGGGATTTCCTGAGTTCAGCCTTGCAGCCACCAATCTGCCCACCCTCCACAAGAGGTTTTAATCTCCTTTTGAATCTTTCCCCCTGGTCTCTGCACTGTCTAACGGAGCTGAACCATGCCTTGGCCAAAGGAGCCCGTCCTTGTATTTCTTGCAAATCTCTGACAGGTGTCCTCTGGCTCCCATGAGAAATGGTGAGCACCTTGTTCCTCCACCTTTCCATGCTGTTTTCTCTCATATCCCCTTCCCACCTGTCTCTTTCCAAACCCAAGGATGCCTGCTGCCCTATCTAGATTGACTCCAGCTGAACGTTGTGCCCTGAACACACTCCAGTATCTTCTCTATTTCTCTCCCATATCCTCTTCTGGCCTTGCAAATGCCGCTGCCAGCTGCATGGAGGTAAGAGGCAGATGAAGTCACTGCCTGGCATGCAGAGATCAGAGAAACTCTGCTCCTAATGCCATTTGCTCTTACCTTCAACTTGGTTGACATCTGGTAGCCTTGAGGTTTCTCAGTTTCCCCTCCTGGCCAGATGATCTTCCTGTCGTTGGTCAGGACCTGAGATGGATCCCAGAGGAGGCAGATGGACATGAGGCCAAGGTGGACACCCCAGTGCCAACCCCTCCCCACCCCAGCCAGGCCTGCACATACATTGCTGCCATTGTAAATCCCAACTTGGACCAGTTTCCGGTTCTGCAGGTTCATGATGCTGTAGTTGGCAAACTTCCTGTCCCCGTCCTCGTTGAACTCCACCCGGCCAGTGACACCCTCTGAATACTTGGAGGACATCAACACCCTGGGGAGAGAAACACAGCTGGGACAACCTAGAACACCCGCTGTGCTGTTGACATGCCCACAAGGCAACAGAAAGGCAAATGCTTCCTCTCAGTTACCTGCCATAAGCTCACTACCTGTACAAGTCCAGCCAAGGCTACCCATGGTCTGTTCATAGACCTGTGGTCATCCCCTCCTGGTGGATAGGATCAGTTTCCCAAATGTTCTCTGCCAAATCTGCTGCCATTGCCCCTTGTTCTCCACCAGATCAGTCCCATTTCCCTTTGGAATGATCTGTCCCACAGCACCCAAGGCCACTTTCCTCTGGGGTTCCTTGGGAGATGTGCCCATTGCTACAGCTTTGGTACTGTGCCTGGCACCTGCCCATCCCAGCCTGGCTAGAGGCACACACAAACACCACCAAGGAGAGAACCAGCCCCCAAACCCTGGAAAGGTGATAGTAGAGACTCACAGGGATTAGCTGAGCCTTTTGTGACGAGCAGCTTTGACTCACTCATGCCAAAGACTGTCACTGCAGGGGATGCCAGAAATGCCTCTAAAACCATCTCCAGGCCTTGCAGGTCTCATGCTCAACAGAACCCACGTCTGCAGGGAGTGGCTGCTGCGCCAAGGCCCAGCCCCTGTGGCCCCAGCAGCTGCAGTGATGCAGGGATTGGGGTCTGGAAGCGCATGCAGGACCTGCCGATCCCCCTGCCCTGGCAGCAGCACCCCACAGGCACATGCTCCCATCTGTGACACTCCAGCCTCCACATCCACAGCACCAGGGTTTGCTACAGCCAAGGACAACCTGTCCCATGCATGGACAGCTCCTGCCACCAAACCCTGCTTGCAGCACTGGACACATGCCACAGCCCTTGGAATGCTCAGCAGGAAACATGTCAGCAGCACTGAGGTAAAATGGGACAGAAATATCCCCCTACCCTGAATGGGCAGAACCCCCCCTCTCTCCCACTTCCACCCATGGAATTAAACTCCAGACTGGAGGAGGCCATGGTCCCCAGTCTTCTCCTCCTAGAGTCATTCCCTGCCCACACATCCCAGCTGTCTATGCACTGCCCAGGGTAGCATGGGTTGACATGGACTGAATTGGTGCCAGGCACCAGGATGATGTCTAAAGAGCCTGGAAAACTGGGTGCCATTGCCTGAGCCTGTGTCTGGGAGAGTTTTCTAGGAGAGATAGAGATGTAGCCCTCACATCCAAACCATGCAGGACAGTCCAGGCAGCCCTGTGCCACATGCTCCAAAGCTTTAGTGGCCCTAAACAAAGCCACCATGTCCTCCTGCACCTTTTCCACATGCTCCCACCTTTTCCAGCTCTTCCCCACCAGGTCCTCTGCTCCCTCCAGCAGGACGCTTTCCCCAATACCTCTTAAAAAGGGGTCCTGTCTTCCAGATGTTGGTGTTGCCCACGCAGCCCCGCGGTGGGTCTGTGATATTCTCCTTCTCAAACAAGTCGTGCACGGCCTGGGCCACCACGGCGACAGCGTCACTGATGTGGGCTGACTCGTTCTTGCCGTTGATGAGCTGCAAACCGATCACTCCTGCCGCGGCAGAAGGGGAGGCGGGTCAGCATCCCTGGGACCCCTGGCTGCTCCAGCGTCACTACCACGCCCAGCTCTTGGGACAGCGAGCACATGGCTACGGGGGGAGCATCCCTCGGATGCAGCGGGTAGGTGCCTGAGCTTCAGGCAGGAGCAGGCAGAGGCAGCGGGGCCGGGCTGACACCCTGACACCCCAGGCCCTGCCCTGCCCGAGCCTTCCCGGTGACAGGCACGGATTCGGGGCGCGGCAGCCCCAGGGTGGCCAAGGCTGGGTCTCCAGGCAGGCGGAGGGGACGGAGGGCGGAGTGCGGGGCCAGCACGGCTCCCCCAGCCCCAGGGGTCCCGGGGAGGGCAGGGCCGCTCATCCCGGCTGCCCCGGGCTCCTCCGAGCCCCCTGCAGCGGCACGGCGCTCCGGAGGTGCCTACCGTCCGGGGCGTAGCGCAGGGCATTGCCCGAGATCTCCCGCTCGCCCACCAGCCACACGTAGCCCGAGCCCGTCATGTTGAGCATGGCTGCTGATCGGTACACCGTGGCCGCGTCATCCTCGCTGCAACGACACGAAGGGAACGGCGATGGGGCTCCAGCTACGGGGCGGCCAGGCCGAGGGTGCGGCAGTGCCGGGGAACACGCCGCCCCCGGTGACTCTGACTACCGGTAAGAATAAACCCTCCATGCAACGGGACCCTTCTCTCAGCTTCGCCCGATGCCGCAGCTCCCGGCGCTGCTGGGCACTTGCACGTCTGCCCAAAGGGCTGCGGGCCTGGGGCCATCAGGCTGCCCTCGGTCCCGGCTGGGCCAGCGCGCTCCATCGGCGAGCAGGCTGCCTCTGCAGCGCGGCCAGGCTGGCAGGGGACTGTCACCGCCCGGCCAGCAGCGCCTGGGCACGTTCCGGCTGCCGGGACAGGGGCTGCCGGGGGCTTCTCCAGGCTGCCAAACCCCAAATCCACACTGACTCCAGCGCCGGGCAGCGTGGGAGAGAGGAGATCAGAGCAGGGAGGGGAAGGGGCGGCACGGCCTCACCTGGCGGAGAGGATGATGACCCTGGCCTCCAGCTCCTTCGCCTCCAGCAGCAGCGCTGTCACATTTTTGGTCCCAGGGTCAAACTGAAGCACTTTCTCAGCCTGTGATGAGTGTGAGCAAAGCTGGTTAGTGAGTGAGCCCCAGGGCTGGTGGTGAGAGCCATGCTATCTAGAAAAGGGTCAAGAGAATTCATTAAACTGCACAAAAGTCCGCTAAATAAGATTGGTTATAGTTATTTTTTTCTTTTTCTTTCCTTTCTTTCTTTTCTTTCTTTCCTTCCTTCCTTCCTTTCTCTTTTAAGATTTTGGCTTTTTGGTTGTTTTTATTAATTTTTTTTTTTTGCACTGTGCATGCAAACTGAAGTCAATCAAGACCCAAAAAGAGGCGTGCATTGTACAGGAAAGAGAAAAAGGCTTTGAAATGCAATTGAAAACTCAAACGAGTGTTGTTTTTCAAAAACATGGGAAATGAAAAAAACATATTGCACAGGGTTAACCTTTGGGAATCAAAGTGAGCAACTTACACCAAGGAACTGTTTCCTTTAGGGAGGAAAGGGGTTGGTTCAACTTTTCAAAAAAAAAAAAAAAGAACTTGCAAGTTAATTACTGGTTCACATGCATGTTTCAAAAAGAAATCCTTCCAGGGTCAGCTGGCTACGTTTCCATTCTCAAGTCCAAACCAAACTATCTCAACATAAAAACGTGCTACCAAGGAACATAGTCATGGATATTTTTTTTCTTTCTTTTCTTTTCTTTTTTTTTCTCTTTCTCTTTTTTTCTTTTTTTTTTTTAATTTTTAATTTTTCTGTTGGCTGTGGCTATTTTTCATTTGCTAGTTAGGTTGGTGGGCGGCGTGCATTTCCATGCATATATACCTTGGGTCCTCGCTTGTTGTCATAGGAAAGTTGGTCGAGGTTTTCATAGTTCCTTTTTTTACTCTGATGAATAATGTGCACAGAGAAAATATGTAGACACAGAAGAATATTATAAACAGTTGAAAATGACGTGTAGTAAAGCAATCCAACATCCACCTCCTCCTCCACTGTTTGCTAAAGGGTCTCTATAACGCTGGAGCTCGCAAAAACCACTATCAGGAGAGATTGTGCCTCAGCTCTCACGGGAGCGTCACGGAGCAATCTGAGAGCAAAGCCTGAGTGGCACAGCTGGTGCGATGCAGTTGCATTTTCCCTTGAGGGACTGGGGGATTCTTCAGCAAGGAATTTTTATCTTAAGCTCGGAAACAATCTAAGGGCCTAAGTGGTGGGGTTTCCATGGAATTACTGTGGAAGTAAAGGACAAAATGTTGTGTACGGAAAGTGCTGGATAAAGGCAAACTGTTACAGTTAAGAGTATTAGCATTACTAGCATCACTATCAGCATTACAGTCCTGTCCACCCTCAGAGAGTCCACACAAAGTGAGGTGTCTCAGCTGAACCTCTCACCCCCTGAAAGGAGGGAGCAGCTTCCTGAGCTCTGTTGACATCCAAAAGAAAAAGATAAAGTTCTCTAGGTCCCGTGTTGGCTCAAAGCGTGGCGATATGAAGCAATGGTGAACATGGGATGGCATTGCAGCTTTTACCTGGTCCCTGGGTAAAAGGGCACTGTCTGAGCCTGGGGCACCTCATGGCTCTGCAGCACACGGGTGGCCCTGGGAGGTGCAGCTGCCTGAGCCCAGGGCCCCCTAAGCTGGCCCTGAGCATGGCTAGTGGGGCTCACTGCTTGGGGGTCTCCATGCTGCTGCCTGGAGCATGCCAGCAGGGCTTGGGGCTGACCCCAGTGAGACTGGGCTGGAGCACAGATCCTGCTCCTCCCTGCTCTGCTGCCCCAGCCGCTGGTGCTGCCTGGCCCCAGAGGAGCCCAGGGCAGGGCAGCCACTGCTGGAGGTTTCCTCTTGGGCAGGCAGCGTGCTGAGGGCCCACAGCCTCTGCTCAGAGCCCTGACCCTGCAGCAGGCTGCAGAGAGCCCTGGGACCTCTCGGGAGCAGCCCCTGTGGCCAGGCCAGTCACAGCAACCTGATGGTGCCCGCAGGAGAGGGCTTGGCAGTTTTTGGTGGGACATAGTGTGACATCTTCTCCTTGACCCCGCCCCAGCTGAGTGTCCCTGATCTGCATACATGGGGTGTGGGACACAGCTCTATACTCTCTTGTCCATTTTTCCAGAGCCTGATGGCAATGGATCCCTGCCAGGAGCCCGACCCTTTGCACCCCTGGCACAGGGATCCATGCTCCAAGGCTGCTCCTCAGACAGACAGATTGCTCTTCATCTTGCTTTCCAAACTAATTAGCTTGCCTTTTCCAGAGCATTCAGGCCAGTCTTTGGCAGGACATCTTGTCAGGTGTCCTTTCCATGCAGCTGTGTGACCTTTCCTTTCTTCCCCTTGGAGACAGCCTGACAGGTTTTTCATTGCCTTTCATTAAAAAAATTGGGCCCTGGCAAGGAAAAGTATGTGAAGAAGCCAAATCTGCTTGGAGCTCAGGTCTGCCTTCATTTCTGATGACTCCCACAGTGAGGATTTCTGCAGTGGCTTCTTAGTGGCTGCTGCTGGGCCTGCAGTGAGTCCTGGAGTAATGACTGCAAGGACACCAGAGATGCAGCAAGACAAGCAGGAATGTTCTCCAGTCAGGCAACGCTGCTCACTTCTCCCCAGGCACAGTCAATGTAGCCAAAAACTTGGTCATCCATGCTGCAGCCACCAACCAGAAATTCCTGGGATGTGCTGGCACCTCGACCCAGGCTGGTCAGCAGAGTCTTCAGTACAACAAGGCTGGCCCCAGGTCACCTCTCCCTTTCACTAGCCCTGTTTCCAGAATTACACTAGTAATCCTCCTTTTCCCTTTTTCCCATGTGGTCCTGCAGCCCTTCTCTGATCTTCACGTTTCACACAGGGACTGACGAATCAGAAGTTCCCTTTCCAACACGTGCTCCTGCAATCACTCAAAGATTTGCCACTTTCATGGAGGGCACTGTCCCAGAGAAAGGCAGGCAGCTCAGCAAGGACCTGCCACCTCTGACCCAGAGCTCTGGTTTCAATGTCCAGCACTCCCTTCCGCGCCCCAGGAGCCCCATGAACGAGCAGAGCTGTGCTGGGTGGAGCAGCTCCAGGCTGGGAGCTGCTGCAGACAGCCCCAGGATAAGGCCAGTAGCACATGGGGCACTCCAGGCTGGCCAGCACGGCCTGGGTGCTGGGCTCAGGGTGCTGCTGGAGGTGCAGAACCCACACAGTGGTGCCTGGATGGCACATGGGGCTGGCATGGACCCTGGGGGCAAAGCCATGCTCCAAACCAAGAGCCCAGATGGCAGGTGAGTCTCTGACCCTGAGCAGGTCCTCCATGTCCTCAGGGACTGTGGTCTAAGCCTTGAAGAGGTCGAGATCATGTCTCCTGCCTGCTCCCTCCCCAGGGCCTGGGCTGCCCTTGGAGAGGCTGGGGAGGGCCCATGGTACAACTTCATGGCATGAAAAGAGCCAGCACATCAGTGATCAGAAGAGAGATTGGAGAGAAGAGGTGGAGGAAGACAGGAAAGACCCAACGGGGTATCTGCCACCTGCAAGACCAGTCAGACCAGTCTGCCTGACCTTTTGTCAAAGGAAAAAGAAACAAGATGTAGTGGCACACCCCAAAGAGAAGACAAGGTGACCTACTAGGACAGAGCAGGTGCCCCCGGCTGGAGAGTGGCTCGAGCATCTGCAGCAGCCCAGGGGCTGCCAGAGGACAAAAAGACATGGTAGATGCAGTGCAAAATGGGGAGGGTCTGAGGACAGACCCTCCCTCCCCATCTTTCAAGCTCTCAAAGGCTTTCCTGCAGGGTGGGAAGGCTGAAGTAGAAATGCACCCTGTGTGTGGAAGCACCACATGAGGGGGGCAAATAGGAGTGGAGGCATGAGAGGGAACAGAAAATGGGATGCACAGGAACTACAGGAAAACAGAAAGTGGAATTCAAAAGATGCAAGAGGAGGGAGAGAGACTGACAATGGCTCTCCCTGTATGAAGGGCACTGTGTTGGGAAGAGACTTTGGAGAAAAACACTGTCCTGCTGTCACCCAGCGGGAAGCTGCCTTTGGAGGCAGGAGGATCCCTCTGTGGCTGGTGAAACATCAGGGCCTTGTGACAGCCTGGAGTGCAGCAAGGATGAAACTTCTTGAAAACCACCTCCATAATCAGGAGTCTGGTCAGTCTGGCTTGTGCCTGCCTGCACCCCTGCAGCAGCTGTTCCTCCAGGGAGATGATGCAGAGCAGTCACAGGATCCCATCTCAGCTCAGCCACCAACTCCAACCACAAGAAGCACCCATGGCCACATCTCAACAGCCGAGAGACTGCCAAAGGTCTGCAGGTGGGACTGCAAGGAGCAGGCTGGGGAGGGAACATCCCCGAATGGGTGCCTGCCCTGATGCTGCTGGAGACTTGGATGAACTCAGGCTCTGCCCATCCGAAGAGGATCTCACCCTGCCCCAGGAGAGAGGACACGCTGAGACAGGAGGTGTTTCGTCGCCTTCCAGATTGCAGCCATGCCTCTCCCTGTGCTCTTCTCTGCTTGCCTTGAACACTTGTCCAGTCCCTTCCCTCCAGGCCGTGGCTCTGCGCTTTGTCCCCGCTCCTCGGGGCCCTGCCTTGCTCCCTCCCTGCTGCTGCTGGCCCTGAGAGCAGGAGCGAGGTCCCACACCCGGCCCTGCCATGCATGGGGTGTCAGGAAAGCAGCGTTTGGCATGTGCTTCGATGGAGATGGGAACGGGCCGACAGCGCTACCGAGAGGATCATCAGAGCCCCGCTGCCCTGCCCCGCCCAGGCACTGAGCTGAGCCCCGATGGCCAATTCAGAAGCTGCTTTTCGGGGTGGGTTTGGCACTGCTGGGTCTGCCTGGCCCCGGGGTGGCTGCAGTGGGGCAGGTGCTTCCCTAAACTGGTCCTCTCCTTGGGTGGGAAACTCGGGCAAGGCATTTGCAGAGCTCCAGGTTATCCTTCCCTTCATTTTGTAGTCGATTTACATGTAGGAGATTTTGACCATGGCAAAGCAAGTGAAATGAATAAAGTACAAAGTTCTGTCAGGTACTAGTCAGACACTGTTGATGCTTTAAGCATGTTAGCCATGTTACAATGGAAAGAAAAGGTGTTTTACATACAGAAATCTACATACATACAACAGCCCAAGACTTCTAGTTTCGTTGTTGTTGCTTAAACAAAGCTACAAGACAATGTTCAGGAACTGACCTTGGACTCTTTCTCCTCCAGGAGGGTCTCCAGCTTCTTCTGTGCAGCACGACCCTCGTGGTCGTCACTGACTATCAGAATGACGTGGTTCCAGTTGAAGACTCTCATCATCTCAAACCAGACGTTGGCCTGGTGAGAGTAAGGTGGGACCGTGCGCAAAAAGGACAGGTGGATGCTCTGCAAGGAAGAACAAGAGCTGAACACAGACTGTGGGGGTGTCAGCCACGTCTGCAGGGACAGGGACAGGGACAGGGACAGGGACAGGGACAGGGACAGGGACAGGGATCCATTCTGGGATGCACATCTTGAGCTAACGTCTGGGACCTGCATCCTTCCTTCTGGCTGGGGAGCAAACCCTGGATATGACTTTGTACCTCTCTGTGGTTAAACCAGGGGACGGCAAAGGGGAGTTTCTGCTTTGTGGTCCATAAATGCACAGAGAAGAAAGGCCTATCAATCCATGAATGACCAGCAGTGTTCAGTGCAAATATAGCCTTGCCTCTTGACCTTTTAAATAATGACCAGACAATGGACATCAAAAAGCAGAAGAATTCCCTTCAGAAGGCCAGAGACAGGTACAGGCAGCTGTGTGTTCATTGTGTCCATGGCAGAAGTTCAGAAAGGCAGTTTTATAACATGGTCCCTGGCTGTTTCTAGGTCAGCCTGTTCTGCAGCAGCAGGCAGAGGAGGCAGCTCTGGACCCGTGCCCCAGCAAAGCTCTCTGGTTGGGTTAGAGACATCGTTATGGTTGGGTGATTGTGCAACAGCAATTCCAGCCTAATTAAGTACAGTGCTCTTAGGGGAGCAATCAGACCAAAAGCTGGAGCTGACAGAGAGCTTTTAAACAAATGCAGCTTGTCCAAAAAGCCCTAGAGTCAAATATTAGGAAGTGAAAGTGCTCATACTCAGCATGGACCCTACTTGACAGCCCAGCTACGTGCTGGAGGGAGGCAGGAGCCAGAACTGGAGAGGACAAAAATAAAGCACCATAACATTTCTTTCTCTAAGGCTGATATGGTTGTCTGAACCGAACAGGGCTTGTCCAGACCTGCTCATCCAGTGACCAGACGCAGAATGAGTCAGAAATGTCCTGAATGGGCCAAAGTAACACACACTGGGAAGGAAAAGGTGTCATGTTCCCCATGGACACACACAGGAGGAACAGACACACCAGATAAATCCTCTTCCTCACACTCTACACAGTGATAATGTCAAACCAGACCATGAAACGTGTGGAAAAATGCAAACTCCCTGCTGTGCTCGGGGCTCCCTGCCCAGGGTCAGCAGGTCCCTGCTCCTGCCCCAGCCCAGCACATGGGAATGGGGGAGCAGCAGAGCCACCACAGCACCAGGAACATTTCCTGAACTCAGACTCTGAGGAGAAGGGTGGGTGTTTAACCAGAGGAGGAAACAAACCAGGAGAGCCCCAACAAGACTCTCAGAGTATGACTGATACAAACAGTACAGTTACAGGAAAAGCAGCTCACCCCACAGACCCACGGGATTGGGAAAAAGCCCCACAGGGACAAACAATGGAAAGACAAGCATGGTGTCCACACTAACTCAGTGTGCAAGATCTCTCTGAGGTCAGCAGAGATGCCCAGAAATTTCCAGGTCCTGCTGCACAGCCTGGGCCAGGGGCACACCACCTGGGTCTAAGCATTTATAATTTTCAACCCCTCAGCATTTTTAATTGCTTTAAGGAAATCCAGGGAAAGTGAAACTGGAAATGGGGAAAAATATCAGAAGAGAGCAAAGAGCTGAAAAAATAACAGAAAAGCCAATATTAAAAAATGAAATCAGAGAAACACAGGTTAAAACATCTATAAAAAATTTTTCAATCCCTTTTTCAAATGAAAAAAACCCCTTTGAAATTTCTGTATATTGCATCGAATTACTTTCTAGCTTCCCAACCAGCTTGCAAAAATGGTGTTTAACCAATCATGGCTTTCTTAAGAATTATAAATACATAACACTGGGTTCAGAGGAAAAATTACTGCAAAGTTGTTGGGGGTCCACTTGGTTTAACAGTCCAGGCAAATTTGTTTTCTGAGGTGGTGTCAAATGGGTCATGGACAGACTCTGGTGGTATCTCAGCTCCTGGATCCCTGAACTGTGGTTTTCAAATAGGATAATGAAGAAAAATTAATATTGAGTGCTGAGCTGAGATCTCAGGATGAGCACTCAGGGTCTGGCACAGCTCTTGAAGCACCTGGGACTCCTGAGCATCTTTGCAAGGGCCAAAGAATGGCAGAAAAATGAACAGAGTCCCCCAGAGGTTCACATGGCCAGCTTGTGCTGTGCAGAGGCAGCTGAGGATCCAGCTTGGTGTGATTTGATACCTCCCCCATCCCAGCACACGCAGTGACATCCCCCAGGTCCCTGTCACACCCCTCTGGAACTCAGCACAGAGCTCTGCTGGGCATGGGCACATGGGCTGCCCTGCAGAGGAAGGGGAGGCAGTGATTTATACACCCTGATTAGCTCATTTATTGGCAAATAACTGTTAAAAAAGACCAGTGGTTTTTAGCAGAGCCCCTGTGAGACAGGGGCACAGGTCATGGGCTCACTCAGCTGCACCAGCTGTGCTCCTGCTGTGCTGCTCCAGCACTTGAACTCGGGGCTGTCCTCACTCCCTCCCCTCGGATCAGGCACTCAGCAAAAACTGCTCCCCACTACAAATCCACACTGGCCTTGTGGGGTGGTTTGTAGGATCCTCACCCCTTGCTCTGCTCTGAGTGTGCCTGGTGCCAGCCAGTGCTGGAGTGGGACCATGGCAATGGCTCACAGCAACCCCAAACCTCCCTGCAGCCCACCCACCCCTCAGTGCACAGCCCTGTGCTCCCCCACTTCATTCTGGTTCTGCAAAAGGGCAGCAAATACAGGCTGGGGTGAAATCCAGGGGCCCAAGCTCAGCAGGAACCCAAGGGTTGGAGCCAAAAAACACCAGAATGAGCAGGGTTGGAGGCTGGGGATGTTTCCTGTGAAGTAGGCAGACCCTGGCACAGGGTGCCCAGAGCAGCTGTGGCTGCCCCTGGGTCCCTGGCAGTGCCCAAGGGCAGGCTGGACAGGGCTTGGAGCAGCCTGGGATAGTGGGAGGTGTCCCTGCCCATGACAGGGGTGGCACTAGGTGGGCTTTAATGTCCCTCCCATCCCAAACCAGTCTGGGATTCTGTGATGATTCTGTGTGGGGTCAGGACATGACATCTGCAAATATCTGATGCAAGCCCATACAAAGAGGAGCTGTTTGAGCAGATGAATGTGTGTGTCTGTGTGTACGTCTGTGTGTGTGTGTGTGTGTGTGTGTGTGTGTGTGTGTGTGTGTGTGTGTGTGTGTGAAAACACAGACTGTACATGCACAGCTGTGAGCCTGCACCTGCAGAAAGCACAGGAGTGCATCCACCCCTGCCTGAGTGCTGCAATCCTGTGCACAGCCTGCAGCAGGCTCTGAGCTGGGAGAGAGCACTGGGGGTGCCTTGGCATGGGGATTTACCCACAGGGAAAAGGGCATGGCTGGGGGCCAGCAGGCAGTGCCTGTGTGTCCCATCAGGGCCTTGCAGAGCACCATGAGTGAAGGGTTTGTCCCCTGTGTGCCCAGGGGCTCACCCCAGCCAGGGCCCAGGCTGGGGGAGGGATTTTTCCTGCAGGCTGAAGGGAGCAATGTGCTTCATTACCTGTGGCACTGGGGTCAATGCACTCCCCAGCTGAGCTGCCTGGGGGATTTCAGAGAGATTGACAGAGATCCCAATCTGTAGAGCTCCTGAAAATTTGGTAAAATTCACCAGCTGGGCATGAGAAAGAAGTGTTGGCCAGTGTTTCCATGGAGGGAACCTGCCCACTGTCCCACACGACAGCTGTGGGGTGGGAGGGAGCTGAGACAGCTCTGAGATAGCTCAGAGAGTGCAGGGAGGGATTTTGGGGGCAGAACTCAGACTGAAGTGCATTCTCTGCCTTTCCCTGCAGTGCATGGAGGAAGGGATGGGGCAAGGCCACTGTGGGGTGGTGGGGCTGCCCTGTCCTGCTCCCAGTTGGAATCTGAAAGGCTGTGGGGATCTGCTGCCATGTGGGAGTTCCATCAGGCTATTTCTCCACTACCCGGGCCGGCCCTTGCACATTCCAGGCTGCCCTGCTGAGGCCTCTCCTGCCCTGCTGAGGCCTCTCCTGCCCTGCTGAGGCCTCTCCTGCCCTGCTGAGGCTTCTCCTGCCCTGCTGAGGGCTCTCCTGCCCTGCTGAGGGCTGTGCTGCCCTGCTGAGGGCTCTCCTGCCCTGCTGAGGGCTCTCCTGCCCTGCTGAGGTTTCTCCTGCCCTGCTGAGGCCTCTCCTGCCCTGCTGAGGCCTCTCCTGCCCTGCTGAGGGCTGTGCTGCCCTGCTGAGGGCTGTGCTGCCCTGCTGAGGTTTCTCCTGCCCTGCTGAGGCCTCTCCTGCCCTGCTGAGGGTTGTGCTCCCCACTCCCAGGACAAACATCTCTGTGCTGCACCCAGCAGCCTCTGCAGCCATCACCTGTGGGTGCCAGTGGAGGGGTTCTGACCCTGACCTTGGTCAACAAGAGCCACTTTTGTCCCCACCTGCACCTTCCCAGCCCTAACAGGGCTCCCTCTGAGCACGGGCTGCCTGTGAGACAGTAATAAGCAGCAAACCCTTTGCAGTGGACAAGCCTTGTGAGGGCTTGGAATGGTTCCAGGGAGAGCGGAACCAGACAGAAATGGTTCCAGAGAGAAAATCCATCCCCTGACTGGAGACAGAGACAGACCTCACTTAACTACCGGGGCAAGGTGCTGGAGCTGAAGAAGCTCTCCAATTGCAGCATGTCTAAACTCCACTTTCCAACTCTTCCAGCAGCAGAGCAGGCCTCTTAATTTATTAATTTATTATTAATTTATTAATTTATTAATTTATTAATTTATTATTCTATCTCCCTGTTCCTCTGCTGCAATGACCTGCTGTGGGGTGGAGAGCGGCTCAGCAGCCAGGGTGTCCCTCCAGCCCCACAGGTCCCTCGTGGTGGTGTTGAAGAGCACAGACCTTCCTGAGCTGTGCATCCCCGGGCTCTGCTCTCACACTCGGTGTCAGCTCACATTTTTCATGGTGCCAGGATGTCAGTGTCATCTCGTTTGTTTCAGCTGAGATGCAGAGCAGATAGAAACACCCGCAGTGGCCTGTGGGGGACGGGAGCACTGAGGGAAAGCCAGAGGGGGATTTTTGCAATGCTCAGCCCATGAGATCTCCCTGGAGAGCTTTCCATAGCCATGGACACACAGTGATGGAACCACTCTGCTGCCTTCACCTTGAGAGTCCCTCTCTGCCCCAGTCCCCTGCTGACCTCTCTCAGAGGTGAGGGATCCAGAGACTCCTCCCCAGCACGCGGGACTGTGCTGGGTGCTGCGGGGGTCTCAGTAAAGGAACAGCTCATGATTTCATGAGGTGTATAAGGAGGCCAAGACAGAGTGCTCTGCCTGCTAACTGCAATATTATTTCTAGAACAAATGTTTGGTTACTGGAACAGTAAAACTCACCTCCCTCGGGTATCTTTGCTGAAAGACTGGTACAGCTCATGGGCCACTGTGCTTCACTGGAGATGCTCTGAGAGCACCAAAATATTCTGGGCAAACCTTCCATGCTGAGGCCCACACCTTTCCTCTCCTGGTAGCCTTAAGAGGATCAAAATTAACCCAACTTCAGCCCCCTGTGAAATTCAGCTAAAATTGTCTGATGCCTCCAAAACCAATTAGGGGCGTACATAAAAAGTGATCCTACAAGCTTGTTTCCATAGAAACTAAGCTGAAAGATGTAATTTCCTGAATTAAAACAAAAAAGAAAGCAAGCTGATCACTGGAAACCAAAAAGGGAACAGCTGAATGTCCCTGTGTCACGAGCCAGCCTGTCCTGCATGGGGTGTGCAGAACCTTCCACTGTCCTGTCCCACAGCTCCACACCCCTCTGTCCCCCACTCCCACCTTTGCTGTCCCCTACACTGTCCAAACATCCTTTGTTCCTCTACACAGTCCCTGCCTTTGCTCCATCTCCTGTCTGCAGCTCCCTGCTCTTCAGAGAGCTCCAAGCCTTGGTGGGCAGGAGGCTGAGCACGATGCCAGCCAGGCAGGGGCACTCTGAGGGGTGTTGGGGTGGGCATCCTGGGCTCCCTGCCCAGCTCTGCCAGGCAAGTGTACCCCTGGACCTGTTCAACACCCCCAGTATTCCATGGACAGCACCTCCCTGCCAGCACACTGGGTCACCACTGTGGCCGTGGGTCTCTCCCCAGCCCTGAAGGGAGCTGGGGGGGGGTTATGAGGCTGCTCTGCAGAAAACATGTTTTAAAAAGGAAAAGACTGGCAGAAGGAGAGGACAGAGTCAGCCCCTAGGGGTGAGCACTCCAGGCCAGCACGAGGCTGGACAGCACAGGTGGGCAGCTTTACTGGGCACAGCCCTGCAGAGATGGAGCAAGAGGAGGTGCAGGGTCCCCTCTTGCTGCCATCGTGGGCCCTGTGACAAGGACCCTCTCAGTGACATTTCTGTCAGATCTATCTCCTCCCTAAAGCAGCAAGAAGCAAATCCCCCCTGAACACTTCCTGCCTGCTCTGCCAGCTCTGCTGCCATCCCTTTCCATCTAACCATGCCTGGTGAGACCCTGACAGGATGTGCAGGTCCCCAGCCCTGCCAGCCACCATCACCAGCACTGCCGTGGTCATGGCTTGCTGACCACCCTGCCATGGCTTCCCTGGTGGGAGATGCCAAAATCTGCTGCTGCTTCAGCCAAGCAGTGCTGCTGGTGCCTCTCTGGGAGCTTCTGCTCCTCCTCCTGAAATTTGACTTTATTTACCGTGTAGGTGGAGTGACTATTTTTGCACTGAACATTTACATTTGTGAATATTCACATTTTCCAAGCAAAGGCTGATTCGTGCTTTGAAGCAGGCTCGATCTCACCCACTGAACTCGTGTGCCTGGATGAAATCCTGCAACGGCATTTGGAAGGCCTGGCTCTGCTCAGCTCATCCTTTTGCCTTTCCTAAAGCTTTAGGTGTTTGCCAAAGGGGCTGTGAGCTGAGGGCCAGGGCAGCACCTCATTGCCCAGGCACTGCTTGCACATGGCAGGACCTCATCCAGTCTGGAAGTCTCTGAGTTCCCACAGGGACAGCTGAGACACTGGAATCTGAACCTCTGTCTTGAGTGCTGACCAGCCTCAGTGTCATGTGAAGCCTCAGGATATTCTGTTATCTCCCCTACCAATACCCAGAAACCCAGAGAAGTGAATGCAACGAAACAACCTCCCAGCCCTAGAGAGATGTAGAGGCTCTAACAGGATCCTCTGCCTGAGCCCCCAGGACCCCCTGGCTGGCAGCAGTGAGCAGGGCAGGAGCCAGCTCGTGCCTTTGCCGTGGCTGGAGAGCAGCGAGCCCGGCAGCCTGCACAGCAGCGCTGCAGAAATCATCCGGCACTATGTAGGTCAGCACTGGCAGCTGCAAAAAAATTATGTACCCTGGAATGCAGGGGAGAGAGAGAGAGAGAGAGACAGAGAGAGAGAGAGAGAGAGACAGAGAGAGAGAGAGGGAGGGATGCAGGCTGGGCTGGAGAGGGTGGACGGACAGACACAGAGAGTGCAGACATCATGAACCCTCCTGCCGGGACTCTTGATTTACAGCACATGTATGAGGTATCAGAGCAAAGCATGCATCAGTTACCTTATCAGAATATATAGACATGCGTGTTGTCAGACCAATGACAGGGATCCTGTAGAAGCCAGCTGTGTATGATACAGGTGTTGGTGTTAGGTGATCGTTGGGAGCAGGAGGGTGACTAACTAATATTGCATAGACCTGTAGGACAGGATACACGACACAAACATTATTTCACGGGAGCGCAACGGCCATCGAGCGCGATTTGTTTTTCCCTTTTCTTTTCTGCAATGCTAAACAGCCCCATGTTAACATGATAATGGCACTGCAATGGCTCGGAGTGGGGAAGCAGGGGCGGTGCTGGGAGCCAGGGGTGCTGTGCCACGGCTGGAGGGGATGGCTCTGCTCAGGGTTACGCCCTAATGGAATGCCGTGCCCAGCCGCTCCTCTCGCTAAACTAATAACTTCCACGGATTAAAGGGAAGCATCTCCCTTCCAGTCACACTGTGTAATGCGATTTCTTTAACCGCACATTTAATACTCGGTTGTAATTCCCCTCTGAGGACTATTAGGAACAAAGTGGTCAGCTGGGACTGTGGCGGGAGCGGGAGCGCGGAGCCAGGGAGCGAATCAGCCATCTGGCCCTGGGCACACGGGAATGGCAGAGCGCGCAGGGCGGGGGCAGCAGCCGGGATCTGTCCCCGGCCAGGGATCTGGGCTATACCAAAATGGGGAAGGAGGATCTCGGGAAAATTCCGCTGTTACGGCAGAACTGGGATTTTGGTTTCCAGCAGGATCCTGCTTTGTGTCAAAGGCAGAGGAAGGAGCTGGGTACTCCCTGGGGATCCTTTATTACACCAATGTCCTTTCGCAGCACAAGGAATGTCCCCAGCTGCTGACAGGTCTCCAGCTAGGGCGAATCAGTGCAAGGACTTTGATGTCTGGAGGAAATAACTCCTCCTTTTCCAAGCATCTGCCCAAGCCCCAGGAGGTGCCCAGCACCCGGGCTGGAGGGACAGATTGCCAGGACAGGAGAGGAGGACGGAGCCTGCCTGGGGAAGGGCCCCTGCGGTCTGGAGGAAGAGGGAGGATCCTGCTTAGCATTGGGAGGGAGTAAAGTGAGGGCGCAGAGGGAGCTGGGGCAGGGGCTGGAGACCCTACGTGGGAGTAGGGATTAATTGCTAGAGAAGAGCTTGGGAAGGTCCTGGGGATGCAGGAGGAGGGGATGCCCTGGGCAGAGGTGCCCGGTGCTGACACGGGGGGTGAGGACCCGCAGCCAGCAGGGCGGGGCAGGGCGCTGGGGCAGGAGCGGGCTCGGGGCAGCGGCGGGGCCGTGCGGGGCTGGGTTAGTGCTGTGGCGCACGGCAGCCGCCGGCAGGAGCCATTTTGCGTGCGCGGGCCCCTCCTGTGCCTCGCAGCCCCCGCTCGGGCACGGCGCCAGCGAGCGGGGACCGAGCGGGGCACAGCGGCCGGGACAGCCCCCAGCGTGTCGGACAGAGCGGGCACCCCGAGCCCAGCGCCCCCCGCAGCCCCAGCAGCCGCGGCCGCGCTGCCTCCCGCACGGCTGTGCCCGCACCGGGCCGGCGCTCCGCGGGCGCTGCGCGGGGACGAGGCGTGGAGGCGGCACGGCCACGGGCATCCATCGGCCGGCAGCGCTGGAGGGAGCCTGGGCTCGGAGCGGGACCCGCTGAGCCTCCCCTGCTGCCAGGGGACAGCGGGGGCCGGCGAGAGCCCGCGCTGCCCGGCACGGCCGCCTCGCCACGGCTGTCCCCAGCTACCCTCCACCTCCACAGCGGGAAGCTGGGCTGCAAAGTCGTCGGCTGTGCCCCACGCGGCCCCTCCAGCCCCCTGCCCTCGCTGGCTGTGCGTGCCCGGCTGCGCACACGCATTTCTCTGCGCCTTGGGGCGGTGAGGCTCCGTGCCGGGGGCGCTCATGCAATTCGGGGCGCGTTCCCATCTGCGCACGGGCCCCCGCGGGCCTTCCGAGTGCGGAGTGTGCTGGACGAGGGGTGGGTCTGTGCCTGCCTGCCCGCCCCGACGGCCCCCACTGACGGCCTGGGGTGGCTGGCCGGGCTCTGCACCCAGGGCACACGCAGGGGAGCTGGAGAGGCCACCCCGGGCTGCACCGCAGCACTGAGGGCTCGGGCTGCACCCTCCGGGGCGCTGAGAGTGACCCGTGGGCACAGCAGGGAGGATCATTCTGTGCTCGTGTGCACAGTCATACACAGCGCACACCGAGTCTGTGTGCGTGAGCACCCTCGGTCTGTGTGTCTGTGTGTCTGTGCAGGTGTGCACCCTGGGTCCGTGTGTCTGTGTGTCCATGTGTCTGTGCATGCCGTGCCGGCGTGTCTGCACCCCCAGCTGTGTGTGCCCATGTCCCATGTGTGTGTGGCAGTGGGTGTGCCAGGTCCCTCACACAGATGTGTGTGTCACAGCAGCTGTGCACTCTGGCACAAATGCAGACTTGTGTGTGAGCCCATGTTTGCACAGCAGTGCACGTGTGCACATGGCATGTGTGTGTGTGTGTGTGTGTGTGTGTGTGTGCACATGGAATGCATGTGTGTGCATGGAATGTGTGCACATGGAATGTGCGTGTGCACATGGAGTGTGTGCATATGGAGTGTGTGTGCACATGGAGTGTGTGTGTGTGCACATGGAGTGTGTGCACATGGAGTGTGTGCGCACATGGAGTGTGTGTGTGCACATGGAGTGTGTGTGTGCACATGGAGTGTGTGTGTGTGCACATGGAGTGTGTGCACATGGAGTGTGTGCGCACATGGAGTGTGTGTGTGCACATGGAGTGTGTGTGTGCACATGGAGTGTGTGTGTGTGCACATGGAGTGTGTGCACATGGAGTGTGTGTGCACATGGAGTGTGTGTGTGCACATGGAGTGTGTGCACATGGAGTGTGTGTGCACATGGAGTGTGTGTGTGTGCACATGGAGTGTGTGCACATGGAGTGTGTGCACATGGAGTGTGTGTGCACATGGAATGCGTGTGCACATGGAGTGTGTGTGTGCACATGGAGTGTGTGCACATGGAGTGTGTGTGCACATGGAGTGTGTGTGTGCACATGGAGTGTGTGTGCACATGGAATGCGTGTGCACATGGAGTGTGTGTGTGCACATGGAGTGTGTGTGCACATGGAATGTGTGTGTGCACATGGAGTGTGTACACATGGAGTGCAGCCCGTGGGCATTCCTATGTGTGTGAGGGCACAGTCTGCGTGCATGCGTGGTGTTCCCTGTGCCCACATGTCCCCCCAGTTTGGGTTGCCCGTGTGTGCTCACACCTAGCTCTGTGTGTGCCTGTGTGTGGTGTAGGTGTATGTGCATGTTGCTGTGCATGCACAGCATTGGGTGGGCATGTATGTGCACAGCTCAGGACATGGGGGCCTGTGTGTGCCCTGGTATGTGTCTGTGAGCCTGTGTGTGCCCAGTGTGTGTGTGAGCCTGTGTGTGCACAGGGGCTGTGTGAGTGAGCCTGTGTGTGTCCTGGTATATGTGAATCTCTGCATGCCTAGGGTTCGTGTGTGAATCTGTGTGTGCCCAGGGAGTATGTGTGAGTCTGTGTGTGTCTGAGCTTTGTATGTGAGCCTGTGTGCACCCAGGTGTGTGTGTGTCTGTGTGTGCTCAAGGGCTGTGTCTGTGTTAGTCTATATGTGCTTAGGCTTCGTCTGTGAGTCTGTGCCTGCCTGGGCTTTGTGTGTGAGCCCATGTGTGCCCTGCTATGTGTGTGGGTGCTTGTGTGCACCCCAGAGTGTGCGTGTGATCCCTGTGTGCCCTGAGGGGTGTGTGTGTGTGCCTGCGTGTGCCCCAGGGATGTGGGGGTGCCCTTGTGTGCCCCAGGCTGCTGGTGTGAGCCCGTGTGCACCCTGGGGTGTGTGTGTGAGCTCCTGTGTGCTCTGAGGCGTGTGTGTGAACCCATGTGTGACCCGGGTGGGCGTTGCAGGTGGCCATGCGTGCCCTGGGCGGTGTGCGTGAGCCCATATGTGCCGGGGGGCTGTGCAGGTGCCAGTGTGTGCCCCAGGGTGTCAGTGGGTGCCTGTGCGTGCCCCAGGGTGTCAGTGGGTGCCCGTGCATACCCCAGGGTGTCAGTGGGTGCCCGGATGTGCCCGGGGGTGTCAGTGGGTGCCTGTGCGTGCCCCAGGGTGTCAGTGGGTGCCCGTGCATACCCCAGGGTGTCAGTGGGTACCCGGATGTGCCCGGGGGTGTCAGTGGGTGCCTGTGCATGCCCCAGGGTGTCAGTGGGTGCCCGTGCGTGCCCGGGCTGCGTGCGGGTGCCCGGGTGTGCCCGGGGGTGCACGGAGCGCGCAGCCTGCCGCGCTTACATAAAGGCTGCAATGCGGGCAGTGCGCCCCGGGCCCGGCAGGACCCCGCACGCCGCGGCTCGGCCGGGGGGCACCGCGGGGCCGGGGCGGGGTGGCCGCGGGGGCGGCGGCTCGGGTCCCGCCGGGGACGGGGCGGGGAGGGGGTGTCGCCGTCCCGGGGTACCTGGCTGGAGATGAGGTCCTCGCAGACGGACAGGGCCATCTGGATGGCGTTGGGCTTGTGGGTGACGGAGGTGGCGTTGAGCTGAAGCTTCCAGGTGCCGTGCCGCTTGTTGGCCTGGTTCACCGCCTCGCGGAAGATCTGCTCGTGCTTCTTGGTGCTCAGCACCGCGCCGATATTGACGATCTTAGGGTCGCAGCCGGCGCGGGCGAAGGACGAGGAGAAGAGGAGAGCGAGCAGCAGCAGCCGCATGGTGCTCATCCACGGGCGGCCCGGAGCCCGCCGGGCCCCCCGCGCCCCCCGCCCGCCCGCCCCGCGGGCCGCCCGCCCGGCTCAGCGCGGCCCCATCGGGCTCGGCCCCCGGGCCGTGCCCGGCGCTCGGCGCGGGCGCTGCGGGCGCTGCGGGCGCTGCCGGGCGCTCTCCCCGGTGCTGAAGCGCCCGCGCCGCTGCCGCCGCTCCGCCCCGCCCCGCGCTGCCGCAGCGCCCGCCCCGCGCCCGCCCCCGGGACCCCCACCCGCCCCGGCGCTGCGGCACAGCCCCCCTCCCGCGGGGTGCTGCGGGGTCGGTGGCACCTGGCAGGGCGCGGGTCCCGCTGTCCCCGTGCCGGGCTGCGGGGTGCCGGTGCGTCCCGCGCGTCCTGCGAGAGTCGCTTGTGCGGGAGGTGCGGGGCAGAGCTCTGGGGGTCCCGCTCCGCCCTTTTCACCTGCAGTGCCCTTTCGGGATCAGGGCATTCCCGGTGTCTCGGAAGGCACGGACACACCGGGCATTCAGCAAAGCAGGGACTGGGGGTAAAACATGGTCCGTGGGTTTGTTCTCCACACCAATATTCCCAGTTATGCAGCACCTCTGCACGCTTCCGCAGCTGTGCCTGGGACAGCTGTGTGTGACATGGACTCTGTCATGGTCTGTGCTCTCTCCAGGGCTGGGGAGCCTTCCCTTGACCAGCAGAGCTCCTGGGCAGAGATGTTCAGCTGATGCTCAGCCTTGTTCCTTCGCTTCACTCTGTCCCTCCAGACAGAGCCACCACTCTTCCAGACATTAGCTCACAGGGCAACCAGCCACTTCCCTCTATTAAATTCACCAAATTTCTCTGGGATATAACCTTAAGATTTCTCTGCTGAGGAGATTTCTTGGGGTTCTCATCAATTACCTGTTGTTGGGCTACCATTAGCCTCCCTTAAGGAAATGGAGGCACAGCAGCCAGTGGCCAACATCTGGAGGGCAGTTCAGCTCCATGGCAGAAAGAGACTGAGTTTCCCTCCTGGACTGCATCTGTTCCAGGGCCAGAGGGGTGAGGTGGCCAGGACAGCACATTGATCCCCAGACCTGCCACTTTGGCCTTTTCAGAGAAAAACAGCGGGTTTCAGGCAGTGAGAGTGTGTTGCTTTGTCACTGCATGGGACAAACGCCACAGCCAACCCGGGCAGGGAATGGTCCATGCACTGCACAACCAAAACCACCAGGGATATTTTTACACTGCCATTTCTGGGGTGCTGCTGCAGCCCACCTCTGTCCTTCCTTTGCAACGTGAGTTGAAGCAGAATATTTTCCCCCAACGCAAATTTTCTCACTGGCATCTCTGAAGTGCGAGTTGCCATGGAAACCATTTTGCCTGTGTCCCACATTGCCCACATGCACTTGGAAGGAGCTGCAGGAGCAAAATGGCCGTTGTGTAACGCTGCAGGGCTCAGCGTGCCGGGCTCGGGGGGCTCTGCAGCCTCTCCCAACTGGGAGACCCTCTCAGGAAGCTGCAGACCATGGCTTGGGGAAGCAATGAAAGCCATGGAGGTCGTGATGAGCTCTGTGAGAGAAGGAAAATGGCCCCACCTCGCTTAACTCTTGCAGTGCTTGGCATGGAGTTCCACACCAACCCTGCTGTGCTCTTGGAAGAGACTTCCAGGAAAGCTTAACCCTTTTCAGTGTCACCGTGTCATTGCCACTCCTCCACGCATGGAGCTGAGAGCCTGGCTGGATTCACATGGTGTGGGTTTGTCTTGAAGGGACAAAGGGTGAAAGCCAAAGAGGGTTGCATCCCTACCCTCAGTCTGCACAGAGCTGAGTTCATTCCTTCCTTCCTTCCTCTGCCTACCAGCTGCACCTGCCGTAGGTTGTGTGGGAAGAAACTGTTCTTGAGTGGGCTGTACAGACCTGGATCCTGGTGGGTGCGATGGCAGTGGAATAACAAAGTCAAGACCTGGCCACAGCGGGTGGCTTGGCAGAGAAGACAAAGGAAAAAGGCAGGCTTTGAAACGTTATTTGGAGTGCAAGAGCTCCTTCCCTCTCATTACCTGGAGCTCCCTGCAGGGAGAAGGAGTGCAGCTATTGAGTCCCTCCTGCGTTCCCCAGGAGTGAGGGATGGCCATGCTTAGGATGGAGCCTGCCATGCTGGCAGGCTCTTCCCTCTGTGCCTCCATTCATTTTCTGCCTCCAGAGACTCTTGTTTCTGGCACAGTTGTGGAGATCTGAAAAACACCTGCTTCCCTCTCAGGTCATGCTCCCCATGGGTGTGCTGGCAGCAGGAGCAGCCCGGATGACAATGCCCCGCAGCCAGGCTCAGCCAGCACAGATGTTGTCACCACACGAGCCTCCCTCTCGCTGTGTCCTCGGGCTCTTTGATCCTCTGAAGGCAGAGGAGTGTGCAGGGCTTTCCCAGGTAGGAGCTGTACGTGGGGAGCACAGCCACACCCACCAGCTGCTCCTGGCAGCCGGGGGTGCTCTCTGCTTTCCCTGTCGCTGCCTCCTGGCACATGGGGCCACCTCCTTGGCCATGGCCGAGGGCAAGCTCTGGCCTGGGTTGCCTGTGAGCAATTAGTGCACTGTGATGCTGCTCTTCATGTGGCACCTCCTGGAGGCAGGGGTTGGACACGAGCGTGGGAGGGCTGTGGGTGAGGTGTCCCCTCACCAGTGAGTGCTGCGATTCCTCCCAAGGCCAGAGTGACTCAGTGCAAACCTGGAGACCTCAAAGGAGCAGCACTGAACCCAGCTGGAAACTTCACCTGCCTCGGGGTAAGGCATCAGTCCCGGTGGTAGAAAAGGCAGTAGGGAATTTCATAGAAGACAAAATTAAGTATTAGGAATGTGCAATTTGCACCAGTCTTTGTGGAGCTACCAAACAATTCTTCTTTTGAGAAAGCTAAAATGGATTTGACAGCAGTAACTGCAACCCAGGCTGTGGAAATGCTTCCTGTGTGCAGCTGCAAGGTTAATCTGAGGTGTAAAATCGAGCAAAGCACACGCAGAGTGCCCATGGCAAGGCTCCAAGGCCTGGTACTGAAGAGCTGCCATGGGATGGGGGTGCTCCTACAGGGATGAAAGGATTTGCAATGCAGTTGCCACTTCAGTATTCCTGCCTTTGCTCTGGAAGCAATCACTGGTGATAAAATCTGTGAGACAGCAAATAATGATGCCAAATCACTTGGATTCTTTGATAAGCACAGAACTGGAATGTATTTTAGGACAGCCAGTGCAGAGCCATGAAAGCAGAAGCAAGTATTGTTAGTCCTGCTCTTCGGACAGGACTGCAGATCCAGTGGAGACATGGACTGTAAATGTGGCCTCTAATACTGACCTGGGGGTCAGAGATCATGAATTCCCAAACAGAAAGGTGGAATTGTTGTCCTTGGAGTCACCCTGAGGAGTCAGAGCAGCAGCTGGCAATGACTTGAGCCTCTGCAGGAAGCACTGGGAACCCTGCACAGGAAAGCTGCCTGCAGATCTGGGGGTGACATTCTTTACAAAGAGGCTGAAAAAACAGAGAAACCATCCTTCAGAGGAAGGCTTGGAGGAAAAGCTCCCCGTGAGCTGCTCCAGCAGAGGGGAGAGTGGGTGCAGTCAGAGTGTGCTGCCTTCCAGTACAGGGACAGAGATCAGCACCAAACCCCAGCCTGAGGTCTGGGCAGGGACAGGGGACAAGGGAGGGGGTGCAGGGCTCCAGCAGCTCCTCACAACCCTCCTGGAGGCTGGCACAGTGTGTCCTCACTGCCAGTGCTCTGGGGACTGTGGTTTGTGTGAGCAGCTGGGACACAGCAGGATGTCCTTGTCACAGGATCAGCCACCCAGACAGGCAGAGGCTGGAGTCTGCAGGGGAAGGTGCCCGAGGGCTCTGTTCCTGGTGGGGAGCTGCAGGGAGCAGTGGGGTGGAAACCAAGGTGGGAGTGTCTGAGCAGCCCCGTGGTTGCTTTTGTGTGTTCAAGCCCTGTCTCCAGTTCTTTTCCAGGCAACATCCAGGATGGACAGCAGTCCCTAAGTCCCTGTGCTCTTCCTGAATGCTTTCCCAGCTGAGAGAGACTGAGCCAGCCTAGTCTGCAGTTCAGAAGTGGCTGCTGGAGTCCCCAGGCAGCACAGCTCCCTGCTCTAGGTGTCCATGGGTGTCCGTGTTGCCTTTGCCCAGGTCTCCCCACAGGAAGGAGCTGCAGGCCCCCAAGGCCTTTGCCACCTCCTGAGCAGAGTGTTTGGCACATCTGGAACCTCTGCTGTCAGACAGGACTGCAGCACCACCCTCCAGCAGCTGATGAGAATGGAGGTGTCTCTCCCTGCATCACCCTGTGCAGACATTCCCAGCATCCAGCAGAGCTCTGCCTCCACCCAGGAGCTGGGCACACCCAGGGATGGGGAGCTCAAACAAGGGGCAAGCAGTCAGCCTGGAACACCAAGGTGCTCCTGGGCAGGCAGGGGGATCTTGGGTCAGAGGTAAGAGGATGGGACATGGAGCGTCAATGGCTGGAGGCAGAGATGGTGAGAAACCCCAAAATACCTCCTGTGCAACCAGAGGGAGCTGGAGGTGCAGAAACAGTCAGATGTGCAGTAGGAGGGGTGGGAAGTTCAACTGCGAACATTTTCTGAGGGAAAATCAGGATTTGCATGTTTGAAATGCACTGTAGGGAAAATTTCATTTTGATAACATTCCAATTTTCTGCTGGAAAGCCAGCCAGAAGCTGGGCTTCAGCTTCCTGCACATCATGTCCCAGGAGATTGGACAGCTTGTCCTCAGGGACTTCCAGTGCCCTGGAACTGCCACACAGCAGGGGCTGGAAAGCACTTCAGAGAGACTGGTCACTGCTTGGGGACCTCCTGCCCTTCCTCACCTCAGAGGAGGCTGGAGCCTGGCCAGGTGATGGGGTGATGGAGATGGAGCACGTGGGGAGCATCAGCCCCCTGCAGCCCTTGGTGCCCCCACCACGCTCAGGGTGTCCCTGGGAAAGCTCCCCAGTGGGATGGGGCTGTCTGCCTCCCACAGCAGGGCTGACACCAGCAATGTCACCCTCCCTCTCCAGGGACTCTCTGGGGACCCTGGGGCACAGCAGCATCTCCATCCTGTCCACTGCCAGGATTGTGGTTGGTGCCTGTGCAGCACCTGCTCAAGCAGAAACCATCCCACTGTTTGGAGGGGCCAAACTCCCTGGGAAAGGGGCCACAGGAACTTCTCCAGGTGTCTGTCTGTCCCCAGCAGTGCCCAGATGTGACAGGCACCACTGCTGGGCACAGGTGCCACTGCTGGGCACAGGTGCCATGGCTGTGCCCTGGCAAGGGGAGAGGGAGATCTCTGGGCATTTCCAACCTCTTGGAGCAGCAGCGAGGCTGAAACAGAGGAAGGAAAAAGGGGTCAATGACAAATGAGGTGCTCTGGAGTTTGCAACCCTTCCAGAGAGAACACCAGGACATTGTTTTCACAGTGATGGGTGCAGAAACACGCAGGAGTTCCCATCTCTGAGACCCACCCTTGGGGAGAGGCAGCAGATGTCTCCTGTGTCTGCGTGCCCCAGCCTCCTGTGCCCTCACAGGAGCCACCACGGTGCCCAGAGCATCCCTGGTGTCCCAGCCCTGGCCCAGCCACACGTGGCTCTGTCCCCTTGCCGGGGGTGATGCCTGGGGCATCTCAGTGCTCAGCCCCTCATCCTGCTGCTGGGAATGTTCCTGTCTTTGCAAAGCTTCGGGAGCTCCAGGGGCTCTCCAGTCTGTGCAGCCCCCAAGGAATACTCCTGACCTTAGGAGGGCAGGAAACTGAGAGTGGCATCCCAATCTGCCAGATGTGGATTTCAAAAACACCAAACGTGGTAAGTGAGATGTGCATGGCCTTGGGAGGAGCTGAGCAAGAGAGCCCAAGCTCAGGCTGGCCCAGTGGTGCCAATGTGGCATTTAGGGGCAGGAGCAGCAGGCTCTGTGCTGCACTGGATGCCTTCACCCCAGGAGGGGGAGCCTGGTTGGGGTCCAGTGCCACCAGAACAGATCAGTGGTGGGTGACAGCTCAAGACCACCCAAAGCACAGGAATATGGTGACAAACCTGCCCCCAGAGAGCCGTGCTCTCCTGTCCTGTGTGACTGATGCTTGATAGGAGATCAAAATCTCATTGCTGAGGACAGAAAGAAAGATTGATTACACAAGTTCTATTATGAAACCAGCCTAAAAAAAAAAAAAAACAAGTAAAAACATGATGAGGCAGCACTGGTTTTGGAAAAAACACTGCTTTAATCTCATCTCCTTCCCTGAAGGGTCCTGCAATGCACTTACAGAAAGCACAGTCTCACAGGGGGCTTCCTAGAGAGCAAACACACAGGTGGGGCTGCCTGGTGCAAAGTGCCATGGGATCAGGGTATCACAGAATCCGCTGAGCTGGGAGGGACCCAAAGGGATCACCCAGCCCAGACAACCCCACCCTGGGCATCCCTGGCAGCGCTGGCCAAAGGCTCCTGGAGCTCTGGCAGCCTTGGGGCCGTGCCCATTCCCTGGGGAGCCTGGGCAGTGCCAGCACCCTCTGGGGGAAGAGCCTTGCCCTGAGCTCCAGCCTGAGCTGCCCTGGCCCAGCCCCAGCCGTGCCCTGGCTCCTGTCCCTGTCCCAGAGCAGAGATGGGAGCTGCCCCTGTTCTGCCCCTTGTGAGGATGATGAAGATCCCAGTGAGGTCTGATCTCAATCTCCCCTTCTCCTTGGCTGAACAAACCAAGTGGCCTCAGCTGCTCCTCCCTCATCAGGCTTCTCTTCCTGCCCCTTCCCCACCCTCAAGGCCCTCCTTTGGATGCTCTCTCTACCTTAATGTCCTTTTCATGTGTGGTCTTTGTGTCTAACAACCCAGTCCTTCAAGGCTTCATCCTCCTTGTGCCACCCTGGGAATTGCTCTTCACTTCCCATTTCAGTCCCCAGGTCAAATCCCAGCCCTGATCTAATGCAGAGATGTGCTGGAAAATCCCTGACATTTGAAGGATTTCTACTATCATTGAAACATATTTCTTCTTTATTTGTTTTTCCAGAGATTTCAAATGCTTTCAGCATTTTGAAATGAAGGTGAATCCTCTGCCACGAGCACTGCTCCTGTGTGTGTTAGCCCAGGAGGGGGGAGCATTCCAGCCTCAGGGGCTCAGTTCTGCAGCTGGGGTTTGTCCCTGCTGCAAGGTGATGGCCATGTGTCACCAAAGGCACCACTCCCAGCTCCAGACAGATGCTTTTGTGCTGCTGAGGTTGCTGTGTGCTGCTCTAGAGACTCTCAGTGTCTCAAAAGTAGACACAATTCCCTCACCAACACCTCGCTGTGCTCAGTTCACAGAATTTACAGAAACATTTATGTCCCAGCCTCCTTTCCTGTGTCCCAGCTGCCTTGGGACAGTCCCCTGCAGGTCATTGCCCAGCACTCCTGGGAAGTTGGAATGAGAAGGAAATCTCTTCATTGCACCTGATTTTCCCCACTTGCCTGGGATGAGCTTCATGCCAGCATTCCCCATCCTGGGGCCACCCCAGAGAGCAGGGGCACGCAGGGCAGAGCCACATCCCTGAGTGCCTGGGGAGGTCCTGCCTTGTTCAGCAAGGTCCTGGTGCTCCTGTGACCCTTGGGGACCCTCAGCACCCTGTCCTGGCACGTTACACCCACCTGTGTCTGCCTCTGTCTCAGCTCCAGGGCTGCTGGGCAGCATTCACACATCCAGGGCTCTCAGAGTCCTGCTCCCTGCCCCAGCCCAGCCCTGGGGAGGCAGAGGTGCCCACAGACCCCTCTATCATGCCCGGAACAACCTTCAATGCTTCCCTGCTGCTGGGGTGCTGCACCAGCGAGGCTGAGGGTGCCCTGGCCCTCCTGCTTGCCCCTGTAAATGTACAAGAAGTGTGAAAGATATTTTGAACATCCTAGGAGAAAGATGTTGAAGATATCTCAGGGAAAAGGGCAGAACAAAAGGGTGAGGCTCATAAAGACTCTGGCAGCCAATCCTTGGACTCCATGCCATGGAAGCTGCTGCAGCTGCTGGGTTTATGCAGCAACACCTCAGGGCTCCCCTTGTCTCCCATCAGTCCTTGTGTCTTCCCTCCTGCCTGACTGAGCTCTGCCCACTCATAAATTCCACCCAACTTGGAAAAGGGGTCAGATATGAGCTTAAAAGGAACGTGCTAGATTGAGACACAGCCTGGCCAGGTAGAGGTTTAGGGAGCAGCAATGATGGGTGAAGTCACCTCCTGGATGTCAGCACTTCAGGTCTGCTCTGCTTGTGCCACTCCTGGATTCTGATCCCCCCCTGCCCTTTGTGCCCCTCTCTGCTCCCTGCAGGGTGAGGGGGTCACCATCACCCCCACCTCGCAGGGACCAGCTGTGCAGGTCTGAGCAACCTGGTTCAGCTGAAGATGCTCCTGTTCATGGCAGAGGGTTGGACTAGATGGGCTTTAAAACTCCTTCTCAACCCCAACTATTTTAGGATTCTGTGTTTTTCTGCTGTTCCAAATTACATTCCTAATTATTCTTGAAGGAGGGCTATTATACCTGAAAGCTCATCCACTTTTTTCCAGCTGTATCAGCTCATCTAATAGAAATTATTATTGTTCTCCACGGGCCTTGCTTTTTTATTCCCTTAAATCATGCCTACAAAAGCATTAATGCTAATTATTCCTAACATGCATTCGTCTGGTGGAACAGTGAGCAGATGCAGCCACAGAACAAGTGGAGGAAGGCTCAGATCTCTTTCCAAGCACAAATTAACAGCCAGGGCTCTCCCGTGGGCCTGACAGGCACTCAGAGGTTTGCAGGGCTCCTTCTGCAGGGGTTCACAGACTCTGTGCCCCCACAAGTGCCCAGAACTGCCCTGTGACCCTGGGGCTCTTTAAGTCCCCTGTGCTTTACTCACTACTATTGTTACTTGTTCTCCATAAAAGAAATAAACTAATTAAATGGGAAAATTAGAAATAAAAATTAAAATGAAAAAAATCTGTGCCTGTTAGTGCTCTGATACTCACCTGCAACATTTCTCAGTATTTCCTAGGGCAGAATACTGTCCTCCCAAGTGGAGAGACAGACATCAGGTATGGTGCAAAATCAGAGAAAAGACCAACCTCTGGCTCTGGTGGCTCCAGGGTGCAAAGGCTGGAGGCAAAAGCACCACTCAGGAGTCCTGGGTGAGATTTTTGGGCAGCCCAGCAAGGGTTTGGCCCCAGGCACAGCTTCCAGTCTTCAAGGCAGAAGAGCTCCAGGCTCATTTATGAAGGGAAGCTCTAGAGGTGGGACCTTCTTGGAGTAAAAGCACCTTAAACTGGCAGGGCTGTTCCTGGGACACATGGGTGGGACCCCCAGGGCTGCTCCTCTGTGTTCTCACTGCTCCTGCTGAGCCCACAGCACCTCCCACACACAGAGTCCTGCTCCCTGCCTCCCCCCTTTTGTCCTGAAACTCAGCTCAGGCGCAGGGCTGGGTCAGAGGCACAAGAAAATGCTGATGCTTCAGAGTGGGCCCCTGTCACCTGGGCAGGGGCAGGTGGTCCCTGGTGCCTCCACTGCTGCCAGCAGATGTGGGAGAGCCTTCCAGAAAGGCTGAGGGACACCAGTGCCAGAGTTCTGGAGGGATCTCCAGGCACTGGGGAACAACAGCTCATTTCTGAAATGATCCTTCCTAGGCTTGAAGGCTGGGATGGTTTCCAGGGGTTCCTTTTCTTGGCCCAGACCACTCCAATCAAGGGAAATGGTTTTGGGAGGGAGAGCTCACATGGTGTTCCTTGTCCCCAGCGTGGCTGCCTGGAAATGTGTGCTGAGCTCAGCTCCGAGAGTTTGGTGTCTCCTATTTCTCACTGCCTGAGCTGCAAGGGACAGCAGCCCCTGCAAGAAGCAGAGCTCACAGGGAATGAGCTCAGAGTGCCAATGTGCATCACCTGAAGAGTGGAAGGGACAACCTGGCCTTGCCTCAGTGGCCACAGCTGTGAGCAGCCCCCAGGGGCGCCTGTGCACAGTGCAGCCCCTCAGGAGGAGCACGGGTTGAGGGAAGGCTGTGGCAGCCATCCAGATGTGGCAGGAGCACAGCTGGCTGCACAGAGCCGTGCACTGCCACGGCTGTGGCCCAGGTGCTGCTGCCCAGGTCAGTGCTCAGCCAAGGTGGAGCTGCCCTGGGGTGGAACAGGAGGGTCCCAGAACCAACAGGGACAGATCCCAGTGGGGCAAACCTCACATTCCTCCAGGGAGTACCAGGAATCAGGCCCAGCAATGGGGAAAAGCAATCCATTCTGGAGCTGGGGGCTTCCCTTCCCCTCCCCAGAAAGCTGCTTTTTGCCAAGGAGCATCGCTGCTCTGGCTCCCAGCCCCTGGCTGGCCCTGCCCGAGGCAGGGATTTGCTGCTGAGTTACAGCCTGAGTGGCTCTTGGGGCTCAAGGGCAAAGGGAGAAAGGGCTTCTCCTTCGGGCTCCCCTTCCCAGAGGTTCCTGGGCTGTGGGAGCCCGTGGCTTTCCTCTGCCCCGCCGGGCTTGGGGAAGAAATGGAGATTTCTCTAATTGCTCTTCTCTCTAAGAGAGATTTAGGGAGACTCTCTCCCTAAGCAGGGGAAGCATCCTAAACCTTTAAACATTTTTGTGAAGGTGCCTTTTATCCTGCAGCCAAAACAGGATCCAGGAGCTCAAAACCCGGGGCTGAAAACCTCAGTGGTTTGGAGATGATAGTGAGAAATTATTCTCCCCCTGCCTGCACCGAGGTGATGCCTCGGATGTTTCTGTGCTCCAGCAGCCTCTGTGGGACCCGGGGTGACACACGGGGTGTGACACGCCTCGGGCCGGGTCTGCTCCGGGATGGCTTCTGAAGCTGATTCGGTGGCCAGCACAGCCCGGGCACCTTCAGCAGCGCCAGCCCGGATTTGTGTGGTCCTTTCTGCAGTCAGTGAACACCTCCTGCCCACAGCCTGCCAGGGAACCGCTGCCCGCTGTCCCCGCCGGCTCTGGCAGCCGCCTGGTGCCATCTCGTGGTTAAATCCCTGTTCCAGTCCTGCCTCCTGTCCCCTGGAGAGGAAGGAACCGCTCCCGACCGACTTCCAGCGGATTTCCCGGGTCCTTCCAGGCAGTGCTGTCCATCCAGAAGAGGCCGAGCACTGAGTGCCCTTCCCGGCCCTCCTGCCCGGGGGTGCTGCTTTCGCACCCGCTCCAGCTCCCGCTCCCAGGAGAACATCTCCTGTTTCCAGGAGGAGAACATCTCCCGCTCCCAGGAGAACATCCCCCGCTCCCAGGAGAACATGTCCTGCTCCCAGGAGGAGAACATCTCCCATTCCCAGGAGGAGAACATCTCCCATTCCCAGGAGGAGAACATCTCCCGTTCCCAGGAGGAGAACATCTCCTGTTTCCAGGAGGAGAACATCTCCCGCTCCCAGGAGAACATCCCCCGCTCCCAGGAGGAGAACATCTCCCGTTCCCAGGAGAACATCTTGCTGTGCTTTGCTCCCAGCTGGACCCTCCTGCCCTCACAAGGCCAGCACCGCCCTCCAGGACAGCTCCGAGCAGGGGGTGGAAAATGCAGCAACATTTCATGCACTGGGAAAGGTGAACATCCCCCAGATCCACGGAGAACATCTGCAGAAAGGGGAGGGCCCTGTGTGTCCCCATTAAAAATGACTTCATAAAGGGAAAGTTGTCCTATAATAATCTCCCTCCACCCCCTCCCCTGTTTCATGCAGAACCCAGATTTTTGTCCTGGGTTTCCAGGTGCCAGTGTTCCACAGGAGCTGGAACCCAGGGCTCCAGTGCCCTTTTCTGTGTCAGATGTTAACTGGGACTGCAGCTATCCAAATAGGGGGTGTATGTGAGGAGCTTTCCTGAATCCCAACCAAAAGTTCCCTTCGAGCCTTAAAAGGAGAAAAATATTCTCACTGAGCCCTGTTCTGTTGTGTTAATGGCTCCTCTCATTTCTGGCAGTCCCACACCCCCTGCACTCTGCAAAAGCAGATTTTTCACTCTGAGCCCCCCCCTGCATCCCTCAGGGTGGATCCCCAGGAGCTCCAGAAATGGTTCTGTGCTCTGCAGAGACAGCTGCAGCACACCAGCCCTGAAATGGGTCTCACCCACAGGGCAGTTTCTCAATGGGAATTTTATTGTCCTTTTAAGGCTGGAAGGGAACTTTTGGTTGGAATTCAGGAAAGCTCCTCACACTTCCCCACTGTTTAGAGAGGGTTTGCATTGACTGTGTAGGAGAACACCCAAAACTTCACATGGAGCAATTAATTACTTGGCGTGGCTGCACTAATGAGCTTAAATCACCAACCATTTACCTCGAGTTTTGCTTTGGCTTGTGTTTCTTAATTATTGACCTGGGAAGTTCAACTCCAGTGGATTTGGATCAATGGGACATCAATGAAACATTCATTGATTGGCAGCACAAGTCAGTCTTTGTACTGAACAATCTGTTTCTCCCAAAGTAAAAGAAACATTCCATCTTTATGGGTAAGAAAAACAATTTATAGGTCTCATCAAACTGCAATTTTCTTTTTCTCTCACTGTGTTATTTTCAGAAAAAAGTATTATTACTGTATTTCTTCCCCATAGTCAGGAACTGCATTCAAATGAAAATTTGGTTCAAGTACTGAACAATGATGTCTTACCAGAAAATGAGAGAGAATATTCTGGACATATGCAAGCACTTGCCAAAATGTGGGATTTTATCTGAATCGGCTGAATTCAGAGTCCTTGCTATCCAGAGGTATTAAAAGAAAAAAACTGCAGCCACCTGCCCTAGTCCCACCCACCCAAAGGGGCCAGGGTGATTTAAAAGCCTTTAAAAAGAGCAACAAATGCTTTTTGTTGGAGAGGGATCTGTGGGCAGCTGGGATGAGCGGCACCTCCAGCAGGGCTGTGCAGGGACCCAGAGCCCAGCGTGGGGCTGGAGGGAACTGGGGAGGGGCTGAGGGAGCTCAGCCTGGAGAAAAGGAGGCTCAGGGGGGACCTTGTGACTCTGCACAACTACTGACAGGAGGGGACAGCCGGGGGGGTCAGGAACAGGGACAGGAGGGGAGGGAACAGCCTCAGGGCGGGCTTAGGGAGGACACTGGGGAAAATTTCTCCACTGGGAGATTGACCATAGCCTGGCACAGCTGCCCAGGACAGGGGGGTCCCTACCCCAGGGAGAATTTAAAAGTCAGGTGGATGCAGCACCTGGGGACAGGGGGCAGTGGCTTTAAAGGTCTGCTCCTGCCTGAGGGACTCTGACATTCCCTGTCTGTGTGGGGCACAGGGAGCCCTCTTTGAAATTCATCCCCCCCGAAGGCCCAGGCCTCAGGGATGGCAGGATGGGCTCCTCCTGCCCCCTCAGGTGTTCATTGACTGAAGGAGGAACTTCACTTCTCCCATCTCCCACCTCCCACCCAGCAGCGGGAGGCTGGGCAGGAACAAATCGCTCTCCTTGGTGCTCGTTTCCACATTAGGAAAAGAAAAGTGATTGAAGGCAACAGCCTTCCAATCCTGTAGGAGCTGCATTTTCTGACACTGTAAATATAAATGCCAAAATTAATTTCTCTGGAAAGAATGAGCAGCACAGAGAATGACTTGAACTTGAAAGGCAGTGATGGATCTTGCTCTCCCATCTAGAACTAAAAGCAGCTCCTTTTAGCTCACTGAACGTGGAGGAGGATCCACTGGTGCAGCAGCCATTCAGCTGCTTGAAGGTTAAAGAGGCATCAGAGCAGCCAAGCCACACAAAACTCCCACAAGGTACCTGACTGAAATAAATCTGATTGGAACAAACTCTCTGCTGTGCCCTTTGTAGCTGCTGTCCTTCAGCACTCTGAAAGCTGGAAAAGTGCCACCACGTGTCTGTGCCACAGGAATCTCTCCCACGAGGATGGTTCAGGATGAGGTGACCCTTGAGGACAAAGTGACCCTTGGTGCCCGTGTCACCCTTGGAGCTGCTTCTTTTAAAGGGTTCCCCCTGCCCTTGGCCATCCGGGGGTGAATGGGGTGCTCTGCTCTGGTACCACTACATAGGGGGTCCCTCCCCTCGTGGGCAGTGCCCAGCAGTGCCAGCCCACCAGGAGTGGGTGTCCTGTGGGCAAACAGAGCTCTGAATGAGCAAACTGGGAGCTTCCCTCCACTGGGGCACATCCACACCTGGGTGCTCTCCTGCAACCCAGCTCAGGGCCATTTCCCCACTCCCCCCCTTCCCCATTAACTCATTCAGAGCCATTTCCCCCCCAGTTAACTCATTCAGTGCCATTTCCCCCCAGTTCACCCAGTCCCAGCAGTGTCCCCAGTGCTGCTGGCACAGCTCTGACCCAGGAGCACCCCTGTGTCTCACAGCGAGCACACAGCACCTGCTCCCCCAACACAGAGCGTCTCTCCTTGAGAACAGATGTTCTGGGTACTTAAAAAGAACCTGTTAATTTGCTGTGACTTACAACCGGTGCAATTTAAAAACAGCTTCCCCGAGAGCTGCAGCACTCAGCATCAGGAGCTCTCAGCTCATCCATCACCCCAGGGGAAATGTGCAGTTATTCTGCTGTTAATCTTCATATCCACATCACAGGCTGACAAATGTGCCACGGAGAGTGAACAACTGCTGCCTCCATCACCTCTCTGGAAATGAATCCGGGACCTGTTTTGTGGCACCAGGCAGGAGGGAGCTTGGCCATGGCCCTGGGGTGACAGGGGCAGCCACGGGCAGGGGCTCCTCCAGGAAAGCAATGGGAGGCACCAGCAGGTTTGGAAGTGGGTGGTCCTGCAGGTCCTTGGCAGATTTGTCTGTGCTTGGTGCTGAGCAGACACTTGTGGCTGCAAAATTCCTGGGCAAAAAAGACTCTTAATCCAAAGGCACCACCTGCCTGACTGCATCCCAATGGAGGAGAGGGGGAGAAGGAGGAATAGAATTATTAGAAGACACAAAAGCACAGGAGATGCAGCTCTGGGAGTGTGCAGAGGAGCTGTGAGAATCTGGGGGATTGATTGCCTGTTTTCCAGTGCAAACCACTTCACACTGGTCTGTTCTGTCCTGTCAATATTTCACTATTAAATGTCTTTTAAAACTAATCTCATTCCCTGTTTGTTCTTCTTCGTTGTTTTGTGAGGTGTTTTTGCCAGGAGAAGGGATCCTGGAACTGGCCCACACCCTCTTTCTTCAGGAGCCACGGGGAACCTCCAGGGAGGAGCTGGGAGCAGGAGCTTGCAGCAGGAGCACTGCCGGGCTCCGCTGAGCCTCTCAGGCACCCGAGAGCTCTGTCGGGTGTTAATGGCCCCGACCAGCCTCACCTGGGCACTGCCCACTCCTGCAGCCCATTTCAGCGCAGCTCTGGCCCTCAGCCCCTGTGCTGTTCCCCCGGGCTCTGCCTCTGCCCAGCTGGAGCTCCCCTGCCCCATCCACGGAGCTGCCCAGCAGCTGCTGGGCTGTGTCCGACCCTGGCTCCCCTCTGAGCTGCAGATCGATTCCCTCAGGAGCTCAGCCCTGCCCCATGCCCATGAGCTGGCCCAGGGATCTGACTTCAGGCTGAGCCTGGCCCGGGGCCTGCCCGGCCCATCCCGGTGGCGGCGGGGCCCTCTCAGCCCTCAGGACGCTTCTTGGCAGGGATGGGGCATGGACAAACAGCAGAGGCAGCTCCAGGGCAGAGCTGTTCCCTGCTGTGGGTGGGCCATGGGGCACTGCTCACCCAAATTCAAGGGCCACCCCAACCCCAGAGCCACAAACACAACGGGGCCTTGGCACACACCCGGCTGCCGCTCCCTGCCTCCCGCTCTGGTCCCACACAGCCCCTGGGGATGAACAAACACCCATCCCCTGAGGTGAGAGAAAACCCGGGGTACCTCGAGCACAGCCTGAATTCAGAGCTACCAGTTCCTTTATTGCTAAAGCTAAAGGAGTTTTGTCCTGTTCGGGCAGAAATCAGGGAATCAGGAAACACAGCAGGATTAGCTTAAGCCTCTTCCACTCCCATTAGCAATCTTACTTATCCTTGTAAATGGCTCCAGCAGAAGAGACAGCTGAGTGCTGGGAGCTGCTGGCATGCCAGGGATCCTATCTTCTGGGCCTGTTGGCTTTAAATTATCCACTTTACACATTCAGATCTTCAAACAAATCCTAACTCTTATCTAGTACCACCTGAGGGCATCTGATCTGCTGACTGAAACCTCTTCTGCAAATCCCCAGCAGAGTCTCAGCCATTCTCACCACTAGATACTGATAGCTGTGGTTCTTATTTTGGTTTATCTTCACACTTTACCACAGGCCAAGAGGTTATCCAGTGGCCAGACCCATTGTCATTCCATGTCTTTGGCTTTTGCTTTTTCCCAGGGCACAAATTTACTACGAATTCGCTAATTCTCTAGCAAAGCTATTTTTGCTTGGTTTTTTTGGTGAGTGAAGAGTGGGTGCAAGGTTAGAAAATCCCAAAGGACATCAAAGCAGGTCAAAGAAAAGGACACATGGAGGGTGATGGACAATGGGATTTTCCAGTGTGAGGCCTGGCCTCATGCTTAGCACCCTGGTCTCTGTACTTGTTTCCCTTAGGACAATTCCTGGTGGTCTCTGGTTGATTGGGAGGTGGGTCCTGGAGCTTCAGAGAGCATCAGCAAGTCCCAGTCCCAGCTGTCAGTGCCCCCTCACAGCACATCCCTGTGACCCCTGGTGCAGTCAGACCCCGAGCCCAGCTCCCGGTGCCCCTTTGGGGTCTCACCACAGGCACCCAGTGCCCACCCCGCCCCCAAAGCCCCTGTTCCCCCAGAGAAACCAATCCCAGCTGGATCTGCTGGCACAGGTGGAATCCCTGAGCAGAACCTGGCGCTGGAATTGAGGCTGCTGGCACAAACACCCTGAGCTGGGCTGAACCTCCTGGGGGGGGGGGACCCCAACCCCAAGGGACAGCCCCACACCGAGGGACTTGGGGCCTTTGTGCTCCACAAAAACATCTCTCCAGAGAGACAGGAGCAGTTCATAGCCCTGGCAACTGACTGCGGGACACAGGATGCTCTGGGAAATGTTCTGGGAAATGTTCTGGGGGGCTCTGAGAGCCCCAGGGAAATGGGATGTGGAGCTGTCATATGGCTGGGAACTGCCAGAGGGCAGGGCTGGATGGGATATTGGGAATTAGGAATTGTTCCCTGTGAGGGTGGGCAGGCCCTGGCACAGGGTGCCCAGAGCAGCTGTGGCTGCCCCTGGATCCCTGGCAGTGCCCAAGGCCAAGTGGACAGTGCTGGGAGCAGCCTGGGACAGTGGGAGGTGTCCCTGCCATGGCAGGGGGTGGAATGGATGTCCCTTCCAACCCAAACCACTCCATGATTCTGTGGGATCCATCAGACACCCCTGCTGGTATCCAGGTCACTTCCATGGATGCACTGAGGATGTCCTAGTCACAAGCTTGAAATACAGAAAACCCCAGACACTTTTTTTTTTTTTCCCTAAAGGTTGTTTTATTGTAAAACCATAAATACAACACTGACATGAAAATCCTCAAGCAACGGATGCTTTCTTACAGTTACAGTTTGTCTTCTGCCTTGGCATCAATTCTGAAAAGAATGTTGCAGAAACATGTCTCTAAGGTATTTCCAAATAACCGAGCTCTGGCCTGGAGCGCTCGGCCCCTTTGGAAACTAAGTGGAACTATTCCTCCTCTCTTGTGGAATATTTCCATTCAGACAGCAACAGACTTGTAAAAACAGCAACATTTAAACACCTTGATTTTTTTTTTCTTTAATAATCCTTTTCATTTGACGTCAGTCTAAGTTTCAAACAGCACTGAATTTATTTAGCTGAAAAAAACCCAAAACAAAACAAAAACAAAACAAAATCCTAAAAAGAAAAAAAAAAACCTCAGAACTTGAGTTGGCCTCAAGCATTCGCATATCACAATGAAAATCAGCAACTCAACCCCGTGCAATATTGCTCTCTAGTGAGTCATTTGATCCACACCAACAATACATGAGACTTCAAACAGGTTTTGTTTTGTTTATTAACACAGCAAGTGTGACATTAGATAACCTTTTAAATACAGTACATGGTACAGCGCGGGGCCAGCTGCCCGCACGTTTCCCGTTATGAAGACAAAGCCAGCGGTGGCGGTTTATAAAAATATTGTGTTGCTACAAAAGTATAAATTAATGCTACCGGTATTAAGAAATATTAAACACATAAAACTTATAAGGATTAAGAAAAATATTCATTAATACCTGTAGAAAACTCTGGCCTAAAAAAGATATTTTTTGTATATTTTTTGTATTTTTTTTTTGTATTTTTTAAGATGACATGGTCGCACTCGCAGTGCGGGTGCTCTGTGGTATTGCCTAGAACATCTGCATCTACAGAAAGGAAGGAAATGCACACGAGTTACTGAGGGCAGGGAGGGCCAGGAGGGGCAGGAGAACATGAAATCCTTTGCTTGATGAAACAAGAATTCAGCTCCCAGGAGGAGGTTTGGGAAATGGAACGTACGAGTGAGGAACAGCTTCTCTTTTCAGACTGGCTGCAAACAAGGATCTCCTGATGTTTGGTTGTCACCATGACACTGTCTGGCTATGGCGTGGACCACAGTCCTCACGGCCTGGGCAGAGTGTTCCCCCCGCTGACAGCCTGGGCTGCCACCTGCCACCACTGTGCAGGTCATCCACTACCGGCTTTCCTTCAAAGAATTCCAAAAAAGGAGTATTAAAGTACCAGTAAGCTTCAAGGGACCATGGAAAACAGCTCCTAAATCTGCTGCTCCTTCCAGAACACATCTCCTTCCTTGAGGGGGAAGGTCCTTCTACACAGCAAGGGAAAAAGTTATCCCACACCCCCAGCCCACTCGAAAAAACAATCCCAGCCTATCCACAGACACTGCAGAGACTGCCAAGAGAACCCCTGGGATGTGAGAACAAGGATTTGAGGCCAGTGAGGCTGGAAGTGCCTTTTTTAGGAGCTTTGGTTGTAAAAAGCGAGGCTTGGACATGTCTGTGCTCATCAACAATATTCCTACAATATCCCATCATTAAGCCTGAGCTGCTCATCTGGGTCCCACTGTCAGGGATGCTACAGAAAATCCTGTCAGTCATCATTCCTTGTTTCAGGAGCCAAAAGTTCCAACTCAGCTGCCTACGGCTGAGGAACCCCTCAGGGTCTATGGACACACCGTTGTCTATGCGAGCAAAATTCTCCTGTTGAGGTACAAAGGGCTCGTAAGAGGAAAAACCTCAACTAAGCATCCAAACTAAACCTGAAATTAAACAGAAATCCCACAAACATTCAATAGATAAAATTAAATTTCAGGGCAACCCACTCTCATTGGTTCACCATTTCTGGCCTAGCGTAAGCAAACTGTCCCACAGAGCTCAGCTGGGCCTCAGGCTTTGCTCAGGGACACTTCCAGAAGCCCCAGGAGGTGACAGAGCAGTGAGGGGACAGGTCCCACACACAGGGAGTTCTTATTGCTACAGAGCAACAGCGTCAGGTCTGACACGGGGCTCAGCCGTGCTTCTGGGCATTCCCAGGGGATCCCAGGGATCTGAGGTCATGGTGTAGCACAGAAAAGCTCAGCAGAAGCAGACAGTGAACACCCTCCCCACGCTGATCTGACAGGACATTTGCTCCTTGACTGGCAGCTTCCCCTCGGCCGCCTCCCTCCCTGAAGGAACCTGGCTGAGGGATGCACTGAGTGCTGGCAAGGGCCTGGTGCTGGAGATGAGTGGGAGGATGGGGAGGAAAAGGCTCTGTGAACCCTCCTGGAGGGGTCTGGGCAGGAACCTGGCACTTCCCACCCCTACACCCAGTTCCTTTTCTCTTGGCAAGGTCCAGCCATGTGTTTCATGGAGCGAGCTCCACTCTGCAGCCTTTTCTTCAATGACAGGGCTCAAAACACATTCCCCTCACAGACTCCTCCCAGAGGAACAGAGTTCTCCTCCCTGAAGAGATTTCCCAGAATCTGCCCTTAGTATCTTTTTTATTTTTCTCCCATTACTCCTAATTACTCCACAGGGAACAGCTTGTCCTTTCCTGCGTGAATGCTCACAGGAGCTCCTGCCTCTCCCTCAGCCAAGAGGTGCAATCAGAGATCCTCAGCACAGAGCAGCACTCCCAGCCTTGGAGCACCTTCCTGGCTTCTCTTTTAATGTCTTTTGATTCACCAGTAACATGGTGCTGCCTAGAAATGCTCACGGCACTATGGCAGGAGGTTCCAGTCCCCTGTCCTGTGCTCACCACAGCCAGAGTAGAACTGGACCCTCTGAGCAGACTCAGCCACCAACACAAACATTTTTGGTAATCCCTTCCCATGCTAAACCTTCTGGGTTATTGCAGATAGTTGGAGAAATACCACCCAACCCACCTCAGCCATCTCACTGGACGCTCCAGTGCCACCATTTAGAGCTCAAGTAATTTCCAGAGGTGTCTCCCCTCCATTTTCAGTCATTCCCAAGTTCTGAGAGCATCTGCTGCAAATTCATTTGCAAAATTCACATAAGGGTCATGACTCCCTGAGCTGCTGCTGGACATCATGAGTGCCCAGCAAGCACAGATAAACCAGTGCAGGTGGTTTGTGTGGACACTTAAACCAGTTCAGCTCAAAGTTAAACCAGCTTAACCAGCAATGAAGGAACAACTGAGTTAGACAAAACCTGAGCCCACAGTCAGCTTTCACAGAAAGTTTTGCAGATTGCACCAGTTCAAACCCACCCACAGCAGTTTCCTCAGCACAGACAGAGAGCTTGGATAGAAAGGGAAGTTCACCTCCATCTCAACTTGATCCAGATGCAAGACACCAAGTCCATCCTGCAAACCAAACACAACCACTGCCTACAGAGAGACAGGGGACAGCTCCTTCCTGACCTCCTGGCTGCTGCATCCACACAGAAACAACCTCCTCAAGAGCTCTGCCTCTATCCTACCTTCTTCAGTAACAAGGATGTTTAGACAGGCCCTTCCCTCTTGCAGTTCACCTGGTGGTGCTTGTTGCCCACCTGAAGGTCAGAACACTCCCAAAGCAAACTGTGAAGCCAGGAAGAGAAGTCTGCAAGGTCAGGCACAGTCAGCAGCAGGAACAGGTAGATGCCTGGAGGCCACACCCCATTCCTGCACCCTGACACAAGGGAGATTAAAGGAAACAAACAAGCAGAAGGCAAGTTGCCAACATGACCCAACAGAGGATGATCCCAGTTCTGAGGACTTTTCCTCCCAGCTCAAAGGGAGCAGAACCTCACAACAGCCCTGGCCAAACTCAGAGCCTTTCCTGAGCAGTGTCCCAGCCCAGGACCAGCAGTGCTCCCTAAATACCCTGGCTGCTCTGCGCCTCTGAGGCACCACAGAGGAGGAACTGAGCAGCTCGAGTTGGAGCAACCTGGCAAATAAGAGCTTCCAAATTTCAGACCTTGGTAAAGTATTTTTGCTCCCTAGAATGCAAATTCAAGACTGGAAGAAGGAAGAAGGATGAGGAGCAAAAGCTTGGCGTTTAAGGTCATTGCATGTGCTACAGATGTGCTTCCCTGCTTTTGCTGAGGCCTAAGTGACCCAGAGAGAGCCTGGAGCGGCCCAGCACAAACAGCTCCTCTGAGCTGGGCACCCTGCAGCCATATGCAAGAGTCAGGAAAAGCTGCACCTGCCTCCACTGAGTCTCTGGAGAAGGGGCTGCCCAAGCCCTCACCACCTCTGAGAATGCTCCATTTTAGGCCTTTAGGTTTTCTCTTGCTTTTGCAGCTGTTGAGTTTTTAAGTCTTTGGGAGAATCTCATCTGCCTGACATCACTGCTTAACATCCATCATTAGTACACCTACAACCGAAGTTGCCTCAGAGGGGCAGTTTTTGGGATGGGGGAGAGGGCCAGTCCATCCCTCTCTTTGGTCAGCACCACCAGAAAACTCCAGCTCTGGTGCCAAACCCACAGTGTGAGAAAGGAAAGGGGAGGTGGACGGGAGGTAGGGGTGGCTGTGGCCTTCCTGCATGCATGCCCTCAGTCTGCACCACTGCTGGGCACAAATCCCTGCAGTTTGCCCAATTCTCAGTTCCAGGGACTGACAGCTGTGCTAACTCTGTTTGCCCACTTCCCACCCTTGATGCCTCTCACAGACAACACGAGCCCGAGTTCACACTCTCCACAGAAATCATCTACGTGTCCCTTAGCAAAGGAGGGCTGGGGGCTGGAGCTGTCTTCCCAAAGGAATGCAAGGGCTTTGCATGTTTCCCTGAGCATCAAAAAGCTATCAGGGTCTCAGGTGAGCCACAAAAAAAGCTCCTGCCATTAGGAGAAGGAGCTGCCAATCCTGATCCCTGTGCCATCAGCTGAGCTGCGCGGTACGCTCTGTGCCCACAGCTAATCCTGTTTGGGGACATGCACAGGCCAAGTTTACCTGCTGTCAGGTACCAGTGGGCCTGGGACACATCTCACTCACTCAGGGTTCATTTTTGTCTGCTACAGGTTTCTCCTGCCCTGCAAACTGCTGTGCTACCACTGGTGGCTGGACATGCAGGATTTGTACAGGAGAAAACAAAACCAGCAAGAAGGAAAGCTGGCCCTACAAGCAACCCCTCCATCAGCCACTGAGAGGGAAATCAGGAGGCCAAGAGCGTCTGCCTTGGCAGCCCCTGTTCATGTGGCAGGCTGTGTGCTTTAGGCAAAAATGTAACATTTTAGGAGACAATGGTTTTGGTCTGATGGCAGTAACAGTGCTGAGAGGTCAACCCAAACACCAGCCTCAAGGCAATGGAAGGCTGAAAGGGCTGGAAAGGGCAAGACAGCTGGTGCCAAGGTCTGTCCTCGTGAGCCTGGCGTGGGGAAGGGTCCAGCGTGCAAACTGTGCCCCTGAGTCCTGTGGCAGTGCAGTGTCAGGGAGTGCCTGTGAGGTTCAAGGCATCTGCACACAAAGCCTGAGAGATTGGGTTTGCTATTTCTCACGTCTTGGAACTTGCAACTTCTTTTACAGCCAGAGCTGGGCAGGTGGGATCCTGGTTTAACATCTGCTCAACGGCAGCACTGCAGAGAGAGGGTCTCCAGTTTCCCCCTGCATTGCCAGCCAGCAGCAAACTCCCCGTGCTGTGAAGGGCTCCAGCCTGCTCTCAGCAGGGCCAGTCCCTGCTCCTGACCCTCCCACGCCACTGGGACCGCAGCTCCAGAGCTCCTGGAAGCAGGAGAGACTGCAGAAAAAAGAAGAATTTGTTTCAGTTTTCCTCCAGGAGACAAGTCCCAGTGGTGAAAAATGCACAGTTTGGCACCAGAGGTTGGGAACTGTCCAAGAGGCACCAAACCTGACAGAGCCTGTCCAGCAGCCCAGGAGCTGTGCCTGCAGGAGCTCTGGCCTTGGGGACAGCAGAGTGACTGAGATGGTTTGGGGTTATGGGGATCTCTAATTGCATTTGGGGTGAGCCAGTTACATGTGAACGTTTCGGGGCCCGTGGCCTTCCTGGCCAGAACAGGTCAGCAACAGAACAAGTAGTGTAATGCACTGTAGGTATCAAAAAGACATTCGTGCCACTAGAGGAAACCATTCCAAACAAAAAGGGGAAGATATTCTTTGCACTCAATCAGGAGCACTTACATTCAGAAGGATCTTTGAGCCCATGCACTTCTCTAAGCTTCCTTCAAACCCCAGTTTGACAAAACTGGTGAGCTTTGTTCCCCTGAAAACTCATACACCTTGGTTTGTCCTTGGCCTTGGGAAGGGCGGTTTGTATGTCACTGAGACACTTTTAAACAAAAATCTTTAGGTACAAGGGTTCTCTGGCAGACCTGGCAAGCTCACTGGTGGCCCACAGCCACCTGTGCTGTCACCATTTGCTTTTCCTGGTTTCTAGGCTTTGCCACATAAACAACTGCTGTGGTTCCCATAAGAACACTATTTAATTGCAAATGGGCTACTCTAGAACAAGTCTGAGAACACCTGATGTACAAAATTCACAGAAAAGATAATTAACACCGGGAGTTCAGAAAAGAAGAAAATATAAAGCCAAGAAACATAACAAGTACTGACAGTTTCTGCCATGAACCATTTTTCTTAGTTTGAAATCAAACTTATAATCACTTGCTGCCATGTTAAACTCAAAACTGGGAGAAGAGACAGAGGAGTAACTTCTGTTTTTTGGGAAAAAAAAAGGATATGGGAAGGTTAAAAATAAAATTAAGAATCAAAAACCTTAAAGCCTCCCTTCCTGATTTCTAAAGATACCAGTGTTGATGGAACACAGCTGCCCTGATTCACGCACCATGCCCAGAAGGCTGCAGCCAAGTGCCCTCAAGGTGTACAGTTATTCAAAGGAGCAAAGTCCAGTGCAGAACTGGTTTGGTCAATGGAGTCTGATTATCCATGGCAAGATGGCCCAAGGGACAAGAGGAAAGGTGGGGTGGAGGAGAAACAAAAGAAACTTCAAGTCACTTTAGATCTCAGCTGCCTGAAGACTTTAGAACATCAGCCTCCCATTCGTCTGCCCACTTGAAAACATTAAAGTCTGTCAAGTCCACACACTATCTATGGAAAGGAGCACATTCCTGGCAGAGGGCTGTCTCTCTCCTGTGCTCAGCTTTCCTTTCAAACTTAATTTTATATATATTTATATTTTTATATATATATAAAAAAGCACTTGGTTTCCAGGGGCATTCATAATGAGGTCCACAGTGTTTAGAACTTAAATTTCTTTTTCTTTGTTTGGAACAGTGTTTTAAAGTTTTGTTTTAATTAAAAGAAAGTCTTAAAGCATGTTGGACTTCAAAAACATGAGTTTGTTCATGTCTTCTGGACTGAGTAGCCGCCTCCTTTTGATCAAGAGCGCCTGCTCACACATATTTACACATTCGCTCCTGGCACCCACAGCAGGCACTGCTAAGAGCCAAAAGGCCAGCTTGGCTAGTTTTGTATGCTTTTGGGTAACACACGACCAGTACTGAAACAGGTCAGGGGTGGCCTGGAAGAGAGGTTCTTGCAAATAATCATAGACTTCACTTTTCCCAAACCAATCTTCTTCCTGAGCTGCTGTGGCCTCCCCTGCTGCACGAGGCTTCTTGGTTGAAGGTTCAAATTCTGCTTCTTCTGCCCAGGACTCTTTTACCTCATTGATCAGCTCACAGACCTTGCCAATGATCTCTTCGTGCTGGTAGGGCGGGACGGGCCGCAGCTTCTGCTGAGGGTCCAAGATCATGGCTACCTTGTGTGCCGAGTGAACTTTGAAGTTCTCCTTCAGCGCCTCCAAGAAGAGGTGACAGAGTTTGCTGACCACGCCAGCATCATTGGCTTTGGAAGTGAACAGTTTCTCCAGTTTGACATAGGTGGGCAGCACCAGCTGCAGCGTGGGCCGGCTCTCGTTGCTCAGCTCGATCACGGCCTGTTTCACCGGCGCCAGGATGGCTGCCAGGTTGCTGAGCAGGTGTTTGTTCAGGTTTTGGATGAGGTTCATCTTCTTGGCCCTGCTGTAGAACTCACAGATCTGCTCGTAGCGCTCGTGGACGAGCAGCAGGGAGTCGGTGACCGAGTTCCAGCAGGGTGGCGGGGAGGTCTCTTCCAGGGAGCCAAAGGTCTCCTTTGAGAGGCCCGTGGACCCCGCCAGGTCTTCACAGACATTCAGGAGCTCGATCACCTCGTGCATGTTGCGAGCCTGTAGTGTTCTCTTGTTGAGCACGCTCTGTACCACCGAGTTCAAGGCACAGGCCGAGCAGCGCAGGCACATGCCCGCCTTGGAGAACGCCGAGGAGTTGACCTTGCAGTCTGTCACGTACACCGTCCTGATCTCTGACATCACAAACTCCGACAGCACGTTCTGCACCCAGTGGTGGATGAAGTCACCATTGTCTCGAAGGTCTACGCCCTTAATGCCCAGGACGTAGCTCTTGATGTGGTTGCCTTCCACCTGGTAGGCGGTGAGGATGTAGCAGGAGTCGGGGCCGACGCTCTGCGAGTGGCAGGTGACCCCGATGCCGAGGCAGGCGTTGCTGCCCAGGGCGCAGGTGACTTTCACCTTCACCTGGTTGTACATCCGAGGCAGGTGCTTCAGAGCCAGGGTGTTGAAGTTGCCCAGGATCTCGGTGACAGAGAAGGCACCGTAGCGAGCCCCGCTGTCCACCAGTGTCTGCGCCAGCTTGATGAACTCCTTGCCGCTGAGCACGCTGAGCGCGCCCAGGTCGGTGCACATGACCCGCAGCAGCCTCTCGGCGATGTTCTGCCGCTCCTTCTCGGGGATGGCGCTGTTCCCCACCGAGCCGCTCGCCGGCGCTGCAGGGAAACACGAGCGGGCACAGAAGGGAGCGGTCAGCATCACAGCAGCAGCAGAGAGCACAAGGCACAAAACAATTCTCAGAGACCCCCAGAGAGGTGGAACATGCCCAGATGATGGAAGAGACAACTCCAGCCTTGGATTTGTTCCCCCAAGGTTTCTGGACTGAGGAACCTCCAGAGACAGGCTCTGCTCTTGTCACAGCAGCAGGGAGCAGATCTGCATCCTGTCCCTGGTACAGAGATAGTCACAACTCAGCCCAGATGGAAAGATGGACATCAAATCACAGATTCCCAGACTGGTTTTGGTTGGAAGGGACATTAAAACCCATCCAGTGCCACCCCCTGCCATGGGCAGACACCTTCCAGTATCCCAGGCTGCTCCAAGCCCTGTCCAACCTGGCCTTGGACACTTCCAGGGATCCAGGGGCAGCACAGCTTCTATGGGCACCTGTGCCTATGTCACACCATGATGACTGGATTAGTTTTTTAACTCCAGGCCAGAAAATCTGACCTTGGATCAGAAGTTATCTTCTTCCAGGACCTACTAAATGCATCTTCCTCACAAACCTTTCCAACCACCTCAGGGTTCTTTCTTGCACTCCTGTGGTGGGAAGGGGTGCTCTGCTCTGCCAGGTAGGACATGAATTAAGGTGAAATTAAGTACAGTTTGGTGAGGACAAGGGCCTTGTGCAGTGTCCATCACTGCTGCACCCCTGGCACCCCTGTTGGACAGAGACAGAGTGAGAAGCTGCTACATACTGTTGTTGGCGTTATTTCTTTGGAGCTGTGGTTTCCACTTTTCTTCAACCACGGGGAGAGGTGACCTGGGCTGCTGGCTGGAGGCAATGTTGTTCTCATTGTCAGCTACGAGGCAAGAGACAGAGAGGGGTTAAAAGCACAAAATATAATGCCTACAGCACAAGGAAGCAGAATCTACTCAGCTGCTCAGCATGTATGTAGAGCTCCTCTAACTAAGGGAACAACAACCCACCATAGCTTTCAGCAGGCTCGCAATCACCCTCAGGGACCTTGAAACGGTCTTTGGACTCACAACCTATCACTTCCCAAAAGGTGGCTGAAATGTGCCACATGTCTTCCTGTGCACCAGGGATGTTGATGCCATCAGCACACCCTGAGGAATGTCTCCTCAGGAGCTGAAGCTGCACACCAGGAGGAATGGAAGCTCAGCCTGACTTGGGCCATTCATCTGCTTCCAAAATGAGGTGGAACAGACACTGATCCTTCTGTGCCCTCCCTGCCTCTTCCTGCACTGCAGGTGGCTGCCCTGTTCTCTCTGGGAAACACTTTGGTTTTCAAGCTGTGCTCAGCTTCTCTGGATCTAAGGATCTCACTGAAAACTTCAGGTCTGGTTTCTTCCCCGTGAAGAGCAAGGGGCCCTCTCCTCTGGGGCTCTCACTGCTGCTCAGGCTGCAAACACAAAGCCAAAGTCTCTGGAGTGTGGACCAAAGACCATCCCACCCTGAGGCTGCAGACACCAAGTGTCCCCAAAGTCTTTGTGTTGTACTCCCATTTCTGTGTAGTAACTGGGCTAAACATTTTGGCTGCCAGTCTGATGAGATCTTACAAGAAAATGCAAGCAAGATCAGTAAAGTCTGTATTGTATCCATGTTTTCCTCTCCTGTGCCCCAAGAATTTCTCCCCACCCTCCAGAGGAAATTTTCTAGTTCTTAGTGTGCTTCAGTACAAAATGGTGCTGTGAAGGAACAGTGCACAATGAAATGGGCTGGAAGAGGAAGCAGAAAGATGGAGATTGATGACCAGGCTGAGCAGAAGATGGAAATAAAACCAAGGGAAACAGAACAGGCCATTTGCTCCTCACGGCTGGACTCATCACGCCTAATTCTGGACACCTGCCAGACACACCTTTCTCTGAGGTGGCCCATTAGGGCTCCTTTTACACTCAGGGGGGCCACTCATTCACTGAGGCAGAACTGGATCCTCTCCCAGAGTGAGAACCACCGTGGTGAGAACCACCTGAACTCACCTGGAGTCACTGACTCTCCAGTGCTTTTACAGGGAGTGCAGACTGCCCAGCTCAGGTGGAAATCCCTGCAGCCTGGGGACACAAGCACAGAGTGCAGTGACTCTGCCTGGTGCTCTGGGCAGAGAAACACGAGTTGGAGCAGTGCCTTGAGGCACCCACAGCTCTGCCAGGCTGCTCAGGGGGGCAGCAGGACACACAGGACAGGGCAGAGCTGCTCTTGCTCTCCTCCATGCGTGCCAGCAACCTGGGAGAGCAGGGAGACCAGCAGGGCTGTGATCTCCTCCTTACAAGTCCTCTCCAGTGTGAGCAGCTCTGCCCTTCACTGCCAGGCACTCCAGACCTGCCCATCAAAGGCACAGGCTGCTCAGCCACCTGTGGGCTCTGCACTGGCACAGGCTGGGGCAATCCCTCAGAGCAATCCAGGACATGACCCAGGACAGCCTCTGGTACTGCCTGGGCCCTGTGTGTGCCTGGGGAGCTCCCTGGCCATGCTGGGTACCCAGGGAGTGCTGCCATGCTCAGCTCAGCCACAGGCTGGCCTTTGCAGGTGTGCAGAGATGTGAAGGGCACGAGGTGCCACAGCTGGGACACATCACCCTTCCCCCAGCATCTGCCAGACTAACTGCTCTTGAGCCAATGTCACCAGTGTCCTCAACTCCAAACATCTGTGGGTGGGCAAAGGAAAATGCTGGATGTTGTTACTAACTTTGCCCATGGTTCAGGCCCTGCTTGTCTTGGTGAGGGATGGGTAGGGGGAGAAACCCTCTGCATTTCCTCACCATAACTCTTTTATCTACTTCCTAATAATAGGGGATTTATTATATACAAATATCTGCTGGCATTCAGTGTGGCATTAATGAGATTTGTACATTTCAGCCTCATCTTCCTTATCAGGCAGTCTGTGAACTACACAGATCACGGTTCTTAATTTTTCCTCATGCCTCCAATCCTTTAATCCAGGTTCAGCCTAGTCCTCCTTTTGTTTTTTTAGGCCTAGATTGTAGGAAGGGCATTATATGGCAGCACTCGACCTGAACAAAGTACTCTAAAGGGAGTCAAAGCTGTATATTGTTCAGTGTAATTACAGAACAAATTCCTCTGCCTGGTGTTCTGCTGTTCTATTTTTGCCTTTCAGCACCCAATTTACATTCTAATTGCTTCTCCTCACTGTGTAGCTGCTTTATGAAGCTATAATCTCTCCTTATTACCTTCCAGCCTCCGGGCTCAGCCCTCTGAATGACTCAAGAGCCAGTATGTCCCTGATTTTGCTTCTGGAGGCCAGCAGCACGTTCCCTGGCTTCTGTCCCTCGTCAGAAGGGTCCAGGGGAGGCAGCACAGCCACTGGAAGAGATCAGCCCTTTGCATTAGACAGGACAAACCAAACTGGGCTGCTGAACACATGAACTGAGGGAGCATTTGACCCATTCTGGCCTCTTGGCTCTCTGCATCCCGAAATGAAACATTCCCTGACCAGGGACAAACCCTTGCCATGCCTGAGTCCCCAGTCCCAGTATCCTGTGCCACCAGTCCTGCTGACCACTGCAAGGTCCCTGCACTCCCACACTTCAGAGATGTTGGGGCAATACTGCTTCTTGGATATGGAAATCCCAGAATCCCAGACTTGTTTAGGCTGGAAAAGACCTCTAAGATTATCCAGTCCAGCCATCAGCCCAGGCCAGCACCACATTCACTACTGAGCCATGTCCCCAAGTGCCACATCCACGTGTTCTCTGAGCACTTCCAGGGATGGGGACTCCACCCCTGCCCTGGGCTCAGCGTGCTTGAGAACCCTTCTAATCTAAAGCTCCCCTGGAACAACGTGAGGCCGTTTCCTCTTGCCCTTGTCAGTTGTTCCCTGGGAAAAGAGACTGACCCTCAGCTCACTACAACCTCCTGTCAGCCTGAAGGCAACAAAGTGCTGCCAGGACAACTGCAGGCCCTGTGTGCCCTCAGTGCTATCTGCTGCCACAGCACACCCAGAGCTGGACACCCACCAATGCTGGCTGCAGTGGTCCTGCCTCTGTTTTGGCTTTGCCCTCATCCCACAGCTGCACAGGGAGGGAGGGGAGAGGTGTGAGCACAGGGCTGCCAGGCACCACAGCCCAGAGGCCACAGGAGGGGACAGTGCCTCACACGGAACACAGCCTTGGTGGCACTGCAGAAAGCAGCTGAAGAAGACACAGACACCTTCACTGTCACTGCACCAGTAAGACTTCAGCAGGAGGCAGCCAGGCAGAAGATGGGACTTGCACACAAAGCAGGGAGCGAGGAGAAAACAGAGTTTACCAAGAGAATCCTGCACTGGGCAGATTCACAGATGTGACAGGAGCCCAGTCACAGATACTGCTCCCTCCACCCTGTTCTGTGGCCAGAGTAACCCAGGTGAACAACCACAGGACCACAGACTGGTTTGGGTGGGAAGGGACCTTAAAGCCCATCCATTCCACCCCTGCCATGGGCAGGGACACCTCCACTGTCCCAGAGTGCTCTAAGCTCTGCCCAGCCTGGCCTGGAACACTTCCAGGGATCCAGGGGCACCACAGCTGCTCTGGGCACCCTGTGCCAGGCCCTCCCCACCCTCACAGGCAGCCCTCATCACCACCCCCATGGGTCATCTGTAAAGAAGAAACAAGGAGGAAGCTGCAGGTAGCACTGCTTAAAACGTGCACCAGCTCAACCTCAGTGAGCTGCCCCTGTCCCCTCAGCTCCTGTGCTCGGTCACCAGGAGCTGTAACTCCAAATGCTGCACTTCAGTAGCAGAGCCCAGAGCAAGAACAGGATGGTCAGGACACAGCGTGGAGGCAGCAGAACTGCCATGGACAGCCAGAAGGACAGAGCCAAGGCCAGGGAGTGAGGGCAGCCCTGCCCTGAGCAGAGTCCACTGCTCCTCGGTGTAGCACAGTCCCATTACTGCACAGAACCCCAGTGCTCTACCAGAAACACAAACTCTCACCTTCTGCTAACAAAGCACTCTCAAAGTCTCTGTAACATCATACAGACAATAAATAAAGCAGCTGCTGAACAGCACACAAACCTGCACTAAGATTTGCCAGCAGGAACTGGAATGCAATAGAGGAACCTCATGGATGAAGAACTCGAGTGACACTACTAAAATTAGGACTAAAACTAAAATAAAGAGCAAGATAAGAACTTTGATTAACATTATTACAGAAAGGAAAATATGCTTTTCCTCAAGCCTCTTGTCCTCCCATGCCACTTTCCTTAGGGCCTGCACTGCATCTGCACCTGCATCTCAACAGAGCAGCTGTCTGTTGAACACAGGTCTGTCAAAGGGGATTTAATTGTTCTTAAAACTGTGTTGGTCCACTTGAATTTTTATTCAAGAGGAAAAAAAAGAAAAAAAATCTGCCAAAATGAATTCTGTTTCTGTATTTTTGAATATGCTGAGTGCTGTCTTTGAAACAGGTTTGGCTTTGAAATTTTAAAATTGTCTCTTATGTATCAAGACAGGAAACAAAAACAGTGACTTAGAAACAAAGCACTGGAATGACTCTTAAGAATTCTCATTGGTAGGTAGCTGAGAGGGAACTGAACACAGCTGCTGAAATGGCAAATTCTTCTTCTGAGAACACATTTCAGTCCTTTGTAGAACTCCAGGATGCACAGGCACAGGACAGGACTTGTGTGGGCAAAGGCTCTGCTGCCCTGCTCCATGAGAGCCACCCCTTTGGCACGAGGGGGATTTAACCTGCTGGAGGAGCTTATGCAATGAGGATGCTCTGGCTAGCTCTGGATAAAGGCAATGATGGACAGTCCCGGGCAGTGTGATGGACTCTGAGCCAGCACGGCACATTCCCTCTCTCCCTATGGAAAGGAGCAGGGTTTACAACACACCCTGAGCCTCTGTGCTCCAGCCTTTGAGGGATGACTGTGTTTGTTGCAGGTGAAATGACTGGGGCTGTGGGAATGGGGAGCACTGAGAACCCTACAGACACACATTGGGGTCAGCACCAGGCAGCAGCACAGAATTTAATTCTCTGCTTGCAGTGAGTCAAAGCGCCCAGCTTACCTGCGTGGGACTGCATGTGCTCCAGGAGATTGTTATAAAACTGGAACTGGATTCCACAAGCTCCACAGGTGTAAGGCTCTGTTTGGGAGAAATCAGTTCAGAAGAATTACACAGGGTCTGCAGGGAAGCAGCACAGGTGCATAGCTCAGTGTGTAAGCTGTGGGCACAGCGAGCGGGGCAGGGCCTGGGCACGGCTCTGCCCCTGGGCTGGGCACCTCCTCCTGCTGCACTTCACTGCCAGGGGACAGGCAGAGCACTACGGGAAGCAGCTGCTGCTGTGGGTGGGCATCTCAGGCATCTGCACAAGGGTTTCTCCTGGAGGCTGCCCACTGGCCAGGGTCTGCTGGCCCAGGCTGCTGCAGCCTGCCTTGAGCACGTCCCTGCTGGTTTTGTGCCTGTGAGTAAAACCTGGTGGGCTCATCTTCCATCCAGGTCTGTCCAATTCCAGTGTCTGCTGCCTTTCCTGAGTGAGACAAGGAGCACTGGGTTGTGACAAATGCTGTGGTCAGAGGCTGGGGGTGGAGCAGTGCCATGGGGAACTCAGCTGGGGCTTTGTGGCTGTCACCAAGTGCTGAGACCAGGGACTGGTGGGTGTCACGGGGCTGGGTGGCAGCAGGATGCCAGGGAAGCAGAGATGGAGGGCAGGAAGCACAGGAACCAGACCTGTGCCTGAAGGCTGAGAGCAGAGCAGGAGAGCCATGTGCCAGAGCTATATGGACGAGCTGGAGTGAGGAAAGAGCTGGGTGCAGAGCTCCCTCGTGAGCTGAAAGATACATTTAACCCTGTTCTATGTTGAAAGTGCATTTCTTCCACTGAATTAACCTAAAAGCAAATGTTTGCAGTTGCCTGTCTAAACAGTATCAGTAGAGTGCATTGGTTGACAGATGTGATCTCGAACTACATTGCTGAAATTTGGGAACACTGCAGCTTGCCTCTGTCCCTGCAGCCACACCAGCACTGCCACCTCTCACTGGGGCATTTTGTCCTGGAGCAGCAGAATGCACAAACATGTGGCATATGAACAATTGTGGATACAAATGCCTGGCACACACACGGAGCAGGGTCTATTGCTACAATATTTCAGAATCTAGACCTGAGTTCCAAGAGAAAAACATATTCTGGTATCAATGAATAAGCAGAAGCACCAGCACGCAGGACAGAACAACCAAACCCCAGGGAAGCACAAGGCTGCCTATACCTTGTGAGAAGTCTGTCTCAGGGAGCAAACCCCAGAATCCACCTCAAGGCTACAGGAATCAGTGAGGAAAAACATAAAAGAGAGCATGAGCAAGTCTGTATAAGCTGTACTTTTATGCTGTGAGGTCAAACCTTTCCCACAGAACCTAGAGCCTCTGGAATGATGGAGGCAGCTCTGCCCGGAGTTGTGCTCAATGCTTTAACACAACATGCTTTAACACACTGTGTCTGCTTGTGATGCTGCCCCTGGGCTTGTTGCAGCATGGAAGTTTGGAAATTTGGTACTTAAGTAACTGTGCTTGTGGAAAAAAAGAGAAGACTTGGACAGCTGAGTGGCACACAGGGATTTTAGTCCTTGGGAATTAGCAGGGACTGGCTGTGACTGCTGAAATCATCACTAGTGAGGTAGTTGTGGTACAATGCACAAGAGGTACAATGCAATCCAATTTAGATTGCATTTAGACTTATTTTTAATTGTCAGAGAGGAGAAGGCTCCCTGTGGGTGCAAACCATCCCTCTTCCCTCTTGGGCTTGTATTTCAATGCCAAAGACCTGTGTTACAGACACACCTGTGCCTCTGCCACCCATGGAGTCCAGACTGCTCAGATGGAAACACCTCACACTGAGGGGTCTGACTGCCCCTTCAAGGGTCAAAATTAATGTGTGAATATTCTAATGAAAGCACTCACACTTCTGAGAGCCTGCTGACTGCTGCTGACAGGCCCCTGGCAGCTCAGAAGAGCTGTGGGACCCTCCCTCTCTGCCCCTCTGCTCTGCTGGAGCCCCTGCCCCCAGCAAGAGGAGAACAGACCCTGCTGTACCTGTCAGTGCTGCAGCAAGGCTGCCAGCTGCAGGTGCCACCGCAGTCCCTGGACACTGGCAGCTCTCGTGTGCCACTCACAGCTCAGCAGACACCTGCCCACCTTCTGCCAGCCCTGCCTGCAGTGCAGAGGAGGAGGCAGGGGGGGAAGGCTGCTCACCACCGCAGTGCCAGGGCCCTTCTCTGCCCCCACACGAGCCCCCAGCTGCCCTGGAGCAGGATTCCAGCACAGCACAGCTCTTCCCCAGCTCAGTTCCAGCCTCAGCAGCAGGGAAACCCCCCTCATCAGCCAGCACTCTCCAAGCTGTACATCTCCCACACTCATTTTGCTCTCCTGTTTCACTCACATTTGTGTCTCAGCTCACTTTGTCTCCTGAGCTGCTTCACCTCCTTCCTCCTGTATTCTCAGCTATTTTATCAGCACAAACCTGTGCTATTTTTCTAGCTCTCTCCTTGCCCGACCACCCCCTCACCCCTGCCCAGTTTCTTTTGGGTTCTCTCATCTGCATCCAGCAGGCTGTGACCACCAAGGTCTCCACAGCTGTCATCTCAAACTCCTCCCTTTGGCACCACAAATCTCTGGATGTTCAGTGCACTCAGTGAACTGGTAAAATCTCTCATTTGTGATTCTTCTCAGAAAAATTGTGCTGATTTTCATCTCAATTCCAAAAGATACCCCTTCTGTTCTACTCCAGAAATGTCCAAATTTGGAAACAAAATCACCACCTATTTCAAAAGCTAATTTCATGTTCTGAAAATGCCAAAACATCTTCTAAATAATTCTGGCACAAAGACATACAGAAGTCTAAGTTTACCACAAATAAATCTGAGCCACATTAAAAATAAGCATAAAACTTAAATTCACCCAACAGTTCCAAAGTATTTCTTGGGACCAGGGGAAGGGATGCTTGGGAGGATGTACAGAATCCCCACGGGAATGAATGAACTCACTTCACTTCCCAGAGCTCTCTCAACCCTCATCCTTCTGAGCTTTCAGCTCCTGAGCCCCTCATGCTCCAGAGTGCAGAGCTGGGAACAGTCAGGCTGGCTGGAGGGAGGGTGGGATGTGCCAGGGCTAAAGAGGAAGAGGGATCTGGAAGGTGGAGAGAAGAAAGAGGCAATCTGTATCCCAAACCAGGGAAAAGTCTGTTCACCTGGGCTGGTAATCCAGTAAATCCTCCTCCCTTTGATTTCTCTTACCATGAACTGGAAAAGTTGTCAGAACTGCTCTGCACACCCATCTGAGCCAACCTGTGCCCCATTCTCCTTCTCTCCCACCACTGCTGGACCTCTGCTTGTTCTTCCCCCGGGAATTTCAGCTCTTCCTTACTCAGCCTTAGGGATCTGTTCTCCTTCAGGTGGGCTGAGCTCAGCAGAGGGCCCCCAGGTCTCCCCTTTTGCTCTCTGTCCTCCTGCTCCCAGCTGCTGGCGGTACAAGGGAAGCTTGTGCTGCCCACATGAGCCCCTGTGCTGGTGGAGGTGTTTTCTGAGAGCAGATTTCAACCAGCAGCTCTTCAGTGTCCTGAGCCACAGAGAACTCACATCTGGTTGCACAATTTAAACCATCTTTCCCCAAGGCTATAATTAGACCCTTTTAGCAGAGCTTTACCCAGTGAGTGAGGCCCCAGAGCAAGGCAGCAGCTGTGAGAGGCAAGGCAGAGGAAAACCAGTGCCTGTGCTTAGCTTAAATAAATCACTCTAATTCCCATGTTAACTCTCATTGCCACATCTAAGCCAGGGAAAATAGCAGAGCCTGGTCTGAAGCCAGGAGTGAACAGGAGTTGAGAGCTTTAACAGAAAGTTTCAGCAAGTGCTCTGAGGTGCTTGTGCAGTGACAGACACCCAGCAGGGTGTCACCATGGCTCAGCAGGGACAGCCCCCCAGGCTGCTCTTTCCTCAGCAGGAAAGACCCACATTTCAACACTTCTGTCCACATCTTGGTGAAAAACAAATGCAGAACAACTGTGAGGAAACTTCTCAGCATTTCCACCCAATGTTTCCATTGGCTTTAGCTTTACTAACAGCATCATTGCACCTTCCCTTTGACACAAACCCATGAGACAAGGCAGGAGAATCAGCAGCAGGCTCCTACAAAAATACCAGCACACCCCAAAATCAGTGAAAGTTTCTTGAAAACAGAACTTCTGTCATTTCCAGCCAGCTCAAACAGTGAGAGGTAACAAGGTGCTCTGGAGTATGTTTGGAAAAGGGGAGTCCCAAATTCACCACCCTTATCAAATGTCTTGGCATTAATTGGATTTCTCTTCCTGCAATAATCGTGTTCTGAATAAAGCCCTTGCTTCCCCCTCAGGTTTGTAAGAGGAGGAAGAACACCTGTCCTCCTCCCTGCCATGGCCACGCTCAGGGTGTGGCGCTCAGGGCTGGCACAAAGCACCCCAAACCCCAGTGCCAGGAACCAAACACACTGCAAGGCAAAGGAAGAAGCTCCACCTGCCAAAACCTCAAGGCCACAGGGCAGAATCTGCAGCAGAGACCACCTGCCCACTATCCCAGCCCTGCTTGCTCCCAGTTTCCAGTCCCAGGCCACAGGAACTGCCTCTGTGCAGATGTTTCCTGAGCTGAGCCCTGATCACGAGTTTTTCTGTGTGCAAATCTAACTTAAATATGGGTTCATTTTCAAATCTGGGTCTCAAAACACGCTCACAAAAAACTCCCTGTAGACTGAATATGAAGTGATTTAGCAGCCCCAGACTGCATGGAAACGCCCTGGAGGATTTCTGTTGCATTTAAATCTGACACCAGAGCCACAGAAGAGAGACATTTTATTCCTTGACACTTGGACTCATAATAAAAAAGCATTTATTGATGAAAATTGCCCAGAGGGCAGGGCAGCAGGGCTGCAGGAGGGCAGTCCCTGCCTTTTGCACCACAGACATCCATCACACTTACTTTGTAAAAGCGGGAAAGGATTTGAAATCAGGGGACTTGCGGTTTCTGCAAAAAAGAAAGAGATTTAAATATTGAGATTGGCAGAGACCTCGCTGCATTCTACACAGCTCTGCCTATCTGCTCCCTGCTCCTTATCCCTACTCCACACTTCCAGAGTTATCCAGGGCAGGGCAGGATGGGAGCTCCATTTAACACAAAATCCAACATGTCCAACACGTCCATTTTTTCTCCCTTGCTCAATTTCTCATGGCCAGGGTTCTGCATCTTTCCTGTCCAATTTAAAATGTCCAGAGATTTTAACACACACCCAAAACTACAGCAACAGAAACAACGGGGGAGGCCAGCAAAGAAAAGCCATGGGGCAAGAAAGGTTTACAAGGGCTTTCTTTGGTGCTCCAGATGCAAATTCCCAGTTTCACCATGCAGCTTCTTTAAACTAAAGCTGGGAGGGAAAACCAGGTTGGCTCACTCTCCCTGGACGCCAAAGGAGAGAGCTCCTAAGCAGTGCACTTACTTCAGGCTGAGAATGCACATTTCCTACTCAGCACACCTTGCAGGTTGCCTTTCTGTAAGGTGTGACTGAAAACTGGGTGCTGGCTGCCCCTTGGGTAGTGCCCTGGAGCAGAAGCAGTGATCCCAGCACCTCAGACCATGTGTGGCTTCCTACAGTCCCCAGGTGAGGTCCTTTAGGGACAGACCCCTGCAGAGGGGCAGAAATCATTAATTATTAATATCAAATATTCAGTCAGAGCACTTCCAGAAGGCTCCCAGTCCAAGGCTGTGAGCTGGCACTTCCCTGACTGAGGCTCTCAGGGCTCTCTGCCAGACTTGGCCTGGTTTCCTTGGAAGGAAAACCACCCTCAGGAACTGCATGGGTCAAGCACAGTGATCCTTCCTGCTAAACATCCCCGTGCCAAGGACCTGAGCTGCTGAGAAGGGCTCCAGATGGCAGGGCCAGCCTGTAAGGAATGGAGATGGAGGCATGGATGATGCTGGGCAAAGACATGACTGGACAGCGCTGTGGAAAGGGGATACATGGGAGACACCAGCTCATAGGGAATGCTGCTGATCACTTCACACACTGTGATCAGCCAAAGTGCTCCAGCTGCTGCTGCAGCTGCCCAGCTGTACCTGGGGCAAGATCTTCACTGAAACAGGTCCCTAACCTGGCCCTGCTGAGCAGGGCAGGCTCCTCCAGGCACCCTCCTCTCTGTGTGCTGGGTCCCTGCTCTGGGAAGTGCCTCAGGGAACACGTGTGCCCATGGCACTGCTCCAAGCATTGCAGGGCTCCTGCAGCAGCCCAGCTGCACCTCAGCTTTTGAGGGGCAAACCCCAACTTCACTGTCCCCGCAAAAGAGGAGCAGGCACAGAGCCCAGCAGTGGCACAGAGCACTCAAAGCAGCCCAAGGAATTCTCAGCACCACCTCGGGCTGCTCTCCAGCCAGAACTGCTGACAGTGTCCTCGTTCTGCTTGGCTTCCTACTCATATGGAAAGCCCTGTCAGTATGAAACAGCAGTTCAGGTACTCAATACAACACTGGTTTATGTGAAGGAAGACTCTTAGGATCTTTCTGGTCTTCATATTTATAATTGGACAATTTTTTAATCCATGCATTGTCAGGTACCTGCTACAACTCAGTCATTTCCACTAAAGCTACCTATCCAGGCAAGAATCATAGAAATGCCAGAGTGTGACTGGTCAATGATAAATCACCTTGCACTGGGCTTCTGTAATCTTTCCCTCCACAGATTTTCCAGGCAAAATGAGAGTTCACACTTTGCTCTCTCAGGGACTGTCCTGGCCATGCCCTGCCCAGCCCCATCTGTGCTTGCAGACTGCAATCCTCAGCCCTGTCCCTGGCTGTGTCACAGTTCTGCTGAGTGCTCCTTGCCTCAGTGCTTTCATATGGATTGCCTCAGTTCTTCCCCATGTCCCAAGGCTCTGGAGCAATTGGCAGGATATCACCCACAGAGACTGGCTGCTGAGTGGTTATTTTAACCCAGATATATTTCTTCCTGTCTGCAAGTTGCCTGTTGAACATGAGAAGTCTGGAACAGCTTAAATGAATGTGGCACCAGAAATAAACAGTTCATTCCTAGAAACCTCAATTCCACACAAATGCCCAGTAGACACAGTGACTTATTTATTCAACCAAGCAAAGTGACACTTTCTGAACTGAACTCTCCCTGTGTGACTCTCATTCTCCTGGTGGGAACTGCACTCAGCTGCTGACCCTCCTGGGCACAGCACTTCAGGCTGCTTTGAAATGCAGTTCTGTCTATTTGTGCAATTTTGTCACCCCATCAGCAGCACTCCCTGTGCTGTGCACAGAGTGGGAGCTCACAGAACAACTCCCCTTCCCCTTTTCCTCACTCCTCAAATTTGGCCATTGGCTCTCCCAGCTCCATGGAGACAGGCAGCAGTCACAAACCAACCACAGATGAGAAAGAGAATTACCAGATGAATGTAAATGGAAGTTGTATTTGTGCTGACAGTGCGTGAGAGGCAGCTGGGTGCACCTCAGGAGGCAGAGGCACGGGGGCTGGCTGTGCTAATGTCACACTGCAATCACTAATCAAGAATTATTATGCCCCAAACATTAAAGCTGCACTCACCCACCAAAAACGCTATCCCAAAAGTGCTGTCTTTCCAGCAGAACCCCCCCACAGATGGGCTGTGTGATGGCTGGACTACAGAGGGTGAGCAGAAGGGGATGTATGGCCACACCAGGGAAGAAAGCTTGTGCTTTCTGAAAACCCATGTTTAAAATCTAGTCCTGTGTCCTTTAAATCCTGACACAGGAAATTCTCAGGCTTTTCCAAGAATTTTTACCTATATCAAATGTAGAAAATCCAGTTTTTTTGTTCTCAATCTCATCTCAGCTTGGCACAAACTGATTTGAAAAAAGAAGACATTTACATTGACCCTCTCCCCAGTCTGGAATAAACAGTGCTGGAAAGCAAAGCTTCCCTGTGTAAATAGGAACAAAAAGTGTTGACATTTTAAAAACTCTAAATGCTAAAATTTGTTGCACTGGAAGTTCTTACAGCAGTAGTTCCCTAAAGCAGCAGATGTAATTGAGACATATTTATACAGCTTAAATCAACCTTGAAAGTTCAAAATATTTCCCAATTCCCTACATAATTTTAACTGTTCTCTTTCACACCCACAACACTGAGCAAATTCAGACTTCAACAAACACTGACAATTCCAATTAGATTTCCCCTTTGATAGCTGTATTTGAAGGTGTTGAAACTAAAGAGCTTTTATTCTCCTTTTTTGCTTTTCTTTTACTTCTTGGATTCTCACAATTCCCTTAATCCCTCTCGGCCTTCATTTCACAAAGGAGTTATCCACAGTGCCCAAAACAAGGGCTCAAGTTGCATTAGCTGTAAACACTTGAGTTAGAGATGGTTCTTGTCCCTGAGGAAGGTCACTGTCCCTGTTGGAGTCAGAGGAAGGGAGACCCCGGGAGATCCCAAAGCCTGGGAGCCCTGTGGTGACAGAGGGCACAGAGCAGGGCCCAGCCCCAGCCAAAGGCTCCTCCCCACCCACACATGGATGAAAAGGAAGGCAGTGACCTTCACTACAGCACAAAACATTCAGCTCAACCCCTTTCAAGGGATTTCCCTACCCATGCCCAGGCTGATCATCACTGCCTTTTACATTGCACAAGCTGGCCTTGAAATATTGTTTGGCCTCTTGAGAATTTAAAACCTCAGCATGTGTCAAGAGTTGGCAGAATGGCCCCCACCAGGGAGGGTTCCCTTGAAAGCAACTTTATGGCACCCTAAGGAATAACAGCTTCTGCTGTTCATCCCAGTGAGCCAATTGCATGCTTCAGGATCAGGTCATGGCATTGCTTTCTGCACCTCCCTTAGCTCAGCAATGGATGAACAGAAGCTCTGTGTGACTTGGGACCTCTCCTGTCTGTGCTCCCAAGGCAGCAGAAGGGAGCAACTGGAACATTTTAGAAGGATGCTATTTTTAAAGCACTGTGGAACTTCCAGGTTTCATCAAAAAGCAAGTTCAAGCGGCTGTGGAGACCCTTTTCCATGAGTACAAAGAGCACTCTGAAATCACAATGTGGATGACAGCTCGAGACCTTCACCCACTCCCTGTCTCCAGCCCATCCTGCTGGGAGACAAAGCTGGACTCACATCAGGCCCAAAGCAGTGTTTGCCACGCAGCACAGAGCTCTGGCTTGTGGGCAGCCACATGCCAGGGCACACAGAGAAGGATGCCAGGTACCTGCACTCACTGTGACAAGGACTGGGGTTGTGTGCATAGGGAAGAGACATCCAATATCTTCCATTCTAGTTCCATTCTTCCCACTCAGGACTCCCTCCCATTGCACCCCTGTGTATTTTAGGTGATTTTAGTTACTGACTTCCCTGTTCTGCTCATCCTGTCTCTTACTCTAGACACCAAGAAGTCTGTGCCACTGCAGTCAGGATGGTGACATGGGGAAAAGCAGAATGTCCCCATCTGGGTGGCCTAAAAATCTCCTGCTGCTCTCTGGTATCTCTGTATCCAAGTCTGTGACACAAAGCTCACACCCACAGAGAACAAGAGCCATCAGGCATTTAACAAGGCCAAGCCACGCAGCTCTTGGCTGCTCAGCTGGGACCCACATTTACCTCCCAAACCTGGTGACTGTTCCTTACAGCAGCAGTTTGGTGACAAGCAAACAGCAGATGGGAGTGGGAGGACAGAAGTGTCCATCCTTCTGTCATTGCCCACCACATTACCACCACCTGCTTCCCTGCCTGGGGGAAATCTGCTGGCTGGAGCACAAGAGAGGACAAGCCAATGGTGCCAGAATCACCCCAGAGTTCCATCCCACATGTGACACTGAGCCACATGGTGTTTGTCCCACCCACTGAGACACAGCCATGGAAAGAAGGAAAAGGAGGAGCCAAGGACATGTCAGCTCTTCCAAAAGGCAGCTGCAGAGAGCTCTGCCTGGCCAGCTGAGCACACAGAGCTCTCCAGGCCTCTCTGACCACCAGTGGCACATGCTGACTGGTGATGCTCACCCAGGCTGCTGGCAATGAGGCCACTGGGACTCCTGAGAACTGGAAGGAATAAGAGGAGAAATGGCTTGGTGCAAGGGCTGGAAAAGAGCACTGAATGGGACTTGTGGGAAGCAGCACAAAAACAGAGCCAAAGGGGAAAAACAGGGCTGGGGAAGGAAAGAGGATGCAGGATAGATAAAGGAAGGAAAAAGGGAAGCAGTTTATACACCCCCATGCACCAGCCTGGCTTTCAGGAGCATGTCAGCTGCTTAATGCAGAAAGCAACTACTTTCACCTGACCCCAACTCCCCTCAGACCAGTCCTGGGCAGCTCACTTGAGTTCCTCAGGTTTCCTGGCTCAGTCAATGGTCCAGGTGAGTACCTTGCAACTCCTGCAGCCTGCCAGACCCTCAACTGAGCCACTAAAATAAACTGACACTGCACATGGTGCAGAAAGAAACACTCCTTACAGGGAAACAAGAGAAACAAATCACATGAAACTTGCTACTCAGCTTGTAAGAATTTCTGGTTTTGTTTTGGTTCTTGCTGTGAACTTTCACTCATGTGCTTTAAACGTTGCAGTCCAGAAAGAAACAGATTGAGGAGGATGAGTGTGATGTGAGCTGGTACAGGGAGATGGCAGGAAGAGTCTGGGAGATGTGTCACAGCCACAGAGGGTCAGTATTTAATAGTTCAGGAAGAACTGAAGGCTTGTACTGCTCAGTAAGCCACTGTTTGTGTTTCTTGTCAGTGATTCCTGGACAGGTCCATGCTACAGGTTCATCTCTCCTCCTGCAAAACTTGACAAGAGCAGCCACAGGTTTCCAATGCAGCTCTCTTGCCTTCAGGAATGAGCTGTCTGATAGGAAGGAAGATATTTTTGCCCTTCCTTTGTTGGCTGTACAAGATTTGACAGGAATAAAATAGGTACAATCTCAGGCTGCTACTTTCCAAGGGCTCCAGAGGAGTCAGGGCCCCAAGTTGGCATTTACAGATTGCACTTAAAGGCTTTGAAACCCTTCAAAACACTGACAGTAACCCCAGAAGACAAGACACGAGCTGCTGAGAGGCCAGGGCCATGCCCAGAGCTGCAGCCAGGCTGAACTCAGTGATTACACTGCCTTGAGTCATGTCTGACAGCCAGGCTGGGCTTACTGACCAGGGTCTGGGCAGCCCCAAGGAGTCCTGACTGTCCAGCAGGAACAGGACTAATGGCCTGAAACAGAGACAAGCTCACCTGATGGGTTCTGCTTACACCTCTTTTCTTTAGGTTTTTCTGTCCCCGAATGACCAGCTGCAATTGTGAATGATGGATTAGTACAGGATTTTCCCCAAAACACAACACACAGTATTTTAGCAACAAATAACTTTTTTGCCCATTTCCCATCACCCACTCTGCTACCACACATGGGTTTTCCAACACCACATCCCTGCTTTTCAATATGGTTCCAGAAAGCCCCTTACTTGCTTCTGAGGCAGATAAAACACCCACAGACACTGTGTAACCTGCTCCAGGGAGACATCCCACCCCTTACCTGCCCATTCCAGTCAGGGGCATTGCCAACAACACATATTCTGCTTCTCTTGGATGGGGAATGGAGGGAGGCCAGGCTTTTCTGCTGGCATGTTATTTATCTCTGCAGCAAGATGCCAAATTTCCATTTCACCTGCTCTGTCATTTTTGCTCCAATTAGGGAGCATGGAGAATGGTAGTGGCCCACTGGAAGGCCAGGCAGTACACAGGCAGGATAAAAACCTTGCACAGAAAACTCTATAGCTGCTAGACCTGAACAAAATTGTCTAGGCCACTGGTTATGTTCAGTTTCCTTTAACACTGAAAGGAAACTGCACAAGTGGAGGGGATTTTCATTCCTTCTAGCACATGGATTTTGAGCTCACATCTGATTGACTGTGACCCCCACGCAGTGACTGCACAAACAGCTGGACACTGGTTACAGTGACATTTAAATAAACTGTCATGCTCAGCATCACTGTAATCTGCAAACTGCTCTTCTACCCACAGTCCTCAAACTTCTGCTGCTTTCAAATGTCTTTGCTCCACCAGGACTGCACTGATCTCCATCCATCCTTTCTCCACATCTTGGCTCCCCTCTGAAAAATCTATGCTCAAGTACCTGGTCCTTGGCAGCAGGAATCCCTCATGGCCTGTTTGACAGGGCTGGGGTGCCAGGAGCCTGGGGAGGAGGGAGAACAAGGCACTACCCCAGGAGGGCCGGCTGCCTGTGAGCTTAAACAAGGTACCCCATAATACATCAACATTCCCTGAGCACAGCTGGATCCTGCTTGGAGAGGAATATGGAAGCAGCAGGAAAGGGTGACCACACTTACCACTGGAGTTCTGGGAATTGCTGTTTGTTTCTTCAAAGTTGTTTTGCACTTTGCCTTCCACTCTTCTGCTGAAAGCACTTTCTGCTGGGTGGAGAACAAAGCAGGAATGGTGACTGGTCAACACTGGATGCAGAATCAGGCAGACAGGAGGCAAGACATGCTCCTGTGCCACATAATCACAGACCCTGAGTACAGCAGAAAGGTCAAATACCTCATTTTGGAGGCAAATGGGCCAGATTCAGTGAAGGGACAACAGATGGGTATTTTTCTTGAATGCCTGCTGGCTGGGGTGGCCTGGATTGGCTCTTAGGGAGCCTGTGAACACCAGTCCTGACTGAACCAGAAAGGTCATGTCTTCCTCCCCTGCAAAAAACCCCAACCCTTACCTTACTTGTCCTTAAGGCAACAAGCAGCCCTTAATTCCTGTGAGCACAGGTGACCAGTCTGAGACTGAGCTTGGGGGCTCAGCACCACACCAAAGTGTCACCTACAGAAGCACTGTGCCATCTTTCCTTGTGCTTCCCAGTCACCTGCACTCCCTTTTTAAACACCCTCCTGGAAGTGTTGAAGCAGAGGCCTGAAGGGTTGTCTCAGGGCCTGCCCACCACGTCTGGAAAAGCTGTGGAAGATCCTCTGGCTCTGTGCTTCCCAACAGTGCCCTTGTTCCTGAGCCCCCAGGTCCTGCTCCTGGCAGGGCCCACTCCAGCCACAGCACAGGGCAGTTCCCAGTGACTGCACTGGGAGGCTCCTCCAGGTGCTTCCTGCCCCTGGCAGTGGCCACAGAGTCCTGAAGCATCCCTGAAGCATCCCTGCACAGCTCGGGGCCTCCCACCCTGCTCAAGCTGCTGTCCCTCAGCTCAACAGTGCAAGGAGGTCCTGTCTCACTTCACTGGCTCTGCAATATCCAGGCAAATGGATTTACTGTGGTGGCTGAAAGGATAAACTAGAGATTAAATAAACTAAACTGGCCAAAGCAATGAGTGTGGCCTGTTCTGGACAGGCCCTTGCTCTGCACTCTCATTCTGGAGCCCACTGTCACCCATGGCTTCATGTGGACACGGCCTGGCCTGGCTCTGCTGGGCCCAGCTGCAGACTGGGCAGGGCTGGGGACACAAGTCTTTCATTCAGGAGTGATGGGGACTCCTGAAAAGTGGTGCCAGACCATGATTTTATTCCTGCAGACCACTGGAGTGGTCACAACTACTGTCAGGACTTGGCAGATGCCCTGGGTCCCTGCAGGCTCCCAGAGCTGCAGCGTGGCTCACACACGTGGGCTTTGGGGCTACCAGAGACCTCAGCTGAAGGAAGAGCCCAGCCTGTGGATTTTGGCTCAGTGGACCCTTCCAAGTCCTGAGCAGGCTTCTCAAACTCTCAATCAACTACACTCCTGACTCCTAAAATTCAGGAGAACAAGCAAACTTGGTAACCAAATCAACTGAAACAGAAACACATCAAACAGGGCTGAAAAGGAACTGGAAACATTATCTACCTAGGCCACTTGACAGATAAATAATAGAAACAAGAGGCCTTAAATAACAGGAAAATCAGACAGTGACAAAATGGTTTGGGTCAACCCATCCCTCCCAAGAGACCCACATTCAAGTCCTGGCTTATGTCACAAGTGGAAGTGAGATGGAGGTGTCCAAAGACCTGTATAAAGAATTTGCATGGTGGTTTTGCCTTCATCCCTTAGCTTCCCTCCCCAAAACCTCCCCCAAGTCAGGCAGTAAGAAAAATCTGGTTTAATGCACCTGCTTAGTCTTACTGTGCCCTTCCCACACTGAGAGGGCAGCTCACTCTGTTTTCTCTCCTTGTATTAGAACCTTTAGAATGTGAAGTAAAATTCTCTATATGGACCAAGTCCTTGGCAGCTGTGGGTATGTGTTACCCAACAAAACCCATCCTTGTTCAGCATCCATGGCCTCTCCCACCACAGCCACCTCTCATACTCAACTTCTGTTCATGCCAGACATTCTAGGAGTGTTTAACCATCAACTGATTGACCAGCCCTTCTTCTGCACCGGGATGGAATCTCTATCCATCAATCCCACAGACTTAAGAGGATGCTTCCCAGTGGACTGCACATGGCACACTATGTTTTACACCCTATTTATTAACAGTTATTTTTCAGTAGTCTTTGCTTTCTTTCTTCTAAATTTTTTTTTAGGCTTGATCTTTTTCAGGAGGAAACTGAGACAATGGGATGATCAATCCTAACTCGCTTTTTCTAACTCCTCACTAATGGTTCTGTAATACTGATTTTTCTGTTTATCTCTCGGAGGTTCCTGTGGGGAATGGAGCATGTGAAAACACCTGTACTCCATTTCACTTCCAAAGGCACAGGCCTAGCCCTGAGAACATCATCTTGAGAGAAACAAACACTAAATGCCAAACAGTGCTGAAAACCAGGCAAAAATCCCCATTTCTGACAAGCCATTACACCAATCCTTGTCAGGAAGCTCTTCTCAGCTTGTGACACCAGGATTTGAAACAGGGTATTTTGCACCTTGTGGTTACCACGATGTTTAACAAAAACAACTTGTCACTGGGAAGGGATTACAAAGGATCAAACCCCCTCAGCTGCTTCTGGGAGCGGCTTCTCTGGGACAGCCGTGGATGGAGCAGACTGATGTTAGGAAGGGTGAAAAGCCTATCCAGGGCAGGACAGGACTCTGAGCAGCTCAGCAAGCTGAAAGGCAGTTGGTACCTGTGATGGCCTTGCTTCCTGGGGACGCGGAATTGGGAGCGCGGAACATCTGGGGCTGCGAGGCGGGCGGGACGCCGGAGGGCGCGCGGTGCAGCAGGCTGGAGCAGCGGTTTAGGGACGCCGGGGACTTTTTGCTGGACTGGCTCGCCTGTGTCTTCACTGCCACGAAGAGTGGAGATCGAGAGAACTCTGGATATGAACACTCAGAACTAGTGCCTGCACAGCCAGGGAGCTCCGAGAGCGGGGCCTGCTGGAGCTGCTGACCCACCGAGCCCCTGGCAGGGAGCTGGGCTCCCCCCTCGCCCAAGGGGACACTGGTGAAGCTCCTTAGCTCCCTTCCACACCTCTAACTGCCACACAACCAACCCATCCCTGCTCCTGCAGGAATCACCCCATCCACCCAGGAGCACTGTGTGATTGCCATGGCCTGCCTGGCGGCATCTGCAGCTCTGGCCTCCATTTCTGTGGACTGGGAACAGGTTTCTAAACTACTCAGATGTCTGAGTAGAGAGAAGTTAACATCTTTTTTTCTTGAGCCTTGAATAAATCCTAGTGATCTCCAGCTACAATCCTTGTCTCTTTGACCAAATACAAAGGAAAGGGCACTGTTGGGAATGGAATGGAAATTAATTAGGAGGCAGAGTGAGTAAAGGCTTTTGCTCCCATCTCCAGACTGGTGACATATGGAGAAATTCTGAATATTACTGGGATATGCTCTTTGAATGCATCTATATTTTAGTCTCTGCAGCAAACAGTGAGGATCACCAGGAATTGTCAATACCAAAAGTCATCTGAAACACCTTCAGGAGGACAGCCCTTCGTCTGGGCCACAGGGATTAAATAAACCATTACAAAAATGGAGAAACTGTCTAAGAACCCCCTTCACTCCTAAGAAGACTCTTTATGGAAATTTGGACATGGGTCCGGAAGCCCTAGCCCCACTCCAACCACCTGTCATGAAAAATCACTAACAAAGGACCAAAGACTGTGGGTTCAACCAACCCAGTGATTTCTACAGTGATACTGTGGGATGCCTAAAGATGGAGGAACAACAGCAGCACCTGCACATCCCACACAGTGTGAGTGAGAAACACTCATCCACACTGAGCAGCTCTCAGGGGAATGCCATGGCAGCACCACAGCCTAACTCTGAAACAGGGGAGAAGTCCCCTAGGCTGGGACAGGATGCTCATTCCCAAAATCCCAGGAGACTTTACAGACCTTGGCTGTGACTGGCTCTCACCTTCATCAGCAGCACTGGGGACTGGGAATGTGTACATTCACAAAATTCACATTGCAATTTCCAGGGGTTTTGATTCACTTGCTCTGACACACAGCCCCAAGCTGACATTTCCTACATGTCAGTGTAGTTCTGCAGGAAATTATGCACTGGTTTTCTCATATTTTAGTCAGGATACTTCTCTGCTTGGTTTCCAGCCAGATAAATAGGCAGGAGGCTTGTTTTGCTCTCTATGCTTCCTTTCAATCTCCATGGATAATCCTCCTCCAGCTGCTGCCAAACTGCCAGCAAAAATGTAGTCAGATATGAAATTTTCCAGCTTGTGGATTGTCTGCTTTCCATGAGGATCATTCCCACCAATGTCTGCTTTATTCCCCACCAATGCCATGAGAAACAGCCATCAGCAACTCTTCAGTGCCAGACACAGACAGCATCACTGCACATCCTCTGCAGCCCAGATACTGCTTTGGGACCTGAAGACAGAAGTCTCAATGCTATGATGACCTCCAAAATTTCTTCTTCTTCCTCCCAAATGAAACAAACAGTATGTCTTCAAACTGAGAACCCACAGAGAAGACTACTCCAGCTGACACTAGGCAGAGAGAGTTTTCAGCAGCAGTGCAAGACAGACAAAGGAACATCAGTTCAAGCAGTCTGGAGGAAGCTAACAGTTCACTGGGAAAAAAAATGTTCAGTCTGTAGTTCATCAGATGCCAAATTCCTTCTGAAGGCTGAGCAACACAGGTAGAGAGCATCACACAGCTCCTCTGCTCTACTCTGCAAAAGTCACTTTCACTGTGAAACTTGCAGCCTCAAGCTGATGAAAAGGCCAAGATGTTTCTAAAAATGAAAATCCTGAATTGCTGAATGGCCACAAAAAACCTCCTGCCTCAAAATCTGCAGCAAGACTGGAGAGAGCACCATGGGCAGCTGACCTCATAACTGGCACTGTGGAGCTGTTCAAACCCTCTCAGAAGGCAGCACAGACCCGTCCCAGCGGAAGCTGCAGGGATGTGGAGGGTGATTCTCACTGCAGGGTCTGCAGTCAGTCAGCTCAGGGCTTTGTGCTGCAGCCCTGCAGCATGGCCCAGGGTGTGCTGAAGGACACACTTGAGGCAGGAGATGCTGGGAACAGAGGGGCTCCAGCCTGACAGCAGGAAAAGCTTGGCACTGCTGGGCTTGGCTGCAGAGGAGCTCCCAGGGGGACTCTGCAGCTGAAGAGGCTGAGGTGCTCCTTGGGGAGCAATCAGGAATTCCCACAAGGATCAGGAAGGCAGTGCCAGCTCTCAGATCCTTCCTGACCCTGACACTGCTGGTGCCTGCCCTGCCCACAGTGGAGAACAGACTGGAGAACACTCAGAGGAGGAGACAAGAGGATAACCAAGGGCCAAGAACAGCAGAGCTTACAATGGAAACACAAATCACTCCTGTGATTTAACCGGGGCCTGGAGAGCAGGCTAGGCCAGGTCTAGAAAGGACAGAAACTCAGTAACTTAGTCTTCCTTCACACAAGGTTATAAAAAGGACCCAGCGCTCAAAGCTACAGCTGGCTAATTTTAGTCTTAATTTAGTGGAGGCAATAATTCATCAAAATAATTACCTTATGTGATTGCTGCATTTTCTGTCACTCAAAAGCAGGATTAGATGTCTCTCTAAAGCAGATCTGTGTGCAATTAAATAATGGCAATCCTACAGAATGTGTTTCTCCAGGCAGTCCAGAGATCACAGCGGCCCCTCCTGACTTTTCTGGATTTGGGAAGATCTTAAAGTACTGTGATTGACAAGCTGTGGCAGCAAGGAGAAAATCTGGCACACAAATCCACACACTACCACAATGCACCACCACAACAGGGACCACATTGTCTCAGCAACATTACTCTTTCCAGGTAAAAATTCTGGTTAATAATTTGTGTATAGTATTCTTTTAGAAAGATATAGTCAGGATGGGCAGGGAACCATTTTGAAGATTCAGATGGAATGATACCATCACCTATGGAGAAAAAACTGTCTTCACTGAACGTGTTGGAAAATTATTCCTTAACAATGGCCTGGAATTCCATACTCTGAGCAGACACCTTGGCTATGGCAAACAGGTCTTTCCACAGGAAAACCCCTCTGCTCAAACCTATCAAATTTTTAATGTGTATCTTTGTACACACAAACAGGTGGCGCCTGTTGTTAAAACACTGTGGGATCAGACTGGGAAAAGCACCTGAACTCACAGATTTCTCTCACTGAACTGGGAAACAAAGATACACCATCCAACTGGAATCTGGAGTTGTTTTTTCCTGGCTAGGCAGTGTCTGTGTGGAAACCAGCTGTACTACCAAAATGGCAGCTGCCTCAATGAAACACTGCATTTAAGCACTTTGGATGAATAAATTGTATCCAGTGTGCATCCAATACAGAAAGGAACTGAGCAGCAAGCCTTGATGAACTTCCTTGAGCATCTCAGGTGTCAGGGTGGGTCTGTCTGTCCCCTGGAGAGCCAAAAATGATCCCAGGGATGGAAAGGCCCATCCCACAGAGCCTGAGAGAAGGGAGCAAGGCCCAGAGGTGACAGCCAGCTTCCATCACGAAGGCCATAGGGAAGTTCATGGCAATGAGAGAGGTGTGTGGCCAGGCTGGCAAGTCAATCCACAGGTCAGCAGCAGGATCAGCTCTGGTGAGGTCAACCAGGACCAGTGATCCTCAGCGAGATCCAGGGTGTCCAGGCACGGCTGACTGACATCAAGGTGGGAATTCAGTTGTGGGTTGGGGCACAAACCCATGGGACCCACAGCCAGGCATGGGCACGTCCACAACTGACCTGAGACCAACATCCTACAGAGCAGCTCAGGCAGGTGTGTGGCTCAGAGCAGGGCTGGGGCGGGAGTGTGGCTGTGGGCACAGCCCCATGTGGGGCTGCTCAGGGCCTTTCAGAGCTCTGCGTACTCTCAGAGCCGTGAAATGACTTTAGATTTCAATCCTGAAAGCAGAGCCATGGAGGGTTGTGCTGGTTTTAGGGCTCTCTCCCCACACTTCCATGACCCAGGAGTCTGAGGCTCTATCTGCAGGTACCATGCAGAGGTGAATGCACACTCCTGAGCCTCACTCACCAAGCTCAATCCCACTCCTGGTGCATTCATAACCAGGTCACATCCCAGGTGCCCCAGGTCTTCTCTGCACTGTAAACTCAGCACAGAGTCACAGAATGCCAGATTGCTTTGGGTTGGAATGAACCTAAAAGATTATCTTGTCAACCCCCCTGCTGTGGGCAGGGACCCAGGCTGCTCCAAGTCCTGTCCAGCCTGGCCTTGGGCACTGCCAGGGATCCAGGGGCAGCCACAGCTGCTCTGGGCACCCTGTGCCAGGGCCTCACCACCCAATTCCTCACTGGATACTCAGAATTTCTTCCCAAAATCCCATCTAACCCCACCCTCTAAGAGTGTGAAGCCATTCCCTCTGTTCTGTCACTTCATGCCCTGAACATTCTCTCTCCATCCTAAACAATGCCCAGCCCCAGCAAACGTGGTTCAATCAGCTCCATCTTACAGAGCAGCCAGAGCCTGAAGGAGGACAGGAATATCTCAGAACCGCCCCCCCCAGGAAACTTCACTCAGAAATGTTTCTAAAACTGGGACAATGAATGTGCCTGCTATCCACTTTTATTTTTTGGAAACGGCCTCTGACAGCCTTCTTCAAAAGAGTGAATATGTTGACAGAAACAGCATAACAATATTATTTTTAAGAGTCATAGCCCAGCTCTAATTTTATGAAAAAGCCCCTACTCCTCATTCAGAAAAGGGAACTTTGGAAGGAGACATTTGGCATTAACAATTCCAGGGAAGCCCACAGCAGAGCTCTTTTCCAGACAGCAGCTATCCAGCAGCTCAGACCAGAAATTATCCTGCAAGATGCTATTGAAGCTGCAGGATATCATTCCTTGTTTTACCCATTTTCAATGACTTTTCATTCATTATGACAGAAAACCAGAAACACAGGCTCTGGAAGGGAAGCTTGCACTCCAGCAGAGACCTACACAGCTGAACTGGTGACTGAATTTTCAGCATTTGCCTTATAACCAGAAGAATGAGACCAGGATAAAGACACAGTCTCAGCTTTACTTCTTCTGACTGCAAGGACCAAAGAAAAGCCAGCTATGCTTTTCAAACAGCTGCCTCACAGGACCTTGGATTTTGGGAAGAGCAGAGTCTGAGCAGCAGAAAGGTGTGAGGATGTACTGGCCAGCCTGCCTTGGGAGCTCATCATGCCCTCTCCCATATCCTCAGCAGGGTTAGTGGCTTGTCATTGTAAATCAGAAATCTTAGGTCATGGGAACTAGGAGAGGAAAAAAGAGGTTAAAAAAAAAAGGAAAAAGAAAAGTTTATGGGGAGGGGGTTAAACCTTATGAAAATATTTTCTTGATCTGATCTTGAGTGTCCTCATAGTTAAAGATACTTGAAAGGACTGGAAACCCATCTGCCCAGCTCAGGGCCTTCTGATCCAACCTGCAGCAGGGGCAGCTTCTTTTCTTTTGCTGCAGAAATGATGGTGCAAGGATGGCTTCAGGCCCAGCACTCAGAACATGTCTCCTCCTGCAGAACTGGGGCAGGGCCTGGGGGGGCCACTGGAACTGCAGGGCCCACTGCAGGCACACTCCTCACAGAGCTGGGGTTTCTTTCCTGCTGGACAGCCTGGACCAGAACCAGCAGCTCAGCTATTTCTACAAGTGGTTGGGAAGGTGGAAGACATCAGTGGCAATAAATCACCTTGAAATGGGAAGCACTGGGAAGGCAAAAATTAGCTAGAGCTAAGCAAAGCTCAGTGCTCACTGCACTCTGCTCCTGAGCTCTCTGCAGGGGGAGCAGAGACCCCAGAGCCCTGCTGTCCAAGGGCCCCTCTGTGGCAGGAGATGGACCAACTGCTGTCACCAATGTTTTCAGCCTGAGGGCTGAAAACACCTCAGTGAAGAGGTGGAGCTTCCATGGGCAGGTAAGCACAAGAATAACTGCAGTGTGTGCAATCACAAGCACTGGGGCAGGTCCTTCAGCAGATGGCAGGTAACAGAATTAGCTTTGTGAGGCTGATGTTGGACACGTATTTTATGCCCTGCACCTTCTACCATGGTCTATATCCAAGCTTCAGAGAACCTGCATGGCACCTATCAAGAGCCACCAAACCTTAAAAGTGACACTCTGGTGGACCATGTTCCCATAAACCCACGGGTGCCTCACTACAATCCCTTAAAAACCCGATTCCCGGGGATTTTGGGGTGGACGCGCCCCCTGGCGGCTGCAGCTGCAGGCTGATGAGCTCGGCTCGTCCCTCATCCCATCCCTCATCCTCCTCTCCATCACACCAAACCCTGGAGCAGCACTCCCCGGGCACCCAGCAAAGCTCAGGGCAGAGCTGGGAAGGGAGCAGGAAGTTCAGCTGTAAAGAACTTCTCTGCAGACTTTGAAAGTATTCAAATCCAGCAGATGGCAAAGATTTCTCTCAATGTGTTTAGTAAAATTTTGCACTGAATTCCACTGAACTGCTTGTTAAAGCCTCCTCCCCTCTGTGTGGGGAGTGCAGACCACAGTGCTGTGCAGTTTGTTGACAACTGCCTTGTCCTGAGCTCCCTGAAATAAATAATTTATTGAGTGTGATTCAGTAGCGAGCTGCTGAGATCACTTAAATTATTTTGAAACCAGTTTTAACTCACTGCTTGAAATAATTCCCCAGAAGCTCATAGAAAGATGCTTCTTCTCTAACATGTATGTTCAATTATTATTTAGGGGAGTATAAAAATGTTGTGCATCTCCTCAGTTAAACAAGAGCCTAAACCATCAACCCCACAAGGAACATGTGTAGAATTCCATGGGCTGAGGTAGGAGCTCAGAGACATTCCAGACCTGACAGTGAACTGTGAGAAGGGATCCCAGCTCAGCTCTACATGATCTGTGTCCTGCCCACTGTAATCCCACAGCTCCAAGGGAAGGATCCCCAGGAGGGAAGTGTGTCCTGGCAGCCTGGTGCTCCCCGGAGCCCTGGAGGTGCCAGGCTGCAGAGGGCAGCCCTGCAGCAATACTCACTGATGGGGGCGTGCAGAGCCACGTGCTCTTGGTAGGGAGTGTAGTACTTGTACTGCTTGCCACAGAACTCACAGGTGTAATTGCCAGTTTCTGTGAAATGAACAAGGACAAAGGTCAGGCAGGAGGCCAGCCCTCTTACACAACCCCCAGCTCCTTTTTGCAGAGAAGCTGGTCAGGTCACACAAACATTCCTCATGCATGGGGAACTTGCCTGCCCTGTAATCCACACATCCTTTTCCCAAGAAAGGAAAACAGTGCAAAACAGAGGGATGGATCATGCATAAGAAGTCCAGCAGAACTGAACAAGCTTCACAAGATTACCCCAAAATTACAAGAAGTATGCAAAACAAGGGAGAGAATCCAGTTCTAAAGTCTGTATTACAGGTGACACAGATCTGTCCTCTGGTTACAGGTCTGGGATGGACAACAGGAACAGTCAAACCAGGAAACAAGCAGTCACATTCAAGTATTAGAGAACTTTTATTTGGGATTGTGGAGTTCTCTTGCAGGAGAAGGGGCTTGGAGGAACTATGTTCATTCCTGCTTTGGGGATAATGGAAATAATGGAGTGTAACCACACACTGGCACCTCCTCCTCTTGCCAGTGCTGGGAGTACAGAACTGGCAGCAAGCTGTGAGATGAAGGAAAATCCATGGATAATCAAATTATTCCAAAATGGAAAATTCAGGGAAATGCTTTGGCAAAATCTGGTGTTCTCTCTGTTTCCCTCCGCTCTGTTTGAGGACCCACCACAAAGGCAGTGTGAATGAATCACCTGCCAGCTCTCAGTGCACCTTCAAGCCCTCTCTCATCCCTGCCAGATTGCTTTTCCCTGAACTCCCCTCCCCTTCTCTTTGCAGAGCTCTTGAGCAGAACACATCACAAAGCTGCAGTTCTTAGGGCCAGGGCTGTTGGTGTTTGATGCTCCTTTGAGCCTGAACATACCTGTGAGTACCCAAACCCCAGCCCTGCTGTGTAACAATGCTTCCTGCTTTCTCTAGAGGTACTGCAACCAAAGGCAGTGAACCCCTGAGCTTCCCTTTTTATCTCAAACAAAAATAACTCTTACTTGGCCCAATCTTCTGGAAGGGTTCAGGCTCCTCCTCCTTCACCTCATCGGCGGCGATGACGGCCTGGTCATAGGGGTCTGCAAGAGAACAGAACCAGAGGACAGCTGACAACACCTCAGCTTTGCCTTCTACAGCTGCATGGGCACTGAATGCTCCTGCACCTGTAATCACATTTCCATCTGTAACAGGACTGGAAAACAGGAATGATAAACCAGTGATCCCTCTGTCTGACTTCTCCCTCCTCCTCTTCCTCAGGTGCCCCAGGATTACCCCTGCTCCCAGCCCACTAACAGGCCTTGTGGGAATTCATGTTTAAAGAATGCAGAGAAAAACTGAATGAACACATGGCAAAGTCTGATCCATATTTCCTGATTTTCTTCCAGGGAGTCTCCCCTCTAATGCTGCTGAACTGGCTAACAGTGGGCACGGCAATGCAGTCTGCAGGCACATCACCTATCAAATACCAACCTGGGATTTCTACCAGCTAACAGCACAGCTAGCAACAAATCACAACCCAACCCACTTTAGAGAAGAATTTGGTGCATGCCTTGAACAATTTACAAGATCACCACAGACATGAAACACCTGCTTCTTTGATTGTCTGAAGCCTGACCAAGTGTATGTGCAACAAAAGCCTGGTATCTGCTAGGGCTGGGCATCAACCTACTGTAGACACTGGGGAGGGAGAGAGGATGCTCCCTGTCACACTGCAATCCCTGACAAAACTCCTTTGACTCTTACAAGTTCAGAATCGACCTGCTGTGTCTGAACTACTGAATGCTTGAAAAGGTTTGTGAAATAAAGCACACAAAGGAGCTCGGCTTACCTGCCCGGTTTTCTGGGGCCCCTTCCACACTAAAAACTAACACAGAATAGAAGAAGGAGGGGAAGAAACAGAACAGAAATTAAATCCTCTCAAATGGTCTTGTTTTCCTCCTGCATTTCACATACTGCTGCAGCACATTTCAGCCCCACTGAACAAACCAGGCTTTGTGCCCCAGTCCCTCCTCTTCCCAGCAGCATCCTCACAGGACCTGGTTGAGCATGCCCAGCCCTAATACACACAGATGCTCAAGGCCTTTGTTCTGACCCTGACACGGCCCCAGGTGGAGTTCAGGTGCACAGCTGCCTCACCCCTGCATGTGCTGGAACACAGCAGCCCCAGGGAGGAGCTGGGACACTCCCTGCACACACATGGAGCCTTTTCCAAGCCCTCTTGTGGCCCTCAGTAGAGCTCCCTGAGATATTTCTCACTGAGGCAGCCACATTCCCCTCACAGTGACTGTCAGTGCCACTAATTTTCTTCTGGCTCCCCGAAGGAGGAAGGGAACTGGCAGTGGTGCCCTACAAGAGAACACTGGCTGTCCCTAGAGCACGTTCAGATGTCCACACATTCCAGGTAAACACAACCATTTTTTTGGACAGCCATGTGAAAAAACACTTGCTTTTCTGAGACAGCCCAGCCATTCAAAACCTGCTGCTCTGCAAGCAGCCTCTTTCTAGAACTCTTCTTTGCCAAGTGAGGAGCAGTACTGTCAGGCTTGCAGCACACACAGGGAAGGTCTGGAGTATCTGTGGGCTCCCAGCTGAGGAGCTTTAGATACTCAGTAAGCAGGGTGTAAGCCAGCATGTTGGTATTTCATTTTCCCCAATGAAGAATAAAGAAACACTGCTTCTATCCAAATGTCACTAGCATAGGCCGTATGTACAGTCACCCTTTAAGGGCCACTGACAACTTCATCACAGTCATTAAGAAAAATGAAAGTTCCCAACTCTGAAATCTGAAATATTTCACAGAGAAGTATGTTGGGAACAAACCTGTAAATTCAGAAACCAAAAAGCAACCAACTTCTTCCCAGCAAATAATCAGGCTGACCATTTACCTTGAGGTACTCAGTCCCAGGATCTCCATCCTAACCATGAACCTCACTGCAGACACACTGCAAGGTCCCGTGGTCCCAGCACAGGTGTTGTTTGTATGTACACAGAGAGAATCAGGCACAGCAAACTCCTTCCTGCAGTGCCTGTAGACTGTACCTCCATGGCACAGAGGTGACCCATGCAGTGCCATGTCCTGCACAGCACAGGCCACACGCTCCTGCAGAGCCACATTTTGCTTCCCCAAAGACTTCTCAGCCTAGTTCAGGTGTCTGAGTGTCAAAACATTACTCACCATCCACGGCATGTAGGTCTCTGTGCTCTTGGAAGCAGCTATAGTATTTATATTTTTTTCCACAAATGTCACACGTGTACCTAAAATTGTCTGTAGGAAGAAGAAAACAGACCAGTTTAGAAACTCTGAGGTGAAAAGCAAGCACTGCAACTACACTGGTCACCCCCATGCACTGACACATCCCACGTGCTCTGTCAGGTCTCTAAGGCACACAAACAACCACTGCAACACTGTTCCCCCTGCCCCACACTCTATGGCTTGGGGCATATTCTGATTTATTTCCTCTTCAGAGAGCTCTGCTCTCCAGGGCAGACCCCACAGACCTCACAGCAATGAGGATGCAGGGCAGCAAGCCCTGATGGCATCTCCTTTGGAAGTTCAGGGCTCAGCAAGTTCAGGGACAAGCAGCTGTTGGTCAGGATGGGGACAAAGGGGCAGAACTAAGCACGGAGCTGATATGAGCTGATAGAAACCAAAGCCTTAATACACCAACTTTAACATAGGCTGGATGTGAGCACAGTCCTGCTTCTCACTGCTGCTGTTTACTGAGTCCCATCAGCACCCAGGATCTGTCAGAACCAGCAAACCCAGGAGACCCAACAACCCAAGGCACTCAGGACAGTAAGGTGCTCAGTGAAGGGAGGGCTGATGAAGCTTCATTTCATATCCATCACTTCATCCCAGCATCAATCAACCCTTCACCACAGCTGAGTGGGGCAGACAGATGTAAAACATCTCCAAGTCTTTACAGATCTGGTTTGTTCTGAATGGGGATCCGTGTCTTTAGCTCAGCTATCACATCAATGCATGAGGAGGATTCCCTGGTCAGCTTGGTGGGGTGCTTCCCCCTTTGCTGCCTGACACACCCTGGGGCTCATTTCCTGAGCAGTCACCCCACCTGTCAGACAACCCCAGGCCAATGGCTTGGTGCTATGAGCCCACAGCAAAGTGGCAAACATTATAAAGTCCAGGGCAAACACAGTGAAACACATCAGTTGTACAGCCACAAAGGATCTGAAACCAGCGTGTTTCCTTCCCAGCAGGAGCAAGGAGTGCAGGCAGCAGCTCCCAGGGCTCCACAGAGGACCCACCATTCAGGGAGCTGCCCTGCAGCAGTGTAGCTGTATCCATGTATCCCTACTATCAGCAAAGTTAAAGCTTTGTTTTTACCTCTTCCATGCTGTGTTCAAACACACCAGACTGTGCACATTAATAAAGCTTTCATTTTACTTCTCCATCACTTTACTTTTAAAATTACTCCCTATTTTAAGCTATGATATATTGGTACAGTGTAATCACTCACTTGGGTTCACTGCTCAGTCCAGCAGCACATGGGGCTCAGCACTAAATAAAGGATCACTGTCACCCTTTATTCAGAGTGACTGTAGAAGCTATGATGATCTAGCAGAGCAAACTGCCAAATCTAAACAGTGTTAAACAGCTGGGCACTGGAACTTTACTTCTGTCACTAAAAAAATATTTGTATCTTAATCAGAGCACAGCAGGGCTAAACTGGAGTTAAGGGGTTTTTAGAAGTCTAGGCTGGACAAGAAGGAGAAAGGGACTCTGCGCAGACAGTGAATGGCTTGAGGGAGAGGAGGAGGAGCAGCAGAACACACCTGTAAGAACATTCTGGGGCAGAAGCACTGGCAAGTCACTTTGAACTGTGTTTGTTCCATTATGTGATCTTGAGCAGGCTCCTTCTGTGGCCACAAAACAGTGGTGAGGGCCTCCCTCTCCCACAATGAAGAGGATCAATGATTGCTGCTGAGTATCTGTGTAGCTGTTGCAAACCCCCACCCCGACAACTAGCACAGTCAATCAGCAAGTCAAGTAGCAGAGACTCCTAACTTGGCATCAGTCCCACCTCGATGGGTGTCCCCAAACCAAGGAACCAACCTCCTTTTTGAAGTGGAATGAGCTCTACAGGACCAACTGAAGATTAACTCTTCAAAGCAGTCCCAAAGACCAGGCACTTTCATGTTGAGAGAACAAACTATTATGGCCTTAGTTTGGAAGAAAAGAGCTCAGTAAATAATAAGACTTGTTAGAATAGAAGAAAACTAACTAACACACCATCTCACAGGGCCAGGCACGGCTACCTGTGGTCCCTGTCACACAGGGGGATCTTAATGTCCCCAGCACAGCCCATGCTGGGTGTGGGCACTTCTTCCCTCGGCAGTGCAGAGAGCACGGAACATGTAACAAGTGTAACAGCACAGCCTCAGAGAACAGGGGTTTGCTGGGTTGTTAGGGGACTGTCCCCACAGGCAAAGGATGTCCAGGATTACAGAGAAGTAAGAATTTGTTCCAGCTGGTCCAGCTTGGCACTGATCTCCTGGGCTCTGTAGGAGAGAACACCCAGCAAGGAGTGGCCAGCCTCAGAGACAGGAGCTTTACAGAGAATTCACAAAGGGCTGTCCATGTGCAGCCAAGCTTTACCTCTCTGAACAGCAGTCCCTGCTGAGACTGCTCCCAAGAGTCAGATCCCCCCTCCTCAGCCAGTACAGCCATTTCTGCTGATGGCTTTCCAACACACCCAGCACTGACCCCAGCAGACACTGCTTTCTCAGCAAGAATCTCCCTGGGCAGAAGCAGCCCTGCAGTACCACTTAGAATCACAGAATCTCCTGGGCTGGAAGGGACCCACAAGGATCAGACACCCCAACAATCTCAGAGCATTGTCCAAACGCTTCTTGAGCTCTGTCAGGCTGTGCCCACAGGGAACCTGTCCTAGGGAAGTTTTTCTGCTGTGTGTTATAACTCCTACCCCAAGGTATCCAGCTGGGGCACAGTATCAGTACCTGTAACACTGCCATGAGAAGAGCTGCAAGGGACTCCAGGCACTCAGGTGTGGCTGCAAATCCACACTGAAACCATCCCTAAACCTCTGCAGAGGATCCAGACAGCTAACACTACCTAGGCAAGTTTGCTCAGATGCAGTCTCTGCTGTCATCAGGGGCTGCACCTTAAGGCTCCACCCAAAGCACAACCACAGCAGCAGGCACTAACAGGGCAGGGCAGGACACTGCTCAGCCCCCCAGCACATGGGGTCAGTGCTGGCCCTTACTGGGATTCACATCCTTGCTGCCAGCTGAGCAATGACCCTGCTGCAAACACAGACCTTCAAATGCTCCAAAGACATCTGCTCAAACTCCAGACTCCTCTTTGTCCTTCACGCTCAGGAGCCTTTCCAACAGGAGCAGGGATTCCAGAGAGAGGTCTAGTGAGTACCAGCTGTACTTACTTAGTCAGGTCACAATTCATCTTTAACACACAGGCACCTTAATAAACCTTAATAGAGCACCTTATCTTGCTAGTAGTAGAAAAGGCAAGGCACAGCCTCGTTACAAGGCAGCTCCTCAGCTATGAAGGACTGGCACACTCAGTTGGCAAATCAGCAGGTTTTTCAAGTACCCCAAGAAATAACTCCATGGGGCCCGAAGGAAGTTTTGACCACTCTGCTTGCAAGTGGATCCCAATAAAGGAGAGAGAATGAGCTGCTCTTCCTTCCCATCTCCAGGAGCTGCTGCCAGCTGGCTCCAGTGGCGTGTCCAGCACTCACTGAGACTGGCTGAACCTCCTGCCCCAGGGCTGAGCTCAGCTCTCTTCCCAGATCCTGCATTCAAGATTTGGAGAATTTTTGTTGGTTTGATTCACATATTCCCCAGAGAAGGAAGCACATATTTCATTTTGGCAGGAAAGAGAAGGCAGAGAACACATGCCCAGCACTGGCAGCCAAAATGAGACACTTCTTTCCTTAGGACACTTGGCCTCAGTGGATTTTGCTTTAGAAACCCAGGAAAGGAATAAAAGCAATCAGAAATGTGTTGAAAGGTCAGGAGCTCTGCATCACTAAAAACACAGCTAGAAATACAGATCACCTAACCCTCCCTCCTAAGTGCAGGAATACCTGTACAAAAGCTGGGTACAAACTGATTCCCACTGGGCTCCAAGAGCTCTGCACAGCATCCCAGAAACCCAGACTGGAAACAGCCCCATCCAGCTGACATCCCTGCAGTGCTGCCAGCACAGCCCACAAAGAGTCCCAAACCATGGGCTTTCCCCACAGCAGCTTCAGGAGCTCCTCAAGGACCTGTCCAAGGTGAAGAACAATTTTCACCTGGCCCAGAATTCACACTGAGCTTTCAAAAGGCAGAAGCCATAAAAGGTACTTGATAGAGGAGCTCTCAGCTACTGGCACTCAGCAGACACCCTGGAATCCTATTGATCCTACTCTGGCAGAGCACTACAGGAGCAGCTGTCTAGCAGGGACAGTCTCCACATGTGGAAGGGCAAAACTGCTGAATGCAAACAGATCACAACAGTCTTCTGAATTCTTCCTAACATCCAGAAGTGCTGCAGGTCCCTGTCAGGATAAAAGCAGGAAGATTACAAGAGAGCAGTCTGGACAGCACTGCTTGTCCTGCTCCATGATCAGGGTGGCTCCTTTGCACCAGCAGGTTTGGGAATGGCAAAGGAAGCACCCAACATAAGGAATTCTACTCTAAATCCTACATTCTATGACAATTCCACATAACTCATTCACCTTGGCAAATGAGGTTTCCCAAACATAAACTCCAGGAGCATGAGTGGGGCACTGGACTCCTTACAGCTGCAATACATTTATGTCACCTCTCTATTTGAGGCTGTGATGTTTCTGGCCCCAGAAAGGTTTTCTGAGTGGCGTTTAAGTGACCACAAGGGATCAGCATCACCCCTCCAGCTTTGGCCAGGGGATCACAGGACAGTTGATGACCTGCTCTGATCCTTGGTTTCACATTCCTTGTTTCCTGAAAATCTGCTGGCAGATGCTCAAGTCCTGCTGTGACAAACCCAGAGGGCTGGAGCTGGGGAATGGCTCTGTGGCAGTACCTGGAAAAAGCATCACCTTTCCTGGGATACCTGCCTCACAGGAAGGAACCATGAGCAACACCAGCACTCTTCAGGAAGAGCCAGCCCCCATTACTAATCCACCTGTGCAAAGAAACAGGAAAGGATGGCATTTTCTGAGGAACATGCTGCATGCTTCCCACTGGCAAACACCTCTCCAAGCTGTGTCCAGGGCACACTCTACCTGAGCAGCCTCCCTGGAAGACCCAAAGTGCAGCTAATGCTTCCTTACAATACATCAGGGAAAAAACAAAACATCTGGGACCCTCACTTGTTTCTGTGGATTCCACCCAGGGCAGCACAAAGACAGCTCTGGAGAGAGGCTTCTTCTCCCTTTCCGCAGCCAGAGGGGCACCTAGATGGAAAGGAACACATTTATGGCTTCCTAAGCTGGCAGAACATTCCCCGCGCAGGCTCACAGACAATTCCTTTGACCTGAGCCTTTGGCATCTTTTGAGGATTCCTTCCAGACTGGCAGTGAGGAGAGGCAGAGTCAGGGCTGGAGCCAGGAGCACAGACCCCCCTCTCCTCCCCGCTGGAACTGTGCCTTGCACACAGGTTACAGCTTCACAGAGGCATACACAGCCAGGGACAGAGCTGCCAGTAAAATCAGCTTCAATTTACATCAGAACTCTGCTTAAAGGTGTCTAATGGCAAAATTCCTTGAAAAGGGAGCAGGACTGAGCCCAAAGTCAGCAGCAAACCCTTAAGAGGATTAAAGTACCCAGAGTTACATTAGTAAGGATTAAATAACAATAAAATCCAGAATTCTGGAAAGGACAGAAACCCTCTCACACAAAGGCACAAGCCAGATCCTAAATGGGGGTAAGGAAAAAAATTTTCCCTGCGGGCAAACTATTCCAAGATTACTCCGTTCACAATAATTTATTTCTTTCCCACAAACATTTGGCCTCTGTCAGAAACACTCAGGAACACAGGAGACATCAAGGAACACACTGGATTAACACTGTGCTTCCCATGCTTCATACAAGGGCATCCTTGGGGTGCAAACTGCCAAGCCAAGAATAATCCCAAACCCTCACAGGGAGGGGTCAAATCCCCTGAAATGACCCAAAAATTGGTGCAAGGTGCTGGCTCACCTTCCAGGTGGCAAGGGCTAAATGGCAGGTGAGAGGGCACGGAGCCACAGGCTCGTGCTTGCCTTCTCCATGAAGGATTCCAGGGCCATTCCAGCTCCTGAGCTGCTACAGGTGCAGTCAGGAGCTACAGGGTTGAATTACCCACAGCAGTTTTTAAGCTTTCAAGTCGGTGGCCAGAGGAATCTATAAATTCTGTGATATTTTATTGAAACCACGTGTCAGCTGAATGTATCACAACGGAGATTTCACTGCACACCATCCAGGCCTGGATGTAATCCTACCAGGTTTGGAAACTTGATGCCAGACTACCAGGAATTTCCCTGCAGAGGGGAATATCCTGGTTTAATTTTTGAGAGAATGAACCCTTGTTCAGAATAGTCTGATGGTCAGAAACTCTATTACTTTTTTTAAAAATGTTTTGGGGAAAAGGTGTTTTGGACACTACTTACTGGATGCTGAGAGACATTCTCAGGATGTTACACGTCAAAGAATTTCCTTCTCCCTCAGTTAAAAGTATACTCAGGTTGATTCCAAACGACAGCAAATATCAGCCATTTAAAGCAAAAATATTAATATTTTGCAATTATCCCCCAAATCAGCATAATGGAGCCGGATATTGAGGCTCCATGATAGAATTCAGACACACGAGACAACATAACAACATGAGCAGATCCTGTCTCATGCTGCCTCATTCTGGTGTCACTTCAGGGCAGGGCAGGGTTCTTTTTGTGTAAATTCAAAGTGTAAATAAGGATAAGGTAAAGAATGGTCTAATCAGTGTCTTAAGGTGTTACTCCCAGCAATCTGACAATGACTACCTCAATTTGCACAATTAAAAAAACAGCTGTACTTGAACCTACATAACCTGTAAATGAGGAAAGATTTATCTTTCTATCAATAAGGATCTGAAGTTCCATCTCAAGTGAAGAAGTCCATTCAGTCCACACTGTGGAGTTCTGCATAACACACAATAAACACAATTTGATTTTAAAGCCCCTTCTGGAGTAAAAATGGTTTGGCTGGGAACACACCATTCATCTGTCTCACAACTGCTTGGATTAAATGATGTAGCACTGAGAGTTTCATAAAAGAAAAGCAAACCTCGCCTGACTTTTTCCTATTAATTTGTCCAGGACTAGAAATTTTATTCATACTGTGATTTCCAGATGGGAATTCATGTGGATTATCACTGCCTGGTTTCCAAAGTGGAAAGAAGAAGTGTTAGTTAAATGACTGAGCAGCATTGAAGAAGAGATCCTGACTCCATAAAACCTCTTAATGAACAAAATGAAATTAAATTAAGCCAGGAGGATGCAGGATCCTCCTACCCACAATCTTGAGGCAATCAAGAACACCAACCCTACTTAGGCTGAAAGCAGAAGGTGTGGGGAAGGTGATCCCTGTATTCCTCTGCCTTTCTGGTTAGGAAGATCCTTAGGAGGGAAGCTACTGAGAATTCAAATACTTAAAATACTGAAGGTGTATGGGTTTATTTGCTATTCAGGTTCAACATTGCTGAGATGCCAACAAGCAGCTGAACAGAAAAAGATCAGGCTGAAAGAAGAATTTGGAATAATCCCTGGTATGGCTGTTGTACACCTCTTCTATCGCTAAATTCCAACCCACATTGGAGGATGGAAAGTGCATCCTGCACTGGATATACCAGAGATGTATTTCTGCCTTCACTAAAACTCTCATGGAATCTGAGGACAAACTGAGGGATGACCAGAACAGTCTGGTATTACTAAAAATCTTATCCTCTTTTTATTGAAATAAATATATTTCTCTATAATTTTCCTGCCTAGGAACTTTGTAAGAGATTTGTTTCTAAATATCAACATCCAGATTTCTGTAAACATGGTCTATTTGTGCAGCATCTGAGAAAGAATTGCATATTAGCAATTTTCTATATAAGATCATCTGAAGTTCACAGAATTTTAGACAACTTGAAAAGCTCCTCTTCTAAAATCTCTGATTAAAACTACCCAGAGAGACACTGCTCCTCTCCAGAGCTACGGAACTGCAGGACTTGCAGCACATCAAACCCTCCAGTGTGTGTCCTGTTCCTGAGTACATCTTTAGGACACTGGATATCCAGGAACTGTTCCAAATTTCACCCACCTCAGATAGAGGACAGGTCACAGAATTACAAAATATTGTGGGTTTCAAGGGACCCACAGGGATCACCCAGCCCAGCCCCTGTCCCTGCCCAGACCCCCAACAACCCCACCCTGGGCATCCCTGGCAGCGCTGGCCAAAGGCTCCTGGAGCTCTGGCAGCCTCGGGGCCGTGCCCATTCCCTGGGGAGCCTGGGCAGTGCCAGCACCCTCTGGGGGAAGAGCCTTGCCCTGAGCTCCAGCCTGACCATCCCCATCTGGGGATAAGTACCTCCAATAGCTCGGGTTTTAAACTCAAAATTTCTTCCCACTGCAAATCCCTGAACTAAGTTTCTTATTATTTTCTTAATTCTTCCTCTTGCACTGAAATTTTTCATCCTTGGTCTTAGCCCATTGGTCACTTACACGTGCAGATCTTGTTTGGCAAATGGGAATCTAAAGAGACTTTGCCTACTTAAAATGCAAACACATTAGGAAAATAAAATCCATTTTTACAGTTCTCCCCGAGGAGCAGGAGAATTATTAAATAAGAGCACTGGGAAAATGAATCAGGCAGTTGTAAATGATTCATGGGTCACCATGGTGGCTGCACGTGGGTGTGCACACACAGAGCACACACTGTATTACACTTTTCACTGGGGAAGTGTCAGTGAGCACAACAAAGCAACTTCCTGGGCTTTGCTCTGCTACCCCCCAGAAAGTAAAAGAAATCAAAAGTTACATTTACTTTAAGGAAACATTTATGTTGCAGATTAATCAAGAAACAGAGATGCTAAATGTTCTTCCTCAACCATAAATTAACACCAGCAAACCACCTCCGCATCTTCCTATCCCTGTCAGAACTTTACAAACACCATATCCTGTATGAGTAAGGTGTGGGCAAGAAAACCTTAATTTTGACTATATTAATTTCATGGTTTAAATTCACAACCCTCCAAATGTTTTTGCACATGCGAGGCGTTAGCACTGTGCCTCCACAGTTAACATTTGCAAGGCGTATTCCAGCCCACATCCCTGCTTCTAACCTTTCACTGCTTTTCCAAATAAATTCTTTCTTAGGCTGAACTTTCTCACACTTAGTCAGAACCCAAAGGGGAATATGTTTTTAAAAGATCAGATCAATCTTTTTTATTTATGGGATTCTGAAATATTTACTGCATATTCGGTCTTGGGGAAAAAAAAATTCCACTTTCTTTTTTTGCTCACTGTAAGTGCAGTGGAGACACACATAGGTGTATACCTGTGCCCAGGTGGTGAGTTTGAGGGCATCTGGCTGAGAAACTGGAAAGGAAAATGTTCTGTTTGCTGCCTACAAAATCCTTAGATCCAGTGAACATTAGTGACCCCCTCCCACCAACTGTCCTGTCTTAGCCCAGCACCCAGGTACACACAATAGGTATGAGCAGCTACAAATGGGGAAGAAGAAAGTAAATTCAGGATGTCTTTATATTAAATACATATATTTTATTAAATTTTCAAAGTACTTATTCTGAAGATAATTTTGGCACCTCCTGCCACCCTATTTATCCTTAAAAGCAGTTCTTTTTAACCCTGTGACACTGCAGCAGGTGCTGTGCATCCCTGCCTTCCTTGGGATTTGCTCCTGAGCTGCTCATCAGGCTGTGTGGTGGCATTGTGTGACAAATTCCAATGACCACATTTTGCTTCTCCTGCAGCCTGAGGGTGGTCTGAAACACCCAAATATATCCTCACCTGTGAGATGATATTTGTGATTTTCAAAAATTACTGTCAAGCAAGAAAAGGGGGCTCAACACAACAGAAAAGCCAAGAGACACAAAGAAAAATCAGGTTGTGTTATTTGAGATCAGGTGGGATTTTGTGGGGTGTAGCCCAGGAGTTTCCAGTCTGTGGGGCTGGTCACAGTGAGCATTAATATTCTCTGACAGCTGCCCCTGTTTATGCCAGGATTTCAGGCACGAAAGAGGGAGGCTGGCAGGGATGCTCTGGGCTTACAGACAGGATCTGTACGCTGGGCTCTGAAGCATCTCCCAAAACGGGGAGGTGACTGGAGAGCTGTGCAGGATTAACCTGCTGGCAGGATCAGCACTGGGATCTGCTTGTGAGGAACAGCACAAAATCCAGCTGTGCCTCTTGAACAGAACTGCAGGTACACAGAAGCAGGAAATGGAGACAGAAGGGCTGGGATCTACCACCAAACAACCATGAGTGTCTCCCAGCCTCCAGCAAATGTCCCTGAAATGTCTTAGGAACAACTGCAACAGCCGAGGCATGGAAGCAAGCAGAGCAGTAGAAGTGGCTTGTAGGGAAGCTCTTTTTCCACGTTGTTTTCCTGCCCATCCCCCAGATGGTGTCACAGTACAGCCTGGGAGCACAGCCTGCTTTAAACTGCAGCTTGCTTGTGATGGCCCTCAAAAAAAGTGTCACCAGGGAGAACTCACACTCAACCCCCACTGTCAGCAAGCTGTCCTGATTCAGCCAGCCTGACTGACACGCTGGAGATCAAGGCTCCCGAAAGCACCACATCCTGATTCTTCCCACTTTTAACAGTGCTTTATTTAAAGAACCCAGTAATGACAGGATTCTTCCCTAGAATATCAATCAGCACTGCTCCCCCAGATTCGGGAATTCTCCCCTGGAAGAACACTCATGAAGTCACAGGCCACTAACCAGACTGACTATACCTGATGTTAATGCATCAGCTGTACTCTGAGATACCTTCAGCTTTTAGCAATCCTTCCTGCCCACTTCCCTGTGCATTTTCTGGTTTCTTTCCCAGGGCACAGAACTGCAATCCAAGCATTGTGCCCAGCACTAACTGGGCTGCAAGCCCAGGGACCTGCACTTTATTCCAATGACACTCACCCCTTTGTTGCCTCTGGCAAGTCACTTTCTTTCTATCCTGCTGCTTCCTGCCTGCCTACAGAATTCCAAACTCCTCTGGGAAGTGATCCCAGGCTCAGCCAGGCAAAGGGCTTAGAACTACTATGGACTGGGAGCACTACCTGCTGTATCTGTTAACATTTGGTATTTTGGCATTGAAAGGCCATTGCTGAGGTGAAATGAGGCACGTGTCATATTAACATTTGCCAGAGCAACCTGAGTTCTGCCCTGGGCTGGTCTGAAGAGATAAAGCACTGTGAGAAAGAGCAGCAGTGAGCAGGCAGAGCAAAGCCCTGGTGCCTACACACTCTCAGGTGAACTTCATGGGCAGCCCTAAAACTCAGTTCCCCTTCAAGTTCTGCAAGCCAGTTATGGTTACTCTGAAGATGCTCCTGTATATAAGCTCCTCTTTCCTACACAGAAAAGGATGGCACCACACTTCAACAGGCTGAATGTTCCAGCCAGAATCAGAATCCCAGTGGAAGGGACGTCTAAAGATCACCTTGTTCCACCCCCTGTCATGGGCAGGGACACCTCCCACTGTCCCAGGCTGCTCCAAGCCCCAGTGTCCAGCCTGGCCTTGGGCACTGCCAGGGATCCAGGGGCAGCCACAGCTGCTCTGGGCACCCTGTGCCACGGCCTGCCCATGCCAGGGCCTCCCCACCCTCCCAGGGAACAATCGCTTCCCAATATTCCATCCAACCCTGCCCTCTGTGATTCTGTAGCTGTGTCCCCAACCTGGGACATGTGCACTGAACACAACCCACTGGACAGCACCCAGTGCACACAGCCCACCCCACAGCCTGGAACAGTGCAAACACCAGATCAGCCTCAGCAGTGTCCCTGCCCCCACAGGGCCCTGGACCCCCTCTTGCCCCTGGGTTTATTCATCAACCTGTCCTGGTGCCAAGAATGTCTAATGGAATGTGAGCAGCAGGAGGGAGACTGTTTGTTCCAGTTGGTAACTCCCCTAAACATGACTGGAATTCCTATGGAGAAGGAGAGCACAGACCCAACCCAAACACTTTCCCTGAGGACTTCCCAGAGTCTGGAGCAAACCACACAGGCGTATGAGCATCTCAGAAAAGACCTCCAGACTCTTATATGGGAACAGTCAGTGACCAGGTGTCAAACTAGCCACACCTGTCTAGAAAAAGATATTAAATAGACAGTTTTTTCACAATCCCCTCTTCTTTTCCTCATCCCTGCCAGTTAAAGTTGGTAGCAGTCAGACAAGTCTCTTTAACACATTAGCACTGTGGGTTGCATTGTTTTCTTCTCTCTCATGTGGGAATTGTGGTCTTGGACCATGAGCCAAGGCTCAAAAAGGAGCTCCCAAAGCCATGCAGACGTGTCCCTGTGAGCACATCCCCTCCTCACCACCACAGAGCTGTGGCTCTGCAAGAATGCATCCAAAAAAATAAAGGGAGTCCCAGAGACACCATCTATTGACTATAAACCCCAAAGACTGAAAATAACCAACTAAATGCAACAGTTTTTCCTCAAGTGAGTCTTCAAAGTTCTTTCACAACTGGAAAGTCGAAACACCACTGTCTCCTCTTCAGGCAGAGAACAAACAACAGCTCTCAGCTGAGTCCCAGCTGGCCCCCCAGCTCCCTTCCTCCCAGGAAGAAAAATGGCCAGGATGGGCCTTCCCCAACAGCCCCCCTGATCACAGCCCCTCAGACCTGAAGGCAAGGGCACACTGGGCCTCACCCCCAAGTCAGTCCCTCATGCTTCCACAGCCCAGGCTTGCACACCCAGACTTTGCCTCCCACCACAGAGCTGCTGTTCCAGGGCAGCCCAGGAACAGAGCACAGCCCAGGTGCTCTGCACAGGCAGCAGCTGAGATGTCACCTGGCACACAAGGCTGCCTTCACCAACACTCCTTGGGTGACCACTGGTGGCTGTGAGTATCAGCTGGCTCCAGCAAGTGACCATGGAGAAAATCTGATCAGCTTTTCCAAGCCTGCAGTTTGTGATGTGAACACACATCACAAATGTGTGTCATGTTTTGTAATGTCATATAATGTAGTTATTGTGCAGTTATTATGAACCAATCCAGGGCCCCACTGCTGGTCCAGGGACTCCTCACTCACAGGTTCAGGATGGATGCAATCCATGCCCCACAGAGAAGCACAGGAGAGAAAACACTTTCCTGTATCCCTTAAATACTGAGAAATTTTGGGAGAGGGCAGCAAACCATGCCTGCAGAGACCATGAATGCAGCAGTTCCCAATGAGATAGAAATAGCAGAGGAAGACTGGAACAATGCAGACATCTGTAAGAGAGAGTGTGTAAACAGGCAGACTGGGTCACAGAGAAACAGCAGTGCAGCAGCGGGCAAAGCAAAAATAGCAGGAAAGGAAAGATAAATAAAAAATTCCTAAAATATAATGAGGAGCAAACAGACTGACAAGGAAACAAGAGAGCCATTGAGTGGAAAAATGAGAAAAGACATGCAGAAGCAATGAAGGTAGGCCAGGGATTTAATCCAGCCTCAGAGAGGAAGGCACAGGGAGGAAAGAAGAGAGCTGAGTTGTTTCACTGCAGCATGAAGAGGGAAAAGGAAGATGGTTCTGTCAGGAAATTACAACCATGTGCACTTAGGCACAGCAGCACCACCCAGCAGTCTCACATCCACTCTGCAGGACAGGTGACATGTCCAGGCTGTCCCTCCAGCAGGGCATGGCCATGGTGGATCCTTCTTCTGCTTCTGCTCCCCCACCATTCCCCATCTCCCAGTTCTGGTGACTTCCATCTCTTTCAGCTAGATGAGACGATTTTGGGATATGAGTGTGGAAGGTAAAAAGTAATTCCTGCACAGGGAATGGGGTTGGACCCTGCATGAAGATGGAAGCAGTTCCTGCCCCTCCTACTGCTCCCTGCTCCATCTCCAGTGCCACCAAAGCAACTCCTCGGGAGGCAGGTGTAGGGAGCAGCTGCTTCTCGTTGTTCTCTCCCAGACTTCTGCCCATGATGTTCCCTTCTCCCCCTCTCCAGGACTCAGACACCACAGAAGAGGCATTTACATCCACAGAAATCCTTCTATAGCTCGAACAACATCGAGCCTGCCCACACAGCAAAGGTGTGAGCCCTCATGTCTTTTTCTCGCTTCACACCTCACTCTGCCCTATCTTTTCCAGCCAAAAAACTTCCCACAACAGGTTGGAAAGGGAGAAGCCGACTTATGGAGAAAACCCAAATCTTTCTTTGCACAAGGTGGTTCCCAAGCTCTGGCAAAAGTACCCAATACCCAAACAGCAAGCCCAGGATGCACACAGCCTAGCCCGGAACATAGCCATGCCTGCCAGCAAAATTCAGAGCAAGGGAGCCAGGAGATGAGCCTGGAAAGCCTCAAAGTATGTAAAACACCAACAGGCAGCTGAGCAATGGCTGAAAGAGAGACACCAAAGGAGGTGACAGGAGGCTGGGAAGGAGTTTCCGTGCCCTGCGCAGAGCTGGACTCTGTCAAGGGAAAGGCTCAGCTGCAGAGCCCAGCCTCCCCTGTGAGCAGTACACTGTGTGTACACAGATGTGAGATGGCTGCTAGCTACTGAGATGTTTCAGCTCAGGGCTGAGGACCTCCATTCCCCACCTGCAGTGAAGTCAGTCCTGCTTCCTTTTGCAGACAGAAAGCCAAGACCCCCCCATGCTAATGCCAATTATGCACCTATCACAGAGCACAGTGAAGAAAGAGTTCAGAAAAGGTAGTCTGGTTGTACTTTTTATTTTTCTTACTATTATCTAACATTTCTAAACCCACACAGGGTAAGTCTGGTGCTTCCAAACTGCTGTCTGCAACCACCAATATTGGGAACTCACCTTTCCAGGGGGAATCATGGCTCTCACCTAAGACAGAGATAACCCAGGTGGACAGAGCCCTCAGGAGATCTCTGCTCTGACCTCCTGCTCAAAGCTGAGTCTGCTCCAAGCTCAGTCCTGGTTACTTGGGACTTTACCCAGGCTGGTCTCCTAAACAGCCTCAACCTCTCTTCTCTCCGCTTCATGCCCATTATCTCTCAGTTCTCCCGACACCAGCAACTGCCTGGCCCCACCTTCCCACCCACCCTCACAGCGGCCATGAGTGTGCCCCGAGCTCCCTCGGGCGCCACCTCTGCCCCGGCCCTCTCTCAGCCTTGGGCCGGCTCTGGCTCTCCCTCCCCGGGGCTGGGGCACACACCCCAGACTGCAGGTTTAGGGTTTAAAAATCACACAGGGCTGGACGCCGCTAGAGGCTGGCAGTGCCCTGCCCCTCCCCGGCAAAGGAGGCAGGGGGAGCTCCGCTCGTGGTGCCCTCATAGCGCTCACCGGGCAGCTCCCGGGACACCGCGTCCCCTTCGCGGGGGAGAAAGCGACAACCCTCCGAGCTGCTGGGCCGTGAGGGGCGCGCCCCCGTGCCCGAGAGACCCCCAAAGCCGTGAGGAGAGACCCCCCAGGCCGTGAGCAGCGGCCCCGCCGTGCCGTGAGAGACCCCGAGCCGTGCCCGCGGCCCCGCCGTGCCCGCCCGCTCTGCCCCGCCGCCCGGCGCCGCCGCAATCTCCGCGGCGGGGCCGCCCCCTGCCGGCCGCCTGCGGTACGGCCCCGCGGGGCCCTCGGGGAGCGGGACCCCGCCGCATCCGGCCCCTCGCGCCCCGCCGTACTTACTGCCTTGTGAGGCTCCTTCCCCTGAGGCAGCTTCAGTGTCTGCAAAGAGAAAGAGCAGCGCTTAGATCCGCCGCTGCTCTGCCCCGGCCCCCAGCGCCCCCCCTCGCTCACTCGCTCGCTCTCCTCTCCGCCGCTCTGCCCGGCCCGCCCGGCTCCTCGCGGGACGGAGCGGACCCTGAGGGGCTGAGAGGGCAGACATGGCCAACAAGGGCTCGTGATTAAAGCGCAGCTGCCCACGGTCATATAATGGTCTGGGCTGGAAGGGACATTAAAGCCCATTTCGTTCCACCCCTGCCATGGGCAGTGACACTTCCCACTGTCCCAGGCTGCTCCCAGCCCTGTCCAGCCTGGCCTGGGCACTGCCAGGGATCCAGGGGCAGCCACAGCTGCTCTGGGCACCCTGTGCCAGGGCCTGCCCACCCTCCCAGGGAACAATTCCTAATTCCCAATATCCCATCCATCCCTGCCCTCTGGCAGTGGGAGCCATTCCCTGTGTCCTGTCCCTCCATGCCTTGTCCCCAGTCCCTCTCCAGCTCTCCTGGAGCCCTTCCAGGCCCTGCAAGGGGCTCTGAGGTCTCCATGGAGCTTCTCCTCTCCAGGTGAGCACCCCCAGCTCTCCAGCCTGGCTCCAGAGCAGAGGGCTCCAGTCCTCAGAGCAGCTCCGTGGCCTCCTCTGGACACGATTTTTTAACAGGCAAGAGGTAAGTGCTGTCAACCCAGGAGAGGGAGCAGTGAACAGCGCACCCGGCTCTGCTCCTGTGGGATTTGGCACAGCCGGCTCTACCACCGTGCCTGCCTCACAGGCAGTGATGGCAAAGCCTCCACAAGAGATGGGCCACAAGAATTCCCCCAGGGTGATTCTATCCTGGTCTTACTGAAGGCAGATGTGGAAAGAAGGGAGAGAAAGCTCCCTCCACTGTAGTGTGTGGGACTGCAAAAGCAGACAGCAAAAATCATGTTCAAGCCCTAAATGAATGCAACAGGCAAAGCTGTGAGCTGGAAAACAAACCCCAAAGTTACAAGTCAAGTATCATAAACGATTAGGATTTCCAAGCCAGTTTGAAGTGTTTCATATTCATCCTAAATTACATATACTGTATGTCACATTATCTAATAATGTAACTGCGTGGCAAAATATTCCATATGTCTGTTGGAATGATGCTTGCACTGCGCTGGAAACCACAGCTGCAGAATGGCACAGCGTTTTTGAATTTAAAATTTTCAACCTTAAGTAATGAGCACTGTTTGAATTTAATTTCCTTATTTCTTAAAAATAATAAAAACAAATGATTGTGGGTTTGTGAATTTGTACATTTCTACTTGATTAACCTGCCTGATTAGATCATTCTTCTAGGCAACGGTATTAATTTGGCACAACGTCATAAACTCGGGCAGATTAGAAACCCTCAGTATCAGATGCAGAACCTCGACAGCAAAGCCCAGGGTTTTTCCACAGCTGCTACTTGTTTCAATTCTCACCCATCATTCAAGGAAAAGCAGCTATGGCACAATAGATTTATGCAAATTGCTGTCCTGGTGGTCACAAGCAACAGCATGAACAAATCATAAAATATATGCAGTATTTAAATAGCTTTTAAAAGTACTTTAGTCAAATTTAACAAGAATCAGGCAACACACAAAATTTGAGGAACAGCCATTCCTGAACTGCGTCAAGAAATGTTGTTACCCTTAGTCATAGATAGACTAAAGTATTCATGAATTTAAAAATTACCAACTAAAAATCCCCTTACAGCCCACTCTATATTACCTTTGAGGTCACACCAAGTAATTCCAGTTGTGAAACAAAAGAAAAATTTCTGAGAAAGTTGCAAAAGTCAGTAAGAATAGGGAGGTGGGCAGGGAAGCTAGAAAATGGGCCAGTTAACTCTTCTGTCCCAAGAAACTTTCTGCATCTCATACGAGTATCTGCTGCAGACTGGTAAATGTGCACGGGAAAAATGGATCTTGGGATGCAGGGCAGAGGGCAAAGAACTTCCCCAAAATCATCTGGAATTTTCAGTAACAAATAAACAAATGAACCCCAACTTTCTATGGCTCAAGAACACTGTCTCTCCTCAGGGATGGTTATTCCTCTACTAGTTTTGTACTCCTCACCTCAAAATCCTTTCAGTGACAGAACCACTTTAACTCAGACTCCAAAAAATGTGCACTTTGGAAAAAAGCATTTTTCCATATTCACCATTTGAATGAGTCATCTTCCTTTTCATATTTTTTGAATTGAGCAGAACCCATTCTTGGAAAACATTAATCTGAAACTTGAAAAGCTTTGAGAAGTTTTTTAACAACTGGTGAAACTCAAAACTTGGCCTGAAGAATCCAGCCCCACTCAGAGCATCCAGGATCTGTTCTGGTGAGGGCAGCTCAGCCCTCGGCTGGCACAGCCCTGTGGGGAGGACATGCAGAGCTGAGGGGCTTGGAGGGAGGCAATGCAACAACTTATAATGTAAATAAATAATAATGAAAAACAACCTGAGCAAAATCATCAGTCAGCCCAGAAAAGCTTATCTGGAAACAGAGAACTTCCACCAATTCTTGGGCTAGAGGCAATATATCCTGCGAGGGTTAAACTTGAGCCTTGCTATTTTCTTTCTTTTCTTTTGGAAGAATTCTCCTTTGGGTACAAATCTCCCTTGCTTGGCCTCAGCCCAAAGGTTTATAAATTTGCTGTTTGAAAGTCTAATAAAGCAATTTCAGCCTTTTTTTTTTTTTTGAGTTATCTAAAAGTGAAATAATTTTTCTGACTCAAAACATGCAGATGCTTTGCTGCTCATGTTGCTTAAACACGACCCAACCGTACAAAGCAGAACTTTCTAGCTGACTAACTCCTGAAGGCAATCCAAACCTTTTAATGACCTGAAAAACCCCATACAGCTAAAATAAAAGCACCGTAAGCAAAACATTTTTAAGCCCTGGGTTGCGTGTAGGCGAAGCAGTAACATTTGGGACAGAGCCTTCCATCGGCACTGGGAATGTGCAGCCCCTCCACTCCAGCTGAACTCCAGCAGGAGGAAGGAGATGGGATCCTGCAGGGCTCAGAGCAGCTCACAAAGGAGCCTTTCAGCTCCACAACATAACTTTTTTGTTGGGTTTCTTCTTTATTTGTGAGTTTTGGGGAGGCAAAGGGGAAGGAACACGACCTTTTCCTTTCTTCCTCAATGAAACACAGTGGAGAAATTTCTTACCTACGTTTCTGGTTCTTTGCAGAACCCTTACACGGGGATTTCCGTGCCTGGATCTCGGCTTTCGGGGGAAAGCAGAATGGGAACTTGTCCCTGTGAGGCAGCACGTCCTGAAGCAGAGCTGCCTCAGCCCTTCTGCAAACTGCCAAAGCAGTCACTGCCTGAAATTCTCCAGCCAATGCTCAGCACCACAGGGAAGGCTCAATAAACAAAGAAAATGCCCTGTTTTATAATATAAACTCCCCTGCTCCTGAAGGCAGACAAGAAAAGAAATCAGCCTCAAGAACATGGGTCACCTCCAACACAGCTTCTCTGCCACAGAGAGCTGGAGTGGAGGCAGGTACAGCTATAAAAAAATCCATGAAATTTCTCCAAAAAATGCTCATTGCAAAGAAAAATCTTTGATCTTGCCAGGGCAAAACTCTTCATATGGAGCTCAACAGCTCAAAGGATGAGAAGACAGTAAGTTCTGCACAGGGCAAAACAAGCAGTGGATAAGCACAGATCGGCTGCACAAACAGAGAGGGTGACAGACGTTCCTGCTGCTGTAAGGCTCAGGTGGGCCCCTGGACACAAAAACCAGCTCAGAAATAACCTCAGGTGAAAGCAAGGACAACTTGAGGCCCCCAAACCTTGCATTATGTGTCACTGAATAGTGACAGACAGGCTGGTGACACAGATGCCACAAAGGTCCAAAGCAGATCAACACCAATTTCTCTGCTCTCTCCTGGCCTGAGCCTTTTCTGTCTCCTGCTCTGTCACCTGCAGCACCATCCCAAAGCCTATTAGTGACACAGACAAGCAGAAAGCAGAGGCCTGGGATGGAGTGTATCCTTCAGCAAATCACAAACAGCAGCTATTGCTGCTGGAATGGCCAAAAAACCTAAAGAGAAGAAAAGGGCCTCAGTTTGTTCTAGCTCCTCTGATGCTGAGCTGGGGAGTCTCCCAGGATCAGTCCAGCTTTGGGAAAGGCAGGTGTTATGTGACTGATGGGTGGCCAGACCTTTGGGAAAACCATGGCTGGCACCATCCTGCAAAGAGAGAATCCAGGTTCTGCCATTGCAGTCCTCTCCTCCCTTGCCCAGCCAGAAAGAAACGACTGAAAGATTCAGGACTGGAGTTTCTGGCAGCTGAGAACTGCACGGGCTGGGCCAAGGGAGCTCACATTGCAGTGCTTCCAGCAAAGCAGCCCTGGGAGAGCTGGCTGCCAGTGCCCTGGCACTGGATGTGAGACACGGACTGGAGATCACAGGGAGAGCAGGAACGTGCAGGGTACACCCTCAGGGCAGCAATCCCACCACATTATCCCACGTTTGTCCTTCTCCTCCGTGAAGCCTTGGGACAATAAAAGCATCTTTCACAAAAATCCCCTTCACTCCTGCAGTGTTCTGCCATCCCAGCACCATTCCTGGTCCAGTCTGTGCACAACTCACAGTGGATATTATCACACAGGGCTTTCCTCCAAAGAATCCTTCCTTCTTTTTTCCTGCCCATCCTTAACCTTTCACTGCAGGTTATTCCTCTGCAGCCAGGCACACTCTGCCCAGTGCCTCAGCTCCCTGGGAAAATCCCACTACCAGAGCTGCATCATGTTTGCAGTTTCATTTCTTGCTGCAGAGTGTAGATGAATAAATAACTCATTTGTATTTTTATTGTCTTAAAGCAATTTGGATGCACTTTGAATGTTACTACTACATGAATCCAGTTACAGTAACATAAACCAACACTTTCTAAGTATCACAGATATAAATTCTGTTACTCCATCACTGATGTGAGAATTAGTGATAAATTTCCACATTCAGAATTTTGAAAATTTTCATCTTCTGCAACTACACATGACAAAGACCTTGGAAGCAAAAGGTAAAGTCATGTCTCCGCTGAGTTAATGCCAAAACTATGGATATCAAATGTACAGGTCTATGTTGATGCACCCATAAAATTTAATATATTGCTTAATTTTATTATCAAAATATAAATGAATACGAATTAATTAGATCACACACTCGGAGATGACATCATACTAACAGATCCTAAAATTCCAGCTGAATTAAAGATCCCATGGTGCTTGGGGAAGAGAAGTAAAATAAAAGCAATCCTTGTCCCACATTTAAATACTCCAATTATTATTGCAAAATTATTGCAATGCTGTGATGTAATGGTAAAGCCTATCCCTGTTATTTTAGGATTTTTTTCCTTAAGCCGCAGAGTGAAGCTACTTGAAGCTACATTTAAAGGACTTTAAGGAATTTCGTTGGTATTTAGAAAAGAAATACCAGCATGGAAAAACAATTCTGTGTATCCAGAAATACAGAGGCAGCTCTGTGATATTAAACAGCACACAAGGAATATGCAACCATGCAGTTAAGGATGTGTTATGAGACCATGACAAACTCTGAGCAGTTAAGGATGAACACTTCTCAGCTGTGCATGTGCTGACTTTTGAGAGTTTGAGCATTTAAAACTTAGTATCAGCCTTCATTACTCCTGGATTTTCAACCACTGGTTACACCTGAGGAGCTGAAGAAGATGCTCCTGCCAGCCTGGCACAGTTCACCTCAGGGACAGGAGACAAACCCAGAGAAAGGCTCAGGAGGAGCTGGTTTGCAGTCCCTGCTGTTCTGGTATTTCAGAGCTACAAATCCTGCAAACTACACTTTGATTGAATACACCACCTCAAACTTTCACATTTCTGCAATTAAGCAACATTGGGTTGTTCAGTCTTAGAGAAAACCCAGATCAAGCCACTCCTGACCAAGCGTGAGACTTTTCACACACACAGTGCATTTGGGAAGTGACCTCAGCTGACAGCACGGGCACAGGGGCAGCTCAAGGAGCATTTTGATTTGAACATAAAAATACAGCAGTCACGATGCCCATTTCTGATTTCTATCCTCCCAGGCTGACTTCTCAGGGGTGGATGGAACTCCCAGCTGGGCAGAAGTGCAGAGCACCTCAGGGAGATGCCACCACACTGCTGGCAATGGGACATGCCAGGAGAAACTCTGAGATCTGAGCTCCCCCTGCACACAGGGATGCCCTCAACAGCCCTGGGCATCAAATACTGCCCTGAACACAGGAGCTGCTCCTGACCTGGGGAGAAATTTTGCTGGAGTAAAGAGCCACAAAGCTGAGACAGCCCCAAAGTTTATCACTGGGCCCCTTTCAGTAGGAAAGCCCAGAGAAGAATTACTGGTGACCAGGGAAGCAGCAGAGCTTCAAGACCTTCCTGAAAATAGACCTAAAATCACAGAATATCCTGGAAGGGACCCACCAGGATCATCCAGGTGTGAAACTTCTGTCCCTGCCCAGACACCCCAACAACCCCACCCTGGGCATCCCTGGCAGCGCTGGCCAAAGGCTCCTGGAGCTCTGGCAGCCTCGGGGCCGTGCCCATTCCCTGGGGAGCCTGGGCAGTGCCAGCACCCTCTGGGGAAGAGCCTTGCCCTGAGCTCCAGCCTGAGCTGCCCTGAATCTGCGTTATCCCAGGATTCCCGAGATTGCAGCAGGACTGAGATACCTCTGTGTGCTCGCACATGGGTCTGGAAACAGTTGTAATACTTGTATTTCTTCCCACATATTCCACACTCGTAAGACCCTGAAAAACAAGAGAGAGAAGCACACATCACTATGAGAGACCAGGAAAACAGCCTCCCTGCACACTGGTCCAAAAACTGCGAGCAAAAGGGTGCACCTGACAGCAAAGTAATTTTTGGAAGGTTCATGGAGATAAATGCAGGAAATCACTATCCCAGACACTATTCTGTCTGTCAGCCTTATTTAAGATCCCTTGGCATATTACCCTGAACTTACATTTTCAGTGTATCTTTTTAACTTTGCTAACGTGAAAGGGCCACTCTCAAAATAGCCTGACTTATAATTTTATAATAATGACTAATGTTTCCTATGGACAGAAATAACCTTGAATTACTTTTCAGTAAGTTCCTAGTAGCTGGGAAAAAATCCTTTTCAACTGAAAAAAGAAGGCAATATGTTATCTTGAGGCCTGGAGTTTTCAAAATTTCTCAAGAAATGCACAATGTACAAATTTCCCAAGAAACCCACAGAGATTTGGTAAATATCCACCCAGAGGAAACCAAATAGATACAAATAGAACTTTTGCCCTTTTTAAGGAAAAGCACATGACCACAGTAGTCCCTCTTCTCAATTTGTGTCTCTAATTCCAGAAAACACACATCTGCAAACAGTCATTTGAAATGAAACCAGAGGAAAAGAGCTGGGAGAACCATTTGTAATGATGAAGTTATGCCATGAATTTAGACTCTTCTGTTATTGAACAGGCAGACAGAAATTTCCTTAGATTTGTTACTTGAGTTGATTCAATCTCTTTTTTTCCTACTTGACTTTGTTGCACAGGCTATAAAGTCATTTTCCAGGCTCTTATTTGCTCAGAATGCACTGCATTTCTTAACTGTCCACCAGAGCTGTGGAACTGGGATCCCCTTGGTGCTCTTTGGAGAGGGTGAGAGCATCACTTGACTGAAGAGGAGGTGGGAGAAAAAAGGGCTGAATTAATTTGAATGCAGAATTTCATTTCCATGCACCTTTCCTCACACAACCTTGAAAAAATCTTTTTCTGACCATGCCAAACAGCAAAACTCAGGGAGGAGCCACAAACAAGAACAAAAACATTGACACACATCCAGATAAACATTCCCAAAACAGCATTTCACAGCAATACTCACCTGGAGCTACTCAAAGTGAGCTCTAGCCAGGAACAAACCCAGGGTGCTCTCTGAACAGCATTCCCCTGTCCCATTCTCACAGCTTGGGAAGAAAACACCCCCCTTAGAGTGTCAGAGCCCTGAACTCCCTGTCCATCACAGACAGCACACCTGAGCTGGGGAGGCTCAGTTGTCACTGGTGCTGAAAGAGGCTATTTGCCACAGTCCGATACACCAGAGCACCCAGCTGAAAAAATACTCCATATTCTGATAGCACAGGCACTTGGCTGTATCTGATCTGCTCCAGAGCATTTTTATGATCACAGCTCACTGTATTTTATATAGATATACATCTGTGGGACAGTCACCACCTGTGGTCACTCTTCACAGGCTGCCTGAGTGAAACCTGGGCTATCAGCACGTCAGCAGCGTTTGCCAGCCCTCACTTCCTGTGCTCAGGGACTGATTATTTCACCACCAACCTCCAAAATTCTATTCTGAAAACTCTTGGAGCTAGAGCCCCAAAGCAGCAGAGGAGAGCACTCACCATGCCCTGGGCCCTGCAAACAGGAGCCCCGAGCACAGCTGAGGTTCAGCTGAACCAACAGCAGGATGAGACTGATGCCCACCCACATCCCAACAGTGCTGGCTGCACATGGAGCACTAGGAAGAGTTGGAATGGCTCCAGAGGAGGCCACTGAGTTAATCACAGGGCTGGAAGACTCAGAGCCTCTTCCAGGGCCTAAAGGGACACCAGGAGAGCTGGAGAGGGACTGGGGACAAGGCATGGAGGGACAGGACACAGGGAATGGCTCCCACTGCCAGAGGGCAGGGATGGATGGGATATTGGGAATTAGGAGTTGTTCCCTGGGAGGGTGGGCAGGCCCTGGCACAGGGTGCCCAGAGCAGCTGTGGCTGCCCCTGGATCCCTGGCAGTGCCCAAGGGCAGGCTGTACAGGGCTTGGAGCAGCCTGGGACAGTGGGAGGTGTCCCTGCCATGGCAGGTCCCTTCCAGCCCAAAGCATTTTGTGATTCTGCGAGTTGGTGCAAACAGGTCAAACACAATGAGGAGCTCTAGGCTGATTTTTTTGCCCCATTTTTATTGTATTCCCTACTTCCTCTGGAGACAGTCTATGGCACATAAATGCACTGGCTGTGCAGAAGTGCTCCAGGAAGGTCAGCTGTGCAGGTAACTGTGCAGTGCCTTCCTTCTGCACTGTGAAGCCGAGCAGGGGCTGCAGCCCTCATGCAGGGGCTGTGCTGGACACCAGGGGCAGGAGCTGAGGAGCTGAGGGACCACGTGTCCCAGGCCAGGGCTTTTGTGCAGGTGTCCTGGAGCTCCCAGGCCTCAAGTGCAACCCAGGGAAGGTTGGAGTCAACCTTGAGGGGGACACCTGCACTCACCCTCTGCTCTGTGGTAGAGCAGTGGCCCAGGAGCACAGGGAGTTGGGGAGGTTGTGAGGGAGGTTTGTTCCAGACCTGAGGCAGAGACACAGCTCAGCAGCCACAGCTGTGTGCTCAGCTCACCACAGGCCCTCACGTTAGAGAAAGGAGGGGTGACTTGCCACTAAAAATGTGTTGTTAGAGGGGAGGAAAGGTGAAGAGGAGGAAGAAGGACATCACTGTGTGTTAAGGCCTTGCAGAGAACATGCCCACATGGCCTTGGACACCCGCAGCGAGGTCCTTGTCCCCTCAGGTGTGTCATGCAGGTCAGTGGTAGCAGGAGGGGAGGTGGGGAAGGTTTGGGGTTAGTTGGTGCACTCAGTTGGGCCAGGCTTTTCCTGAGCCTTGCAGCTGGAATCTGGGCAATGCACCCATTGCTTCCAGAGCTTCCTTTGCTCCCTGAGCCCTGGTTAGACTTTCACACCCTTCCATCACATACCGGACGTGTATCTCAATGCATGGTCAAAAATCCAGGTCCCTGAATATCGATTTCGTGTATATCCAACGGAAGAGTCACGTTCCACTGCTTTTCCATCTAAATTGTGCAAAAAGAAATCAGAAAAAAGCCCTTAAAGTGGATGCATTTCCAAGGAATAATGATGGCTGAATCCTATTAAAAACTTCCAAGACCCATCTGTCCCTGTGGCTTCCTGACAAGATGTCAGAGGTCTCACAGAATTTCTTAAGGCTTCTGCAGTACTATTTTACCTCACCAGGGAGAATACAAAGTGCTCTTGAATTTCATATGCTGAGCAGCTCAGCAAGTGAAATATCAGCACCATGGCATGAACCCAATGTGTGCCTGGGAGGTGGACAGAGAGGCTCAGAGCAGAAGGATTCTCTCTTCACTCTTTCTCAGAAACATTTCTGATTTAATGCATTACTGGAAAAGTCCTCTCCAAAATGTTCCTTGTAAAGCACCAGATTGGGAGAGCAGATTGAGAGCTTAAGGATTCCTGTATCAAACTTCTCCTGATCAGCTCGCAGATAACTCGATCTTCCAGGACACAAATACTGATCTGATGCTAGTCCCAACAGGAGGAAATGATCTACATCTGATAAACAGTCTCCCCCTCTTTCTCCCCAGTTACAACACAGGTGCCCTTTGCTTTTCCTCTCCTCTCCAGACAGCTCCATGGGGCTTCTGTGCTTCTCTGCCCTGACTTCCCTGCCCTGAGAAGTATCCACGTGCTATGGCTCTTCAAGTGCCCCTGGCCTGAGGTCAGCACGTGAATCTTGCCAGAAGAAAGAAGAGAACAGGAAATGTGGCACCCCTGAGCTGTGCAGGGCAGGAACCCCCACCGCAGGGCTGGGACAGCCAGCGTACCGTGGGGGTCCAGGGGGGTGCAGGGGGGAGCAGGGGATCCACAGCAGCTGCAGCTGACAGGAGCCAGCTGAGAGCCAACCTCTCCACTGGCTTCCCCTGAGGGGGATCCTACAGGACTGAAAGACTTCTGTGGAAAAGCAGCTGAAAGGAAAACGGTCCAAACCCATGAACAGCTCTTTGGTTGGGGACTGTGGCCACTGCCCCCAACCATCCCACCCAGTACAGCCCCTTCCAGCCCCCATGGGGTTTGGGATGCTCCACATGGATGGAGGCAGAGTCTGGAGTGCCAGGAGAGACAGGAGCTGGTGCAAACAGGAGGCAAAAAACACAAGGCCTGGTTTGATGTAAACACTGCAAGGGAATAGCAGCAACTGAGCTGGGAATCCCTTTTATAAATTGCTCCAAGTGACAACTAAAATATAAATAGAGCAGATGTGTGACTCAGAAAAGAGACATAAATCTCGTAATGTGCATTTCAGCCACATCCCAAGGCTGAGCCCTGCAGGAAAGCTGTCACTTGGAGCCACATGTGCCCTTCAGCACCATGGTCCCAGCTCAAACACATCCCCCATATAACCAACTGTCCCCAGCACCCCCTGAAAGGAGACAGGCTGCGGGTCAGCAATTCCACACAGGAGAGGGGTTCATTCACTCCTGAGTCACCACTTCATCAGGATATGCTATTAAAATAACCATTTTCAACACCTCCAATCTCAGCTTCCCTATGAAGGTGAACAAAATCCTACCAAGGGCTCGCCTGTCTGCATGCAGGAGGGGATTCAGACACAGGGCTCCCAGATCCCAGGGCAAGGAAAGCTCCTGGAAGTGCTGGGAGCAGCAGCAGAGTCACAAAGCCTTTGCTCCAAAGGCAGGAGGCACCAGCAGCATCAGCAGGTCACACTTCTGGGCTGCTCCAGTGCAGCAGCTGGAATGGCCAGTGAAGAAGTGAAATGGCCAGTGCAGCAGCTGGAATGGCTAGTGGAGCAGTGGCACATGGGGCACATTCCTGGTGAGAGGTACCCTGGTGTGTGCAGAGATGGGCACAGTGCCCGTGTGTGATTTCCATGGGGGGACAGGTGCCAAAGCTCCGCAAACACAAGGAGCTGGGCACCACGGGCTGTGCACACAGCACAGGACCTGATGGCCAAACAGGAGTTATTCAGAGCCACCTCCCCAAAAACGAGGTCATGTGAATGGCAGACAGAGGCACTTCAGACTCTGTTCACAAAGGAATTGGCACCAACCCCATCACCTCCAGACCAAACTGCCTTTAAAGAAGCCCAGGTTTTACAATGACCAATACAAGGTGTGTTTCACTGGAAAAGACCCTTCCAGACAAGTCTCCAGTTTATATGACTTTCAGCCACCATTTGTAACTGGTCAATGAATCTGTCCCTCTCCCCACAGTGACCATACATTGTGAGTGTCCCCCTCACACCACTCTGTCCCCAATGCTCTCAGCAGGGACAACACAGAATCACAGAACCATGGAACAGCCCCAGCTGAAGGGACCCACCAGGATCACCCAGCCCAGCCCTGTCCCTGCCCAGCCCCCCCCACCAACCCCACCCTGGGCATCCCTGGCAGCGCTGGCCAAAGGCTCCTGGAGCTCTGGCAGCCTCGGGGCCGTGCCCATTCCCTGGGGAGCCTGGGCAGTGCCAGCACCCTCTGGGGGAAGAGCCTTGCCCTGAGCTCCAGCCTGAGCTGCCCTGGCCCAGCCCCAGCCGTGCCCTGGCTCCTGTCCCTGTCCCAGAGCAGAGATGGGAGCTGTCCCTTGCAAGGAGCTGCAATCCCTGGTGAGCTCTCCCCTCAGTCTGCTCTGCTGCAGCTGAACAATCTCAGCCCTCAGCAGCTCCTTACTGGCCTCCCCTCCAGTCCATCCAAGTCAGCCAAGAGCAAAAGCCCCCTCCCCACTGCACAGCAATGCAGCCAAACTCAGCTGGCAAGCAGCATTGCCAGAGGACACCGACTGCAGAGCAGCTGCTGCTGCCCAGTCAGGAGCTGTGGCAAGAAGAGGGTCCTGTGGGACAAACAGCCAACCTGCAGATGCTTTCACCAAGAGCTGGTGGCCGTGGCTGGAGGAGAAGCTCCCATTGCTGCCCATCAGTCACAGCTCCACCTCTCCCTCCCAGGGCAGCAGGGATGCTTTTCAGCTGTGCCCATGTAATGATCAAGAGTTGCAGAGGCACAAAAACTCTGAAAATACACAGAGTATTTCTTCCATATTGTAAAATCTTTATATCAGAAATAGTTTTGGACTTCTTAGGCTTTCTCTAGACCTGCACAGATAGCACTGACCTCCTGCCCTGCTGTTCTTAGTGGCTGTCCTGTGGTGAAAAGGAGGACAACGATGCTTCTGGGACAATCACCAGCTAAGGACATCTTCTGGGTTTCTTTCCAGCAGTATGGATAATGATCAGCAAAACCCAGGAGAAAATGCAACATCGATTCCTCTTTTCTCTCCCCCTGGAGGACAAACCAACCCCAAGTGCAATGCTGGGCAGCTCAAATCAGCCTTCTCCTGAGTCCCTTAAAGGAAACCTGGTCCAACTGCTCTTCTTTCTTTTTATTAGCAAGTGCCTTTGGATCTCAGAGGCACTGCAGGGACCTGCTCCAGGCTGGGGACAACAGAGACAGTGCAGGAGTGGTGCCTTGCCAGGTTCCCACAGGAAGCCCCTTCCCTGGAGCAGGAGGAGAGGACAGTTTGATGTTCACAGAAAAAAGAAAAAGCTTCTTCTCATCACAGCAGGAGGTGGGGTGGGGAGAGGAAGCACTGTTTTGAACAGGGCACACCATAGCCAGCCCTGAGTCAAAAGTATTCCCACAACTGAGGAGTGATCAGGAAAACAAACAAACAGCAACCTGTAAAACCTGCTCTTGAGCTCAGGCTCATTTACAGAAAGCATCCACATTCCTCAGAGCAACTTCCCTCAAAACATCTCAGCTGTTTCTCAGGTTTTCCTTTCCAAGTTCCTCATGTGTCAAACACACCCCCAGCCCTGGGCTCACCAGGTGCTGCAGGTGACTGATGGGCAAGTCCCTGAACATGCCAAAAGAAGATAAGGAGCTTTTTCTTTCAGATCCTGGTTGAGCCTTTAGGGGCAACCAGACACAGAAGGTCAATAATCCTGAGCCAGCACCCCAAGATTGGTGTTCGCCCTGGCTCTGGGACCTCCAGCAGAGCTGAGTGTCCAGGCACAGCTCTCCAGAGCCTCACCCAGTCCCCACAGCCCTGAGGGATGGTGCCCCGTGCCTCACCGAGCGTCTGCTGGTTGCGCACGCCGCCGATGACCACGCAGATCTCCGCAGGCACATCCCCCGGCCCATCCTTGATGTTCTTCTTGGAATCTTTGGTGTCATCCTGCCAGATCACCTCCTCGATGTAGTCATCTGGTACCTCTGTCTTCACTTTCACCTCAGTCATCATTCCAGCCTCTTCACTGGGGGAGGACTGAGATGTCACCGAGTCGGAGCCCTCAGCTTTCGGGCTCTGCGGGCTCCTCTTCAAACACTCCCTGAAGGGGGAAAGAGAGGAGAGAATGTGAATCCTCAATGCCAAGTGCTCTTTTTGTATTCACCAGGGCCTAATTCAAGGTACTGTGGTTTATGCAGGTTATTTAAAAGAAGCATATTAATGTGTGTAATGATAAGTAATTAAAATTTAACTAGACAAAAGCAATAAAATTATTTGCTAGTAATGAAAATAACCTTAATCATCACAAACAACAGTAGCACTCATAAACACACTGGATCCCTAAAAAAGAGCACAGAACTTGCCAAGGTTGCCAGCAGGCCATGGGCACAGCTTCAGCCGTTCTGCCTGAAGGCATTTTGCCAACACTAGTCCATACAGACAAAGCCATATTCTCCTGTGGCACTTGGGGACATGGGTCGCTGGTGGACCTGGCATTGCTGAATTCAGTTAGACTTGATGATCTTCAAGATCTTTTCCAACCTAAACGATTCTATGATTCCCTGACATTTTTAATTAGGAGCTGTCTCCACCCTCCATTGCATCCTCTCTTTTATCCCTTCAAGCAACCTGACATCCCCTGGTATTCAGAGGCTTTATTGAACATACACAGTGCTGATCAAAGGGGATCATCTGGAAGATGAGGATATTTGGGGAGACTACCACGTTATGGACTGATACAACTGTTTGGGATGACAGGGAAAGCCTAATAGAGGGAGAAAGGCAGAGGGGGTCCACTGTGCTCAGAAACAGGTTAAATAGCATCTGGGAAAGAAAAGCTGGGAATCTGTGGGAGAAAACAATCTAAACAAATATTCAAAACCTTTTAAGAAAAGGAAACTGGACACCTCAAAGCTGTAAAACAACATCAATGGTGGTGTGGTGGTAAAAGGCAAAGGGGGGTGTGAGCCCACCAGTCAAGGATGTGGAAATATGAGTGGGAAAATGAGTGGGGAAATGAGTGGAGCTCCTTTAGCACCACTCATTATGGACCCCCAATTTTTCATACTGGTTTTTAATACACTCCACCATGCAATACAAAGATTAAATAATTGCTGGTTCAGTTTGTGCAGAAATCAGAACTAAATATAAAATGGCTCAGACTACCCAGAAACAGAAACCACTGTGACATATTTAGAGTAATGTAAACACTGCAAACAGCCAAAGGTATTTAAAAACATTTTAGGCTGAAGTAACAAAATAAAATGAAAATTAGGCTGAACTTATGGATGATCATTAGATTGTGCAACAGTGACAAAGAAAAAAAATTCCATTGCTTGGAACATCATAAAGTTTGTCAGGACAAAGCACGAATTACAATGTTAGAGAACCAACACCTGCAGTGGGCTCTGACACAGGTTATGGAGCTTGCAGAGGAACCTGGATGGTGCAACTGGAAGTGAAAGTGTGGAGCTCCTGGGAGGACAGGGATGAGGGAAGCAGAGCAACAGAGAGAACAATCCTCCAGTAATTACTGCCCAACCTCCCACATAGACATGGAGTCACTATTTCAAACTGGGTCAGGAACATCCTATTGCCAGAGACTATATTATTCATCCCTTCATTCTCATTATGGAATGAAATGTACAATTAATAGCCCCAAACAGAGAGAATTAGCCTTGACCTGCCTTCCCACTCATTTCCTGCCTTCTCACACATACTCCCCCCTGCAGTGCTCCCAAAATCATACAGGGCTCTTACAAGTGAGAAAGATGGATTGAGACAGAGAAGATGTGGTTGAGAACCAGACAGTCTTTATGGTAATATTATTAGGTGTGCCACAGGCCCATCCATCTCAGCCACCACGGTGTGGCCCAGCATCCTTCCAAGGGAAGGCAGTGAGCACAGAATACTCAGGGATCAGAAAAGAGTGGGATTGATTGCAGAGCAATCAAACCCAGATCAATCAAACCCAGAGGGTGTGAAATGCAAAACACTGATAAAGGCAACAATAGGGTTGATAGGAAAATCTTTCCTTCCTCAGCAAGGGCTGTGGAGGAAGATCAAAGCCAGGCAGGGCAGTTCCCACGCGAGGCTGGAGGTGGGAGAGGCAGTGAGAGCTCAGTTATCCATGGCACAGCAACCTGGACCTGCCAGTCCTGGGCAAAGCAACAGGAAAATCCAGGCATGAGCCAAGTGATCTGGGATTAGAAGCTGATACCAGTGGCAATGAGACTGAGGCTAGAGTCTTCTGAGGAGATTATAAAAGGGGCAAGAATACAATGACTTTCTGATGACGCCAGCTTTGCATCGGCCACATTCAAACACAAACCAAATCAGCAACAGGCCCTGTGCTGCAAGGCAAAGCTGTTCTCCCTGTGCATTGCTCCTGCACAGAGAGCCATTTCCACAGGACTCCTGAAATTGTTGATGTGGGACAGATTTATTCATGCTCTGGAATTAAATTAAACACCACTGTTGCTAAAAATTATGGGTGGAGCCATGGAGGGGTGGAGAGCAAAGGCTGTGAATGGGACACTCCACCAGTGGATCTCTCTCTGTAGCTGGCTCTGCCCAAGACAAGTGGCTGCAGCACAGTCAGCCCAGGACTGTGGATGCACCCACATGGTACTGCAACCACAGAGAGCCACGCTCTGAGCTGAAGGACTGACCAAATTTTTGGTTCAGGTGCCCAAGATGGAAGAAGGAGATCATTTTCTCCCTGTCTCAAGCTGTGGTGAAGCCACTCCCCATGTGCTGCAGCCATAGCGAGCAGCTTCAGGTTTCAGAGGTGATCAGAAAAGCTGAAGATGGTTCTAAAATGCAGCACTGAAATGGTTCAAGACTGGGAAAAGACACTTTATGACTCTGTGAGACCAAACTGCTCCAGTCTGGTTCTCATGCCAGAAGGAAGACTAGAAGATGATTTGATTGCAGCAGATCATCATCTTCATGGGGAGAAAATGCTGTCTTGCCTTAACTTGGCAGGGAAGAGTCGAGTACAAGCTCATTGCTGGAAGCTGGAACCAGCTGAAATGAGGCACAAAACATTAGCACAGATGGTGGACCACTGGAACAGCCATTTCCAAAGGATGTGCTCAGGGAGAACAGATCCCTTTGAGTTTTCAAACCCAGAGCTGTGTGTCTGGCTGGCCCCAGGTCCCTGGGCTCAGTACAGATGTATACTGGCCACATTTGGTGGCCTGGAGCTGAAGAATATATAAATTATTAGAGCAGACCAATGGACCCTCAGAACTTTCTCCCCTCATGCACACCGACTTTGTGGATCCAGCTCTGCCAAGAAAAGAATTTCCCAGCTGGAATGTCTGCTCCTAGGTGGGACTTAACCCTGCAAATATTAACTGAAAGCAATTCATTGCCCCATATGTTCTAACTCTGAGCAGGTCCCTGATGTGCAGAAGGACACAGCCCCAAATACTTCAGCATCTTTCTTCTACATAATTTCATGGCTCACAAGCCCTGAAAGGAGCCTGCTGCTCCCCTCAAAAACAAGTAAAACCATAAAGAGGGCAGCACTGACACTCCTGGGAGCAGGGCTGAGCTCTCCAAAAGCCACTCAGTGCCTTAGCTGGGGCTGCACAACTTTGGAGGAAGAGGAGGCAGCAGTGGTGGAATCCAGCTCTCCCAGCAGGAGCGAGCATCACTTTCCTGTGGTCCCCTGTGAAATCCAGGTCATGCTTCTGCAGCTAGAGCAGAACCAGGACCAGTCAGCTCAGTTGCTGAATGGGATATAAATCTTCCCAAGGGTCCAGGGGAGAGCTGGGCTCAGGGAATGACCCTCATGGCACAGCAGGTTGAGGTTGAAGCCTCCTGGTTAGACTGGGGAAAGAGTACCAACATCCCTGAGCAAAGTAGGAAGGAAAAGGAAGCTACTGACACTGGAAAGCTTCAAGCAGGATGGAAAGGGGGATGTGCACAGCCCCAGCAGAACCAGTTTTCCTTGGAAGACAGGAGCCATCACAGCCTCCACCATGCACAGCACCAACCCACACATGCACTGAGCCAGGGAGGTGACCCAGAGAGCTTTATTTCATTCCCAGTACTTTGGTCCTTGCAAGCCCATGATGCTGCACTTGCTCAGTGTTGTGCTGAATTTTACCTCCCTTGTTACTGAGCAGCACAAAGAACCTCCACTTGGAGATGAGGATAAAGCAGCAGATCTGGAACATTCTCATACTCCAGAAGTTCCCTGAGAGACACAGGGAGGGACAGGGAACATCCTGCCTGGGGGAGGGAAGACATCAGGCCTCAGCACCACTGTGGCCAGGCCTGGTTCTGCCACTCCTGTCCCATGGCAGCTCTTCTGGAGCTGAGGCACGACTGCTGGAAAGGCTCAGAAAGAGGATGAGCAACAACAGGAGTGAATTTTCAGTTCTGCAGCTCCCAAGGCTCCAAACAGGTGCCACGGGTTTGGGTGAGGACACAGAAAGAAAAGGACTCAAAGCTTTTGGGGTGTCAGGTAAGTTCGGTATCAGTCCTGGGGGCAGAAGGACTCTCCAGTGTGACCCAGGCAGTGCCCACGTCCCTCGTGCCCACAGAGACCTGTCCCAGCTGCCAGATCCCTGCAGGGGCACTGCTGGGGCCACACTGGGACCAGTGATGGCCAGAGCCTCCACTTGGTGGAGACAGCAGCGCACAGGAGCCAAGGGAGAACCTGCCAGAGTCACCTCCCACCACCGGGTCCCACAGCCACCCTCTCCTGGTGGCTCTGAGCTCCGTCTCCAGCCTCATGTCACCACCCTTCTGCACAATGCAGGTTTAGTGTTCAGTGTGGCCTTCCAGGGGTCAGCTGCACCTCTCTCTGCAGGTCCAACCTAACATCATCCATGGGCTGATGTTCCCTGGGAAGAGGATATTCCTGTTCTCCAAACACAGCACTGCTTGCACAGGACAAAAACTGCTTGGAGCCATCAGGCCACAGAGGAGCAGAGTGCCCAGGCACAGCTGGCTTAAACCCTTTCTCCTTCCACAGGGGGGATCTAATTTCTTCTCCATGGCTTTGCCCCTTCCTGGGAAATCCTCCTTCACTGTTCTGTGCCTTGTTTTTACTGAGCTGTGGGCCCTGGCAATCCAAGAGGCTATTCCATGCTGAGGAGAGGAGGCAGAAGCCTTGGGATGCCACAGTGCCCACTCCATGCCTGGTGGCTCCTACAGGTGAGGTCCTGTTTCACTTCCCAGAACAGACTCTGTGATTTCCAACATGAAAGAGGCAAACAGACATTGCACTTGCATGTATCACTGCTCTCACTAAGTAGGCCACACAGCCAATTACTGTAATACCAGCTCTGCCATCTCACAATGCTCATTTCAACATTGCTGCCTGCTTTGATCATCAGACTTTCATCTTCCGATGACGTTACGGCCACTTTCATGTCAGACACAAGTGTGTGAAGGCAGAAGAGATTTCAGAAGGCCTTAATGAAGCCTCAGCATGAGGAACTGGAAAGACAGGGGTAAAAGTGGGTTCCTGGACCCATTTGGGTATAGGTTCCTGTGGCAGCTCGTGAAGGCCTCAGGCTTTGGCAGAGCTCGATGATGCAGCACGACAATTTGGGCCAGAACAGTTCTGTGTGTGAAGCCTCAGCAGCACCAATGCAGGGAGCAACACGAGGGCAATGCCAGAAGCTCTTCTCAAGGGAAGGACAGAAAGGAAAGGCTGGGTGCTGACACTGGTCCCCTCTGCACGGTGACACCACCCACAGATCCAGCAGCCCCTTCCAGCTGATGTCCTGTGGCAGGAGCAGGGAGAAGGGGCTGAAGGCTGCAGTGTGGAGCTGCTCTGGTCCCTGCAGGATCTCCCAGGCTGTGATGAGCAGAACAGCAATGAGTGAAAGCAAACGGGGCCCATCAGCTGCTGCAGCCACAAGAAACTCGCACTTGCAGTTTGCTGTTTCTGATCTGGAGTAGCATCCTCATAAATAATGAAAGTGACTAAAAGCTACTTAAAAAACACACACTCCTCCCTTCTGAAAGAATGAGAAAAAAACCCCAATTATAAAAGGACATTTCTTCCAGCTAGGAATAATTTGTCATGTAATTCTCTGAAGACAGCAACAGAAACATGCGTGCTCCGTGCTCCCTTTGAGTCATCTGTGATTGCATATGTACTCAGATGGCTTCTAATGAGGCTATTTTTACAGAACACATCCTGCTGAGTTTTTGGGGAGGGGCAGAGTGAGATCAGTGAAGTATCAGTCTTCAACATCAGCTCCTCAAAAGGAGAGGAAAAGGAAACATATGTGGAGGAGGATGTACCACTCTGAACCAACACCTATGAACAGCTCTCCTGCCCCAGCAGCGAATGTGGAGCAACTTTTGGGGGTTTTTTTAAACAACACTCAAGATGCAAAACCCAGAGATCGTTAGTGCCTTGATGATATCAATGATGGCCAAGCTGCACAGGGCTCTGCACACATTGCTCTGGTGGAAGCTGTCCCTGCTCATGGCAGGGGATGGAACAGGATGGGTCTTCAACCCAACCCATTCTGTGACTCCGTGGTGACACCCCTGGGCAGAGGACAGGGTGTGCCAAGTTAAACTGAAACACATTTTGGGCTCTCCTTGGAAGGCTCTTCTTGTCTGCAGCACCAAAGAGGTTCAGCAAGGACCCAAAAACACTCATGGGGACCAAGCAATGGGCACCTTTGCAGAAGCCAGCAGGACACCAGCACCACTGGGATGTCCCAACTTGTCTTCTGGAAACCAACATGCAGTTGGCTCATCCAAGGCTAAATCAAAAGGCCTCAGCTGTCAGAAAGCAAGGGAAGCAAAAAATGGGGGAGGCTGAAACTGGGCTCAATTTACAGATGTCTGCCATGGTTTTACAAGAACCAGAAGGTTCCTGTCATGACTGGAGCTATGGGAAGTGGAATAGACAGAACAGATGTAAATGAACTCTCATTTTACATGGAGATGATGAAAGCAGAGACAAGAAAAAGAAGGATGTAAGTTGAAAATCTGCTTGTCTGATGAATTAGCTGTGGTGGCCTTCTCACCCCTCCCCATGGCTCTCATCTTCTTCCTGGGGCAGCCCAGGGGTTGGGCCCCATGACTTACACCAGGAGGAGGTGGAGAAGATCAGGAAGCAGAGGAACTGCCTGGTGTCCTTCACTGGGGACATCTCCTGCAGACATCACCAGACAACAAGATTTTCAAGTCCAGGGTTAAAAGAGAGAAAAACACTGTTTTCCCAGTGTTACAATTGAGCTTCTGGCTCCAGGCTCCAGCCCCAGCTTCAGATGTTCCCTCACACCCTGAAGGGCAAAGACACCACCCCAAGCTCCTGTGTCACAGTGTCCAGAACTGCTCTTCTCCAGGGACTCAACCCCCCTCCCTGCCACAGCTCCCAGAGCCTCTGCCAAAGCCCCTCTGCAGCCTGAGCCCGAATCCTTCAGAGAGGATGTCCTCCTGCTGCTGATGTGTGAAGTGCTGCAACAACCATCCCATCCTGGATTCCTCCTCTGAGGGATTATTTGCTGGAACAGGCACTGTACTTGCAGTGTGGATTGCTGCCTCTGGTCATTGGGCATTTGCTGGAAAGGAGATTCTCTTTCTGTGAACCTGTCCTCCACAGGAGAAAACCCTCTCTGCTGTCTCTTGAATGAAGCAAAGGAAACACTTTTTAATGTACACTGTGTGCACACCAAGATATCCCTTCTGATCCTTGACTCTTTCCATTTGGGAGCCTGTCCACATGCCAGAGCATAGATACCCAAGCAGGACACCCAAGTGTGCCACCAGCACACTTCAGGAATATGAGCCAGCACACACATGAAGGCAGCATGTGCTGGCTGATATTCCTAAAATCCAAATTTTCACGGGGTCGCAGAGGGGTTCATGGTCATCCGTGTTCCACCAGGAGGTTTCAATTCTCTTCACAATTTTCCTCAATGCCATTGTGAATTCCCAAAGTGTGCATTTAACTTCTGAAAGGTTACAGGAAAAACCTGCTCCCTCTTGTCCTGATGTTATTTTAGGGGATGGGAAGTCCCTCCCCCATCTGCAGTACAGAAGAGAGGACTTGCTGAAGAACAGAAAAAAAGCAAAAGCTGGTCAGAGCTTCTGGGCATTTTCCACATGCAACCTGCCCTTGTGAACCTCAGGATTCAAAGACTCCAAGGTCCCTGTGAGGTCACACGTGCTCCTGTGGTCTCTGTGCTGGTTCTGTCCATGGCCCAGCAGCTGCTTCCTGGTGCTTGGCTGGGTTTCTTCACGAGGCTGCTGGGTCCCCTCTTGGCATCCACGACCCTGAACAAGCTGCTCCCTCCTACCCTGACCAAGGATGAAGCTGCAGCTCCTGGAGGCCCTGACACCTTTGCTCCAAGTCAGTTGCACCTGGGGACATCAAACTAACTGGACACAAAAAGAAAATCCCTGGGGCAGGAGAAAGCAGCCCAAACCCTGCCCCTATCTGGGACATATTTACATCCTCTGCTTTCTCCCTCCAAAATGAACTGAAATCAGAACAGGAGGCCACATTCTTCTGCAGGCAGAAGTGTGACAGCAGCTGCCATTCAGGATTTCCTGGGAGAAATTTGCTCAACAAATACCAATATTATTAAGGAGTTCATAAATTTAAAGGACATGAAGGTTTTGTAGAAGAGAGATGCTTCAGGGAAGTTCACCCCCTGCCTCTGAGGGCAGCCAGCTCTTGAAAACAGAGGTAACAGCTTTCAAAAACCCCGAAATACATAATGCAGCACTCAGTGGTGTGTGTGGTGTCAGTGCTAAAATCTAGGGAAAACAAACAAACAAAGCAGAATACTTAATTTTTCCAGCTCCCTGGGTCTAGTAAAGCACACAACCTTTCCTGACAGCAAACTCTGCTTCAGGAAGTCCAAGAGGAATTTAATCGTGCGTTCATTCCTCAAGGGACACTCGGCAGCTCCGAATCCTTCAGAGAAGGTAAACTCCAGGACCAATCAGCCTGCCTCTCCTCTGGAAATTAAACATTAAAATACAAACCAGAACAATAGTCAAGAGCCACAAAGAATTCCTAAGGTATTAGCAAAACAAATTCCCTTCAGTCCTTATTAGGAATATCTTGAGGATGGTTTGAAGAGGAAAGTCTAACCAAATATAAAAAAAAATTTGGCTTATCCAACAAAAAACAACCATGCACTCTTTGCCAAAAGCAAAAGAATTCAGTCAGATAAAAAACGCGACACACAAATGATGCAGGTTAAAAACTGAATTTAAGATGATAATGGAATAGCTGCCAGCGTCTTTAAATTTTCAAGCGTGGAAATGTCAACAGAGACAAAAAATTCGGGGAAAAACAAAGAGAATAGATTAAGGATTTATTTATATCAGTGAAAGAGCTCTGTGTTCCTTGACTAAGAAATGACTGAGGGGGTGAGAACTGAAATGGCCACAGGTCTCCAACAGGCCATGAGGAGTGGGGGGGCTGACCCAAGGATTTCCTGGTGGCTCAGCTCTCCTGAAGGCTTTAGAACTGCCACATCTTGGTACTTTATGGCTCCAGAAAGGGACATTTCTCCACCACACGCCACACAAAGCTGTCCAGGACTTTGGCACCAGGCAAACTGGTGTGGTTTCACAGAAATACTCCTGTCCCTGGGAGTTGGGATGTGTCTGAGTACTGTCATCTCCTTGTACGTCACCTCCTTTTGGATTTCAAGGAAACCTGCCCAGGTTCCCCACAGCTTCTGTCCTGGTTGTCACATAGAACTGAACTATCCACGGCTCTAAAACTGGCCAGAGGGCACTTTTGAGGGGTTTTGTGCTGGTTGGTTGGTTTGTTTCTTTTTGAAGATGGCTGGTGAGAGCCCTTTGGCAGGCACCAAGGCCTATTAAATTCCTTGCCTAATTACTAAGAGCTATCTCTTTTTCTGATGCAGGATGAGTTGGAAACTTCTTGGTACTCTGGGACTGAAAATCCCACAGGTTGCCTCTTAAAGAAAGGGGAGACAATTCAAACAATTTTCTTTGGAAAAAATTCCTGGAAATACCCAGCCCCAGGCCCTCCACAGGGTGTGGAGCCCTCTCCTGAGCTTCAGAGACTACAACCTCAGAAACTGTCCTTCCCCAGTGCTGGGGACCTGGTGAGCTGGAAGAGGAGCCTGAAGAAGAGTTGGTGCCATCCCAGGGTACTCCCTGGGGTGACAGGAGCTGCTGGGGAGGACGTGTTCACACAGGACAGAGCAAGGAATGCAGGGAAGAGAGGGGAAGGTGCCAACAGGGAGGCTGGAGAAAGGTGAACTGAGAAGGAGCAAAGAAGGTGCAACCCTTTCTCAACAGCTTCTCCTCCCAGGGCTCCCCAGGGCACAGTCCCAACCCCAAGAGCTCCAGAAGCATTTGGACACTGCTCCTGGGAATGGCCAGGGTGGGTTGTTGGGGTGTCTGTGCAGGGGCAGGAGCTGGGCTCAGTGATCCTGGTGAATCCTTCCAGCTCAGGGTTTCTGTGATTCCATGGAGGTCACATCTTCTCTGGCACAGACTGAAACATTCAGACCCCTGAGACACCACAGCTTGGTCTGGAGTACCTGAGAAAACCGCACCATGTCAGAGCTGGGAAACCTCCAGGCCCAGCCCAAAGCTCCCTGGGAACTCCTGCCCTGCTCCCAGCTGGGCCAGCACCCAGAGCCCTTCCCTGGCCTGCACCTCCCTGAGCCCTTTCTGTTACCCTGCACTAAAGGAGAGCCAGCCGTGCCCTGGGCAGCAGCTCCAGGATTCCCCCAGCCCCAGGAGCAGCTCCTGCACAGCTACATCTGTGCTGCGGGCGGGCTCCGGCTGGTGGGAGCCCCGCTGCCGCCGCGCTGAGCTTCCAGCTGGCTCCGTTCCCTCCGCAAACAGATGCAGCTCCTGGAGCAGGGGCTGATTTATTCAGCAGGAGTCTCACACATTAAGTGTAGTTAAGTCTGAAAACAAATCTAATGACTTTAAAATAAATAGCCAACAGAGGACTCCAAACTGAAATTCCTCCTTCCTCTGACACCCGCCACATAAACAATAATAATTATATAAAACCGTGTCTAACACATGACTACACAAGGCTCTGGTGACCAAGAAAAGCACACGCTGCTTGTCAGACATAATTGCACATTTGGTTTTTCAATTATTTCTTGTCAGGATCCAGAGCCCACCATCTGAACACTGACATTAATTATTGGGAAGTTGTTAGTGCTCCAGTAGTCTTATGGAGACTCCCAGTGCTCACCCTGAGGCGCAGAGCTCCCAGTGCTGCTCCCACACTGCCCTCTCATCCCACCAACCCCTGGGACTGTCACACACCACGCAGGGACACCCAGCCTGGGCCACCACATGCAGAAGGGGCTTCAGAAGAAGCTTAGAGCAAGTCTCCAGTGGACATCAGCAAGGAACTGATCCCCTGCCATGTGCTCACCCACAGGACCAGACCATGTCTAGCACTGGGCTTCCAACACAAGACCTGGAGCTGCTGGAGTGAGTCCAGAGAAGGCCACGGAGCTGCTCCAGGGCTGGAGCCCTCTGCTCTGGAGCCAGGCTGGCACAGCTGGGGGTGCTCACCTGGAGAGGAGAAGGCTCCAGGGAGAGCTCAGAGCCCCTTGCAGGGCCTGAAGGGGCTCCAGGAGAGCTGGAGAGGGACTGGGGACAAGGCATGGAGGGACAGGACACAGGGAATGGCTCCCACTGCCAGAGGGCAGGGCTGGATGGGATATTGGGAATTAGGAATTGTTCCCCCGGAGGGTGGGCAGGCCCTGGCACAGGGTGCCCAGAGCAGCTGTGGCTGCCCCTGGATCCCTGGCAGTGCCCAAGGCCAGGCTGGACAGGGCTGGGAGCAGCCTGGGACAGTGGGAGGTGTCCCTGCCATGGCATGGATGATCCTAAGGTCCCTCCTAACCAAAGGCAGTGTGGGATTCTGTGAACCCAGCCCATGTCACCCCTGTCACCGTGTTCCTGCTGAGTCCCCTCCCAGCCCCTCTGAGCAGCTCCTGGCATCACACTCCCATCACATCTCTGCTCATCATGCAGGAAAACATCCTGCCTTTTACTGGCTTTTAATTTGCTGCTTTTTAATTTTGTTGACTGTCTCTTTTTTCCTTGCAAAAGGAAGAAAGAAGCCTCTGATCTACCTTTTCTGGAGTGTTCAAAAACATGCACAGCTTTGTCAGGTTGTCTCTTAGTTGTCATCTTCCCCAAGCAAGCAGCCATCTCTCTTCTGCCTGCCTTCAAGGAAGAGGGCTTTTTGTGCTCCTAAGAATTCTCTTCACCTTTTAAAATCTCCCATTGCTAAGCACTCACTGAGGTGCAACAACCACACAGGAGCCACTGGGGGAGGAGAACAGCGAGTGCTCTCCGCCACCAGGAGCTGCCAGCTGCAACCCTGACCCCTGTTCTTCCAAAGGCAGCAACAGGCCTGGAGCTGGGGGTGGTGGGAGCACAAACCCCCGGGCCTTCAGAGCTTTCAGGGTTTGCTTAAAACAGAGTCAAATCAATTCACTGCAGTAAAAAACGAAAAATAGGATTGACCCAATACTACTGTCATTACCTTAGACCAAGCCTGATACTGTGAAAAAAAAAAATATTGCAGGAAGATAAAATCCAGGCAACTTATATTATATTATATTATATTATATTATATTATATTATATTATATTATATTATATTATATTATATTATATTATATTATATTAATTACATTATACTATATTCTATTATAAGTACTATTTTTGCTTCTATTTTTACTGATATAAATTAATTGTTAAAAGCTTCCTCGATAGTTTGCAATTAGTGAGGGTTTCAAGCAGCAATGACTTTGAGAAACATCCATCTTGTGTTTCCATCCACTGATGACCTCACAGATTCAGTCAGAGCCACATTTCCACCTTCAATCACTGACAGAGTTTTCTTGGAATATTACATTTTGATTCTGTTTTATTATTTTTAAATGGACTTGGTCATTCTCCTTTCTTTGACCACATTTTGTTCAGTCAGAGAGATGATAAAGTGGGTTTTGTTTCCCCTTTTCTACAAGGAAAAAAGCAGTGGCCAGCCTCACACTCCTCTGGACATAAAAAGGAACAGGGTGGGAAGTTCTCCCACCTCACCTGGAGCTCCATCCCTGCCCTGGAAAGGGCAATTGCTCACTCCTGGGAGGATGCTCACCCCAAGGGCAGCCCAGGCAGGGGAGATGGACACCCCAAAGGTGACATGGGCCCTCCAAAGGTGAGAGGAACACCCCAAAGGTGACATGGGCCCTCCAAAGGGGAGATGGATACTTCGAAGGTGAGATGGGCCCTCCAAAGATGAGATGGACACCCCAAAGATGAGATGGACACCCCAAAGATGAGATGGACACCCCAAAGGTGACCTGGATACCCCAAAGGTGACATGCACAGCCCAAAGGTGAGATGGACACCCCAAAGGTGACACTCCAAAGGTCAGATGGACACTCAAAAGGCCAGCTCCCACATGGAGAATGTGTTTCCCACCTGCTGTGGGAAACCCTCCAGTGAGAGCTGCAAAACTGAATTAAAGGTTGGAATAAAGAATCCAGAAGGAAGTGATGCCTGGCTGCTCTCCCCTTGCTCCTCAGCCTGTACTTTCTTTCCCAGACTTCCTTCAGGCTAATTCCCAGTGAGCCAGCACTGCTGGGCCACAGGTGAGCCACACCCAGAGTGAGCCAGAGAAGTCTCCCCCGTGACAGACACCCAGTGCTCCTCTCTGCCCAGCTCAGGGGCACCGCAGACATGTTCAGTGCCAAGCAGGGCCAACTGGACAAAAAGCTGCCAGGAATGAGGGGATTCTGTCCTGAAATGCCATGGCAGAGCTGGGGCACTGGGCAGGGACCAGTCAGCACGCAGGGAGGGCATCAGCACCACAGCAGTTCCCAGACCTCACTGATGTGGTTTTACACAGCAGGATGAGTTTTATCTAAGGAATAAAACTTTCACAGTGCTTTCAAGGCCCTGGAGGGGACAGGAGGAGTCACCATCCCTGGATGTGTTTAAAAAAAGTCTGGATGTGGCACTGGGTGCCAGGGTTCAGTTGAGGTGTCAGAAAATGGGTTGGACTTGATGATCTTGAAGGTCTCTTGCAACCTGGTGACTCTGTGAATTCTGTGAGGCCACAGCCCAGGGCAGACCCACCTCAGCATGTCCCTCTCCAGAGTGGGAGCAGCAGAGACACCTCTCAGTGGGATCACAGGAGAATGGGGTGGTGGGACACCTCTGTCCTCTCCTTCTGAAGGACAGAAGGGTCTGCACAGCCCAAGGTCTCCATCCAAGAGCCTCACCCTGGGGGCACTCAGCTGGAACTCCCCACACCACACACAAAGCACCTCTGCTTTCAGTCCCCAGTGCCAGGATGAGGCCAGCCTCCCACATCCATCTTTCCAGCCATATCCAAAGAGGGCTGCATGGACACTCAGCTCAGACACCCATCCCACCTTGGCCACCCCATGTCCAGGATGAAGAGACAGCTGAGCAGAGCTGACCCACCCAGCACAGCCCAGCCCTACCTGCTGGAAGAGCTCCTCCGCCCGCTGCTGTTGCTCTCCTCGGCCTAGGAGATCAAAACAGAAGAGCTGGTTAGGTTCAGAAGGACGAGGTGCTCTCCTGCCCCCAAACTCGGGGTTCCCCAGAGCTGCCCTGTGCTCAGCCCTGAGCCCGGGTGTCGGGGCTGGGCAGGGTCTGAGCCTCCCCAGCCCATCCCCACCCGGGTCTCAAGCAGGGATCCCTGGCATGCAGAGTCACACCAGTGCCAGGTGGGAAATCAGGAATGGCCAAATTGTCCAAATGTCCACGCAGGAATGGCCCCTCCAGGCCCAACACCTCCCCTCATTACCCCGTGCCCCAATTAGCCCCTGCAGGCCCTGGCAGGGCTGGGCAGGGAGGGCCCAGGGTCTCCTCTCGCCTCCTTCCCCAGCTCGCTGATGAGAGCCTTCCTTGGAAAGACAATATTATTCCAATCCCAGAAATTTTATTTCTGAATTTGTGCAAATACAAGTTAAAAGATATTAGCTGCATTTCACATTTTGTGCAAATGGCAGAAACAGGCAATTCATGTGCAGCAGGATGGGGGCCAGCCAACGATTTCGATAAAATAAACCCTTTTTTAATTTAAATGCTAATGCACTGAATTAAAATTTAATAACTGAGGAAATTGAAAAGCCGAGCAGGAATATTGGAAATAAATCCAAGCAGAAACAGCTGAAATTAAAAATTCTAGAGAGTGGGAGGATAGCAGCTAAGCTGTCTTATATGATTACATTTTTTTTCTTTTTTTTTTTTTTTTTTTCAGAACGAAGGGGGGAAGGAAAAAAATCCTATCTTTGGCTGGCTGTAGGGCAGTAAATCGAGAGTGCTGTGATTTATTGCTCAATTTTCCTGAGGGAAAAAGGCTTTCTTTCATGCTGAAATATTTCATAAATTTCAAGCCAGCATAAATTCTTAATTTAAAAGTTATGGAGGTCACATTTAGTGCACTGGTGCAATTCTGAAATCTTAAAGGAATAGCAACCAAAAAAAAATTGCAATTTTATTTTATTTTTTTTAATTCTTCATGTAAAATTTTCTTCAAAGGGATTGTCCAAGTTACTCAAAGCACAAACACAACCTGGCTTCTGAAGGGATATGAAATCCACTGGAATTGAAAAGATAAAAATCTAATTCAATTACAAAAAGGTATTTTGTTATAATGATGATGATGATTATTATTATTATTATTGTGAGCCACTTGAGGAATTTCTGTTAAAAAATTTCTTCTCTCCATTGCCTGGGAAAAGCCAGAAGGGAGGAGCTGACAATGTAATTGCTTCTGTTAGATCTCCAATCTTTTGTGAGCACTGATATGTTCATTTGTTATACAGCTGTTCAGCTACAGAAAGGATGTCAGAGCACCCATAATTCAAAGCAATCAATCAAAAATTAATGATTTGTCATGCTTACACAATGGAAAAAAAAGGAAAAAAAAAAGCTTTATGGGTTCCTGCAACTGGTAGATTGCTCAAACCTTTGGGGCATTTTCTAGAAGATTAGATCTGTGTACAAAGAAAGGGGGGAAAGGGGAAAAAGGAGACTTAATATAGAGCCAGGGCAGAAACCTTGTTGGGGTGCTGGGGATCCCAGAGATGGACACCTCACAATTCCTGCCTGTACAAAGGGTTTTGTGCACAACCCAAGCTCACTCAACCCCAGAGCCACATCTTGGATCACAGGGACCTTTTGAAGCTCCTGCCATGAGAATTCCACAGGAAAACCACCTGCTGAACTGTGGAACCATGGAATATCCTGAGCTGGAGGGATATTCTGACCCATGAGAATGCTGGAACCCAGCCCCTGGCCCTGCACAGACACTCCAACAATCCCTAGTGCTGGGGAGTTTCCTTATTTTGAAAGAAAAAAATGAGAAAAAAAGGGAACCACACCAGGTAAGGGCTCTGATCTCGCTGGTTTCACACAGCCAGGGTGCTCCTCGAGATGATCCATTAGACAAAACCACCAAGGTAAGGCTCAGATCAGATCAAGCTGCCTTAAATGTTTCTGAATGCTGAAATAAATCCACAGAATCCCAGACAGGTTTGGGGTGGGAGGGACATTAAAGATCATCCCAGGGACACCTCCCACTGTCCCAGGCTGCTCCCAGCCCTGTCCAGCCTGGCCTTGGGCACTGCCACGGACCCAGGGGCAGCCACAGCTGCTCTGGGCACCCTCTGCCAGGGCCTGCCCACCCTCCCAGGAACAATTCCTAATTCCCAATATCCCACCCATCCCTGCCCTCTGGCAGTGGGAGCCATTCCCTGTGTCCTGTCCCTCCATGCCTTGTCCCCAGTCCCTCTCCAGCTCTCCTGGAGCCCCTTCAGGCCCTGGCAGGGGCTCTGAGCTCTCCCTGGAGCCTTCTCCTCTCCAGGTGAGCACCCCCAGCTCTCCCAGCCTGTTCCTTCAAAAATAAAATCCATTTAAACTATAACATTCCATCTAAATTCTAAAAAGTGGCATTTGAGGACTAAAATACCACGAGGAAGTGGAAGGGTGAAAGGCTGGGAATCACTGTTTAACCAGAATGTGCCAAAACAGGTCAGAGCACCCCCCAACAAAGTAACACATTTGTGGAGGGGAACAGAAATCTCCTGTGCTCATTTAGGATCTCCTGCACTCCCATTTACCCAAATAACTGATTTTGGTGATTTCCTAATTTCTGACTGAAAAAGGAGAGGAGCAGAATTTGCATCTGCTCATGAGCAGGGAGGCCGATGTGGGGTGCTGGAACAGGCTGGAGAATGTCACACAATCTGCCCCATAAAATCATTTACAATTCAAAATGTTATTCCCTGAAGTTGCTTTTCTACATATTGGATTTAGGGTAGTTTTGTTTAACTAATGCTAATAAATATCCTTTAAATGAAAATGCACACAAGCAGAATGTGGTTTCAGGCCATATGCTCCTCAACTAGAGTTGTAAGCAAAAAGTAAATCATGTGATAATTAAGAAATGTATCAGTCAACATCTCCTAACAGGATAACGTGTCAAAAAATAGGAGTCCAAGCAGATGTAAAACTGACCTGAGAAATCCATGTTTATTGAGAGTGCTACACTATATTGGGAAAAAAACCCCAACATTTTAACAGTTACAGCAAAACAGAAAAATAACTTAAAGCAATAAAAATGTAAAATGAGATTTCAGAAGATTTAAGCACAGGCCTTCTGCCTGATCACTTACATTATGATTAGAAACAATTATTCAAATCACTTGGATTTGCGTCCATGCTCAGATCAGCTCCCACGGATGGGATGAGGGCACCAGGGACACTCCTAAAGCACTGCCACAGCCCTCCCAGGGGGAAAAGGGGTTCAATCCATGTATTTATTTATTTATTCAGACACAGCTATGATTTGCCTCTGAACCCCATCCCAAAGGGAGAGGTCCCTAATTCTGCCTGGGGGTCACAGGAGTAGCAGACCCCGCTTGCCCCAGCTCCTCTCCCTCTGCAGAGGAAAAAGGGCAGAGTTGTTTGTTTACCTGAGGAAAAAAAAGGAAAAATACTAAAATCCCTACCCTGCTTCCCTCAAACGCCTTTCCAGAGAGAGCTGAGTAATTTTTGTCCAAACACAAACCACACATTCAATTTTGGAAGGAGCCAGCAGCACCCAGCATGGAAAATTTCGCCCCAAATAATTAAAATTTGGTAAAGGGAGAAGCAACTGAAAACAGGTCTGACACAGGAATGTGCCATAAAAATAACTGCAGGCCTGCTACCTGTGCTGTCTGGGGTTATTAACTTCAGAGCCACAGAAAATGCAGGAAGTGCCTTTTTTTTTTTCTTTTTTCTCTTCTTTAAACAAAGGGCAAGACACCGGCAGTTTCCTATTTAATTTTTATTAAATAGGAGGGAGAAAAACAGCAGAGCAGCTCCACATCACACCAAAACATCTGCAGAGCACAAGGACCCATAAATGTGCCCGTGCCCCTTTTTAATCTGGATTTCTGCTTCCTCCTGCCAGCACAGAGGATGCTGAGAACCCCAAGCCCCGGATTTCCAAAGAAGGAAACAACGCTGAGCCCACGGCTGATCCAAGCAGAGCTGTGCTCCACACAACCATGGAATCCTTGAGGTTGGAAAAGCCCTCTGAGATCAGAGTCCAACTATTCCCCAGCACTGCCAAGGCCAGCACTAACCCCTGTCCCCACGTGCCGCATCCACACTGGAACATTTCCCTGTCCCCACGTGCCACATCCACACTGGAACATTTCCCTGTCCCCACGTGCCACATTCACACTGGAGCATTTCCCTGTCCCCACGTGCCACATCCACACTGGAACATTTCCAGGGATGGTGACTCCACCACTGCCCCACGCAGCTGTTCCCATGCCTGACCACCCTTTTCAAGAGGATATTTTTCCTAACATCAAACCTACACCTCCCCATGTGCAATTTAAGGCTGTTTCTTCTGGTTCCCAGAGCCAGGGCATCCCTGGCATGAAGGACGAAGATCTCCACTGTCTTAGGCTGCTGTGGTTCATCCTGTCCTCATCCTTTGCCTTTGCCAATCCATCAGAGCAGCCTCCAAAAGGGATGAATTTTCCACTTGGGAACAAGACAGTTCCTGGGGCTGGAGGAATGTGCTGCCTATTTCCTCAGCTGCAGCTTCTCCTCAAGATACACCCAAAATAACAATAATAAAAAACATATCTGCAAGGAGGAAATGGGAGCTCTCCCTGAGGCATCTGCCCAATCCCACAGCTGAGCCAAGCCCTGGAATGAGGGTTCTCCAACCCCCAAAATCCACTGTGGGGTCTGTAAGCCCCTCCCCAATGCTGGGGTGGGGATGCTGGTGGCAGCTTCAGTGTGAGAATTCCTTGGGAGCCACCAGGGGAATCTCACCCTTGTGCTCGGCTGAAGCCTCGTCCTGGGAAAAGCCAGTGCTTGTTCCCCGTTCCAACAGGGAGAGCCCAGCAGTAAACAGCAACATCTGAGAGTTTTGACCCCTCTGAGATGAGCCCATGGAGGGTTTGCTGTTTGAGGGCAGCAGAAGGCAAAGGCAGAGACTCCTATGGCAGGCACAGAGGCTCTGCTGCCACAGCCAGGGGACATCTGGGATAGGATAGTCCCAAACACCCAGGGACCATCCCTGTGTGACTGGTGCTCACTCCTGGCTCCAGCACAGCTCCAGGAAGGTCTCCAGTGCCAGAGGAAGGTGCTCAGTACTCCTGGCCTTACCCATCACTTAGGCCAAGCTTCAGGAAGAGGTGCTTTAATGTTGAGACTTCCAGGCAAGTCCATCCACGGGAAGGCACCAAGGTGACTGTGACCTACAGGGACACAATCTGTCCCCAGCACACGAGTGGTGACACACAGAACATCCCAATGCTGGAGCCTGGGGACACAGGGAGCCCAGCACTTCCCACGTGGCGCCTCTGCCATTTCATGTCTGGGGACCGTCTGAGCAGACCGAAATCCAGGTTTGGATTGAGGTTACTGAGCATCCACCTCAGCCTTATGAGCACCTCCACCACGTGCAAATAAACAGCTGCTGGAGATGGTGGCTGAGCCTAAAACAAACCAGAGCAGTTTCTGGATGGGGCCACAGCATCACCCCAGCCTGGCCAGAGCCCTGCCACATCCCCTTCCACCCTGAGGAGGACATGTGTCCAGGGGGACAAGAAGCCAGGGAGCACCACAGGGCTCCAGCACTGTGGGGTCAGCACTGGGGCAGGACCACCCAGCACCTTTCCCTAGAGTCCTGGCTCCAGCCCTGTCCAGCCACCCCAGGAGGAGGCAGGGCTGGCCCCAGTTCCACCTGGGGAAAGGACTGCCCCTGCTCTGCTGCCATCCCTGGGGATCATTAACAGCTGCCAACGGTCCTGAAGCCACAAGGTGCCAATTACTAATTAATAAGAAACACTAATGACAAACCCAGAGAGGGGGTGGATCAGCCCAACACAAAGATCAGCTGTGAGCACAGGGTCCAGCTGGGGAAACCAAGATGGGAATGATCCCCTCTGCTCTGGCTGTGACACTTCAGACTCAGCCCGGGGGCCCTCACTCTGCTGACTTCAATTCTATTTGTATTGGCAGGAGAATTATTTTTCTTTTAAATTTTTCTTTTTGTTTTGTTTTGGTTTTCTGTTTTTGTTTTGGGTTTTGTTTTGGTTGTTTGGGTTTTTTTTTTTGTTTGGTCTTGCAAACTGGGTTCCCTCAGGCTTTTCCCCAGATTCTGGTCTGGGACAGAACACGTTGCACCCTGGAGGTTAAAACTATAGGTAGGCAAACAATACTAATAAAAAAATCACAAAGTCTAGAAATTCTTCTCATTCAATTTCACTGGATTTACTTCTTGTCTACTGTTTATTATCTCCCCATTTTATAACCTTCATTTCCTACCCTGGGTGTGCTGACTGCATCCACCTCATTTCTGAGCCACCTCTGTAACCCAGAATTAAAAGTTCTTCTGGAGAGTTTTAAGCAGAAAAGGTCAAATTTCTACTGGAAAAGGCACACATGGGGCTGAAACTTAGGGGGAAACACCAAAATCAGCAAGGCAGGGAAGAATCCCCGAAGGACGGGCCAGCCTGGGCAGGTGCTGAGTCCCAGGAAATGGCACAATCCTGCCCCGGAGGACCCAGGTGTCCCTGTCACCCACGCCCACACTCCCGGTAACTCCAGAAAGGTTTAAGGGCTGTGAGCAGTTGCCTCTGAGTCAAGGGAATATTCATATGAGTAATTTTATGAACTTGTTGAAAGTACTGGCAGAATTTGTGCTTTGAATTTCGGTTTTTCTCCCCTGGCAACCCAGGGAGATTCAAGCAGCGCATGCCAACAGAAGTAACTGAAGACATGGAACATTAAATAAATTTTAACCTAAAACTACAAATGTTTAAACCAGTCTTCAACCTTGTGTACTTTTGTTTTTCCCTGAAACAGTCATGAAATTAAAATTATGAATAAATCAATGCAGCAAATTGGTCTGGATTTAAAGAGTTACTCCTTGATTATAAGCAACTGAAAAGTAATCAAAATATTTTTTCCATCTCCTGTTGCTCTGTGCTCTCCTTACTCAGTTCTTTATGAGAAAAATAATCAAATTGAGGGTGAAGAGGAGAAAAGGCATTACTGATTACTCTGAACTCTCATATTATAAAAGCTGGAAAATAAGAGTGACCGGGCAAAACAACAGAATTATGTGCATTGAGCAGTTGTTTACAGATGGTATGAGTTTCCCAGCAAAAGAAACAGCTGGAAATATTTTTAAAGAATAAATGTATATGGAATGAAACCTTAGGGGGGAGGAAGGTATTGTTGTTTTTTACTTGGGGGGAGAAAAAAGGGGCGAAGGAGCCATGAGATAGCATTTCAGAAATCCACCCGTATTTCCAGGCTTCCAATTTCACAGGAAACTCTCAGGAAATCAATTTTTTAAAAAATCCCGGGCACTTTTCCAAGCTGATAAAACAAACATATCTAGTAAGCTATGAATGCACAAAGGAAAAAAAAATTAAAATAGGACTTATTTATCCAGGGAATCCCAGTCTTGTTCAACACATTTTGTTTGGGAGTTCTGCACCTCTGGCCTCTGCCATGGAACATCTGACAGGGCTGTGAGGGCTCCACTGCACACAGGGACTGCCAGGAACCTTCCCCTGGCAGCTCCAGCCCTTCCCAGCCCCAGGCTGAAGGGATGGGTGGGAAAGAGCTGGAACTTGGGGTCTGGGGGAGCCACATCCCAAGCAGAGTGGACTGGGAGCACAGGCACAGGTTCTGCTCTCCTGGGCTCACCCCAGCAACGTGGCCAAGGCAGGGATTCTCCTCTTTCCTCTCACCCTCCTGAGACCCCACCTGGAGCCCATCTCTGGAGTTCCTGCCACAGGGAAGTCCTGAATCCAGCCCAGAGGAGGCCATGGAGCTGCTCCAGGGCTGGAGCCCTCAGCTCTGGAGCCAGGCTGGCACAGCTGGGGGTGCTCACCTGGAGAGGAGAAGGCTCCAGGGAGAGCTCAGAGCCCCTGCCAGGGCCTGAAGGGGCTCCAGGAGAGCTGGAGAGGGACTGGGGACAAGGCATGGAGGGACAGGCCACAGGGAATGGATCCCACTGCCAGAGGGCAGGGATGGATGGGATATTGGGAATTAGGAATTGTTCCCTGGGAGGGTGGGCAGGCCGTGGCACAGGGTGCCCAGAGCAGCTGTGACTGGACAGTGGAAGGTGTCCCTGCAGGAGATGGGAAGGAGCTGATCTCTAAGGTCTCTCCCAATCCAAAGCACTCTGGGATTCAATTACCCTCTCAGCACAGCTCAGCTGAGGGGAGGCAGGCCAAGGAAGCCCCTTCTCTTTCATGACCAGCTCCATCCACCCAAAGTGAGTCTGTGCAGCCCCGCACGGGCAGGGCTGGCAGGGAGGTGGCAGCCCTGGAGCTCAGGGGCTCTGCCTGAGGTACAGCCCAGCCAGCAGAGCCTCACAGAGGGGTGGCCAAACCCCAGCACAGAGGCAAAGAGGACACAACCCCGAGCAGCCATGCCCTCAGCAGCCCACACACCCAGGAGCAGGACGAGCAGGACAGCAGCATGGCCCAGCTGAGCCGGGCCCAGCAGAGCCGGGCCCAGCAGAGCCGGGCCCAGCTGGACCTTGAGCTCCTGCAGAGGCTCCAATCCCTCTCCCTGAGCCTTACAAAGGATCCTGAGAAAAAGCCAGCCAAGGCTGTGTGTAGAGGAAAATCCAGAGGCTCCCGCTCTGCCCAGGGAAGCTCAGAGTGCGGCTGGCCTGGTGTGTCTGTGTGTCTGTGTGTCTGGTGTGTCTGTGTGTCTGTGCGGCTGGTGCTCCCAGCAGCACAGACACACAGATGGATCTCTGGGAGAAGACCCAGCACCAGGAAAGCTGAACCCCAGCCCCAGCTGGTGCCACGCTCATGCTCAGGGCAGGCACGGGGCACATGCCCGTGGTGGATCTCAGAGCCACGAGGGGCTGCTGGGGAAGCGCTTCTGGGGAGAAGCTTTGATGAGGCTGAGACTCTGCCCTTCAAACCTGCAGAGGCTGGGGAGTGTCCCCAGAGAGCTGCTCCAGCTCCCGGCTCAGCCCTTTGGGTCACTGGGAGTCATGGCACCCATGGGCACAATTGTACCTTTTGAGGTTGGTTTTATATCTTTTTTTGGTCAATTTGGAAGAACGTTTTAGGTCCCTCTGTAGCAAACAGCACTGCAGAGATGCAACATGCTGCAAATGTTCAGCTTCAATCTGAGATAAGCAATGAAAATTTTAACACTTGAAAATTACAATTCAAGGCAGAAAATTTGATGTAGAATAGAAAAAGAAATGCATAATTTGATAAATATTGTAGTGAGAAGGTGTCAGGAACAGCACCGTGAGGAGGTCCAGCCTCAGCCATGGATCCCCTCCAAGGCTGGCACACAAGATCTCCTTCCAATGCTTATGGGAAAGGCTTTGCATTTGCAAAACATAAATTCTATCTTTGTAAAATATAAATTTTATCCTAATTTTAAAAAAATTCCACATAGCATTTATAGACAGGCTGTGAGGTTGAAATGAAAACATTCTCCACTGGATGGGTAACTGTGGGACTTCACCTTCTCTCCTAGTTTTGTATGATTGGTTTGTTTAAATAGTATGAAATGGTGGTAATTTTACTTTGGAAAGGGAAAAAAAGTCAAACCACATCGGTCTAAAAGGAAGAAAGGGGGAAGGCACACAAAGCTGGGTAATTTCTTCAAACTTAAAAAAGAGCAGTAATTACAGGGGGGAAATTCAGAAAGAGTTTCGTCTGCCTGGCTCCCTCAAAAACCAAAAAAATAAGAAAAAACCCAAGTAAAAATAGTAAAAAATAGTAAAAAGAGAAGAAAGGGGAGGAAATTAAGTTGGAGAAAAAGCAGGCTGAAAGTAGAATTCTTAGAAATTCTGCTTGCAAAATACTCCCATCAGCCAACCACAAATCCTATAAATATCACCAGATTGACTTCCCGAGCAGATCTAAATCAACAAATAAACAAGCAAACCTCCAAGATTTAAAAAAAGTTTGGAAAAAAAAAAAGAAATCTAAATAAAACCTACCAAAAACCCCAGTAAGGCCAAGCTGGTGTCCCCAGGGGAGGGTGGCTTTGCTGGCTTCCCAAGAACGATGGTGGTTTGGAAAGTAAAGAGGGAAAACAATGTTTCCTGGTCCATTTGAGCTGTGAAAGCTGCAGCATCATCTCCCTGTGCCCAGACACCCCAAACACTGCCCAGGGCAGGGGAGAGATGGGACCCTCAGCCCTCCCCCAGAACCCTCCACCCAGGCATGGCACTGGGAAGAGTGGGAGATCACCAGGGACCATCGACCTGCACTCTCCCACTCCCAATCTCCACCTCTGAGCAATTGTTTGGGCTAAGGAAAGGGTTTTTCAAGCAGTTTGTGGGGGACAAACATCAATGGGACCAACCAGGGTGATTTTCCACTCTCCATCGTTCCTGGAGCTGAAACAAATGAGGGCACAGAGCTGCTGGGAAATTATTTCCAGCCCAAAGTGGAGCTGCAGTGAGATCATGGCATGGGTTGGTATCATTTCTGCTGCACCATTCACACAGCAGAGTAAGAGACTGATTTTCAAAAACTGGGAGTGACACAGTCCCTGACATTTAAAATTTTCTGATTCATACACGCAAAATACATCCTATATGTATTTTTAAAGCAAGAACTGTAAGATGTGCTCAAAATCTAAATGAAGCATTTACAAGCCCCAGATTCTGTTTGACTTGAGCCTATGAAACCTAAATAGATATTCCTTATTTCCTGGGCAATGAAAAAAATTCAAATCAATCTATTTTTTCTTCCGGCTCAATCTGAAAAAGAATTTTTCAATTTTTCAGAGCTTCAGGAAAACCAAGAATATCAATTATTTGCACAGCCCTGCAGAGTGGACAGATTTGTCTTGGAAAACCTCCAATGTGATGCAAAAAAAGATACAAATGTTCCTACAGGATCCCTTTTCGGGTTGAATTTTGCAGGAAGCACCATGAGCCCTCTGCCCATCTGCAGGCCAGCAGCTGCTGCAAACCCTGAGGAAGAAAAGCCAGAAAGTGCAGTTGGCTCCCCAGAATTCTGGTGCAGCCCAGGGTCATGTCAAAGGATGACAGAGAAATCCCCAAGCCCACCATTAATGCCCAATTCTCAAATGGAATCTGGGGTTAGGCAGCACAGGCTGGTGCTGCCAGAGCTGGACAGGGCTGGTTGGGTTTCCAAGCTGAGAAAGGAGCAATGAACCCATAGATTTGTGACCCTTTGGATGAACAAATATCAGGCCAAGAGCTGTTTCCTCCTCCAGATGCCCCCAGAGAGCCTCTGGACACCAGCCTGCTCCAGTGCCCTGGGAGCACCAACTGCAGCAGATGCTGGGCTGGCAAAAAATAAATGTGTGCCACATTCCACAGGCTCTTCTCAGAAAAGAAAAACTGATGCTCACCTACATTTCACTACAGACACCTTGGTGCTTTATCTGCCACCCAGCTCATGGATAAGGCCAGCAGCCATGGATATTTTCCAGATGCATGTTTGTACCCAAGGACCATGGTGTGTCACTGATTTTGGGACTGGCTGAGAGCACAGCATCTCCACTGAATTACTCAAACATCTGAGAAATTCACCTAAGAATTTTTTTCTGCATGTAACACTCCAAGTGTGGATTCAATGTATGGGAAGCTGTGACAGTTCAAAGCATTTGTATAAAATAGGGGAATACTGGGGACTGTTCTCCCATCCCCAAATTCCACCCTGGGTAAGGGACCTCTGCTTTGATACACTTTGCCTCCACATGGTCCTAAACACAAAGGAGGGCACAGGATGTTCTTGAGTTTAGGGGAAAGCCTGTGGAGGGAGCCTGGAGCAAAGCCCCAGGCCCAGGGAGGATGGGGAGCCTGGGAGAGCTGCACCACTGCAAACCCTCCAGAGCATCTGCATGTGTTAAAATGAAAACTGAACTGGGGCATCTCCAGCTCCTCACAAATGCCATACTTCACCTCACCCACTGCCACATCTCTGTGGGGTGAGCTGGAGCCAGGCTGGAGCCAGGACAGCATTTAGAGCTGCTCTGAGGTCCTGGCAAAGCACCACAGTACTGGGCTTTGGAGGAGAGGGAAGAAGCAGGAAACCCAGAACCAGGCTCAGAGGGTTGCACAGGTCAGATTGCTCCAGCCTATTTGGGCACAGGCTCAAGAGCCCAGGAGCGTCCCATGGACAAGCTTTGCCCTGCCAGGACACACTGAACACCTGCCAGGACCGTGACTGAGCTGGGACGGGGTATAACTCAGGGTGTGACACTGGAAACAGTGCCTGCTCTCCCATCGTGGGGCAGTGCTGGCTGGGCAGTGCTTGGTCCATAGAGGGCTTTTCCAACCAAAATGATTCCATGGTTCTCTGGTGATTAGCAGACATTAAATAGATGCTGCTCAAACAAGAGCAACATCCATCCATCCATCCATCCATCCATCCATCCATCCATCCATCCATCCATCCATCCATCCATCCATCCATCATCCATCCCTCATCCATCCATCCATCCATCCATCCTCCATCCATCCATCATCCATCCATCCTCCATCCATCCATCCCTCATCCATCCATCCATCCATCCATCCATCCATCCATCCATCCATCCATCCATCCATCCATCATCCATCCATCATCCATCCATCATCCATCCATCCATCCATCCATCCATCATCCATCCATCATCCATCCATCCATCCTCCATCCATCCATCATCCATCTATCCATCCATCCATCATCCATCCATCCATCCATCCATCCATCCATCCATCCATCCATCCATCCAATTCCTTCACTTCCTTATCCAGCAGTCCTTCTATAGATAAAGCAGACATTAAATAGATGCTGCTCAAACAAGAGCAACATCCATCCATCCATCCATCCATCCCTCATCCATCCATCCATCATCCATCCATTCATCCATCACATGGATGAATCACATGGGATTCTTCTGCCAACTGAAACCCTCAAAACCCATTGCTGGGAGGGACCATGATCATACAGGTACTTCTCACCAGAGCCAGATGAGCTCTGTCACAGGAGACAGGAACCCCCAGCTCCAAGCCCCCTGTCCCAGGAGCCCCAAACACAGGCCAGGCTGCTTGGAGGCTCCTTCACTGCGTGCGAATGAAGGACAAGGAAGGTGAACACACAGCCCAGAAGCCAAACACACCCTGGACTGATCCCCCGGCACTGTGGGCAGCAGGGCAGGGGGGATTCTTGCCCTGTGCCCTGGTGCTCAAGTGGGACCCCACCTGCAGAGCTGCCCCAGCCCTGGGCCCAGCACAGGGAGGAGCTGGAGCTGCTGCAGAGATCCAGAGGAGCTGCTCCAAGAGCTGAGCCCCTCTGCTCTGGAGCCACACGGGGGGAGCTGGGGGTGCTCACCTGGAGAAGAGAAGGCTCCAGAGAGATCTTATTATAGCTTTTCAGTATTTAATGGGGGTTTATAAGGAAAAATGGGAACGGAGTTTTTAGCAGTGCAGTAGCGCTAGAACAAGAAGAGATGGTTTTAAACTAAAAGAATGGAGATTTAGATTAGATATAAGGGAGATGTTTGTTACAATGTGGGTGGTAAAAACACTGGTAGAGGCTGCCCAGAGAAGCTGTGGCTGCCCCTGGATCCCTGGAAGTGTCCAAGGGCAGGCTGGACATGGCTTGGAGCAGCCTGGGACAGTGGAAAGTGCCCCTGCTCACTGCAGTGGGGCTGGAACAAGATGGGTTTTAAAGGTCCCTTCCCAAACTATTCTATTCTATTCTATTCTATTCTATTCTATTCTATTCTATTCTATTCTATTCTATTCTATTCTATTCTATTCTATTCTATTCTATTCTATTCCACAAAGGACAGCAGAGTCCACAGCTCTTTGGGCCTGTGCTGCATCCTCAGCCTTTCAGCAGCTCACCTCAGATCAGGCTCCAGCCAAGCACTTGGCTGCCCCAGCAAGATGCCAAAGCAGCTCCTTGGCTCCAAGCTGAGGGGCTTCACAAAACTTTGTGCCTTGCAGACAGATTTTTGTGGATGTTGTGTACTCTGCACAAAACCACAGCATTTATCCATCCCCACAGCAGTTATCCATCCCCACAGCAGTTTTCCTGCTCCACAGCAGTTCTCCTGCTCGCTGCCACAAGGGCACAGCCACCCTTGGGCTCCTGGAGGAGCCTGCCAGCCTTGGCACAGCCCCACTGCAGTAATTCCCATCAGTGCCCCTTCCCAGCACTCACTCTCCCGCTTGCACGCAGCCTCACAGTTGGCCTCTGGTGAGTAATTGCAGAGGTAATAAAAAAGAGAAAACCCTATCAGGCCACAGCTACGCAGCCTAATATGAAGTGGACACACTGGAGTCTCCTGGGATGCCCCAAAATTTGTAGAGTTCAGAAAAAGGACATTCAGAAGGTAAAACCCCACAGTGCCCGTGAGGCTCTTAAATGTGACCTCCAGGCTTCCCCGCAGCCTCTAATGGGCCAACTCTGCACTCTGCACAAATTATCACAAGTATCAAAAATATCTTTACAACAGAGCTTTTATTTCCATATATTTGAAGCTGCTTTCTCCTTTTGTTTCTTCTCTAAACCGGTTAAAATGAGCATTAAGGGATATAATTATGTTGTTAGCTTAATTGCCTACTTAAAGCAGAATCTACAGGGGTTTAATGCAAGATTTGAAAACGGGGGGAAAAAGGAAATTGGGATATTAATGGATACAATTTTTAAAAGGAACCTCTTCTGGGGAAAAGTGAGTTTGGGGCATGGGACAGAGCGTGTGGAGGGAGGAGGTGGAATCAGGCCCCATCAGTTTCTGCCATAAGGTTTTGTCAAAATGCAAATTGCTTGCCCATTCCTTCCCCAGCAGTCTAATTTTGGAGAATTTGACCTAATTAATCATTAACCACCACCCACAAAAAAAAGTATCCCTCCTTCAGTTTGAAACCTTAATGCTATTCTTGGAGTGACACACTTAAGGCCAGGACAGAGGCTGGCATCTGGAAGTGACACTGAAGGACCAGCCCATCTGGGAGAACTCTTGCTCCCAAATCACCCAGCAGACAAACAACCTGTTTGCCTTCCACAGGCAGAGGAGCACAGGATGGCAGAAAACAATTAGTGCCCAATATTTATGGAGGTAACTGCTGTCTGGAAAAGCCATCGGTGTCCATAGGGATGCTCATCGTCCCTATGAGCCAACCCCGTGCCACGGCTCCTGCACAGCCCTGCTTTTGGATCTGTGCACAAACCACAGCTTTTATACCAGAAACAAGCACAGGGCAAAGCCTGCAGAGCCTCTCAGAGGCTGGAGCACCAGCCCCATGTTGTCAGAGGTGCCACCACTTCCCTGCTGTTCCCAATGGCACTGCACGACTCTGGATGTGGAGAGACTGGAGGCATCAGCCAAAGTCTGTTTGGTGCCCTAAATGCCTCCAACTTCTGCAGCTTCTCCTGTATTCCCACAGAGTCACTGTGGCTGCTGCTGTCTCTGATGTCCCAGCAACAGAGATGCTGCTCCTTGAGCACCTTTGGTCTCCTCTAACTAAATTAGAGATTTAACCTCAGCAGCAACAGGCCATGTCAGACTTGGAATTAACTCAGTGCCACCTTCCTGGCCCTGGTTCTGCTGCTCTGAATCATGTACAGATCCAGCCAGAGCTACAGCCCACACCTGGGACCTCCAGTTTGACTCACAAACTTGCTTTCTGCAGGTTTTTGATGACCTTGCCCCTGTCCAGTGTTCACCGTGGAGCTGGGGTGTACAGGGGACACAAAATTTGGGGGAAACGCCCACTATCAGCCCTTTCCAAGGTTTCGCTGCCCATATGACCCAGCAAAGGAAAACAGTCACAAAAATCCAATAAATACAGGTGGGAAACACTGTTCTGCTCCTGCAGAGATGCAGCAAAGCTTCATCCACAGCATTTGCTCCAATATACCCATGCAGCAAAACCCAGCACCACCAAGGCCCTGTTTCTCCAGGAGAAGAAACAAAATGCTGATCACAAACAAGATGCTTCTCACCCAAAACAAGAGCCCTCCCAGGGTCCTCTCCCTTACCTGCTTCCTAAAACCTGATTTAAATAAAATTTTAAATCTCTAAGAATTTTTCCTGTATTTATTATATAATCCAAATATTAAATATCCCATGTGATATTTCAAATACATTATGTATTGTATTATATAATATATAACACATATAATAAAATAATTTCTATTAAATATATGTATTTGAAATCTTTAAGAGAACTAGTTCCTGTGATAAGCACTGTTTGCCTCCAGCCCTTTTGCCAGCCTTGCACAAAGACCATGGCTGGGATTTCGGAGGCTGCTGGTGTTTGATGTGTCCACACAAGGGAACATCTCACAATCCCAGATAAATTATTGGTGTACTTGAAAAAAATCAGAGAATTAATGTATTTCAGGGTCTCCTTGGAAACATAGAGGAAACGTGCATTGTTACAAAGTTGGATGTTATTAGCAGGAATATGTATAGCACAAATTAAGGACTTCAGAGGAGAAGCCACCTTGGATAGTTTGATTAATACAGTAAGTACTTCCTATACCAATATAAGTGGATTTCAAACAACTTGAACTCAACATAATTAGATAGATTAATAAAGCACCAGAATTAAGGCATTAGGTTGAAAGGAAAAACGTGAAAGAATCTGGAAATTAGCAGATAAAGTGAGAGAAAGTAAACAAGGGAAGGCATCAACCCACAGCTCGTAAATCCCAGGGAGTCTGATGGACTGTGGTCAGCACCAGCAGGTAATTCCAGGATTAATGGAGACAGAACCTTATGCAGGGTTTACATTAAAACCAACACTGAAAAAATAACACTGTTGCAAAATCAGAAAGTGACTAACTGACAACAAATTTGGGTGGAATGTACCCTGTGTGACATGCCACCAGCCCTGAGATGCCACCAACCCTGCAGGCCACCAGGCTGCCCCATGCTCTGACCCTGAGGCAGTGAACACACATCACTCCTTCCATGGGACTCTAAATGCATCAAGCATTTCATCTGATAAAAATTAAAATAAGGAGGAAAAAATTAAAATTTCTAGCAGCCAGACTGACTTGGCAGGGCTCTGACAGGTCAGTTTTGGTTTGTTTTTTTTTTTACTTAGAGTTAGAATTTTTAGAATATTTTCTATAAATGATTGGTATTTTCTCTTTTTTTTCTGGTTGGGTTTTTTCCCCCTCCCACATTTGTACTTTCCTTGCTCCCTGGGTTTGGGCAGGGATGCTCTGCTCAGCCCCTCAGCCAACACCTCCTGAGGCTCAGATGAGCATTCACACCTCAGGTACTTCCAGAGGTGAGTAACTCAGCTGGATCAGGGTATTTTTCCTCAGTGCCACATCCCTGAAATATAAAAAGTTCTCCCATTTTCCCACCTGACACCAACCATGGTTCTCCTCCTTCCCAGTCCCAAACCCCTGGGACATTTAACCACATTTAGGAGGGAAGGACTCACACCCACAACAATTCCTAAAGATCAGGAAAATGGAGGAAATCCCCTCTAAGGGCTCAGAAAAGCTGGGTTCTTCCCCATCCCCATCAATTTTTGGGCTCACCGTGGGCAAACCCTCCTTCCTCTGAGCCCATTCAGCAGCAAGACCAGTGAGAGTTTTTGCTGTGGCTTCTTCAAACAAATTTCTCCCTTAGGCAGACACCTGGCTTGGAAAATTTCAGTCCAAACACTTAAAAAAGTTTTGGCAGAGTTAGAAAGAGTCAGAGGCAGGGGCTGGTTGGAGCTAGACAATTCTCACCAGTGGTGCTGCTGCCAGCACCACCCCACTGAGGCACAGGCCAAAATGAAAATAAATTTTAAAAACAGTAAAAAATAGGAAAAAACCCCATCTGAATGAGTCATTGTTCGTCAGAGGAGAGGAGGAATGGGGATTTTTTTGCCTTTGTTTGGGAGGGGGTGGTGCAATGGAGATACTGAAGGAAGAAAGGTTGTTTTGTTTTGCTTTGTTTTACAGCAATATCACAGGAAAAGTCTTGTTGGGACATTAAGTTGTGCTATTAATGACGAGTAAAATGGCTGTCAGCTCCTGCTTGGGGTGGGAACACACCAGGAGCTTTATTATCCACAAAAATAGAGCAGGGCCTCCCAGCACAGCCAGCCCAGGGCTCTCTGCAGCCTCACCAAGAAGGAACCCAGGGCTGGAGAGGGCACCCAGGGCTGGCACAGGAACCCAGGGCTGGCACATCCCTGAGCCCTGGAGCAGGACCCCAGCACAGAGGGGGCACCCAGCAGTGCAGCAGCCCCCAGCACTGGGCAGACCCCTGCCCCCATCTCCTGCCCCAGCCCTGCCTTCAGCCAACGCCAGCCCGGGGCTGCACAGGTGAGGGGTTAATCCCAGCTGAGCTGCTGAGGGTGGCACAGCTGGCACGGATGGCACAAACCAACTCCAAACGGGCCTTTACCCTGCTGTTCATAGAAACTTTCATCCTTTTTTGATGAAATGAAGAAATAACATCAATGAGTCCTGGCCATATCATGTGCCTGGTGGCCTTGTGGAATCACAGCAAGTCCCACTCATCTATTTTCAAACACAACTAGGAAATAAATATAAAGCAGCACTAAGCCATGTCCTTCTCAACACTGCTGTCAGCAGGACAGAAAACAAAGGCTTTGGGACAATGAGGAAGTTGGGAAAAATTTTAACAACCAGCCCCAGTCTAACCCATGTCCCAGCAAGCTCCACTCCCAGGCAGCCACCACACAGGTGCTGCCCAAATCCACCCCAAGGCCAGCACATTTGAATTTTGGGAAGGACTTTAATACCTCATGCTCATAAAGACTTGCACTAAAAAAATTTAAAAAATAAAAATGTTAAAGAAAACACTTAGGAACTCCTTTAGGGCTTTTTTTGGGTATCTCCTATTAATGTTTTAGCAAATACACAAAAATAAGTGACCGGGTGCTGCAGCTCTGTGGAATATCCATCCACATGTGGATTCCCTGACTGACACCTGAGGCAGAAGTGCAGGGCTGCTTGAGGGAGAGCTCCTGCTCTGCCTGATGGGAGAGAAGAGGGCTCTGTCCCTGCCCAGGGCCCTGCCTTGTCCCCATCCAGGTCCAGGCCAGCTTTGGGGACCCCTGAGCATGCCAAGAGTGGATTGTTTTCCAGCAGCTCTTGCCAGCACCACAGGAATGCCAATGTCATGAATCATGTCCTTCCTTATAATGAAAGAATTCAACATAAAATTTTAACAGTGAATTTCTTGACCTACACAAGGAGAACTCCCCATGGCAGACAATGCTGTAAAAAAGGCTGTGGAGCCAGCACTACTTATCATTATTTTAAATTTCTTCTTGCATTGCCACCAATAACCTGAATATTAAGGTGACCTTCCAGCAGTTTTTGAATCAAAATGGCACTGAAATGGCATCAAAATTGTTTTCCTTTTTTTTTTTCCCACAAAATATTTTCGTGGTGCATCATGGGCTTGATTTTGTTTTGGTTTTTTTTTTGTTTTCAAGAGGAACTAATCCATGGAGCCTCCCTCCCAAGGCAGCAATAGTTAAGCCCGTGCTAATAGAAGTGCAAATCAAGACTGGGCCAAGCAACATAATTGCTTTCCAGACGGGTGAACTGCCGGGTGAACTGCCGCCGATGGAGCAGCCCATCTGCTGAGAAAACGAGTGCAACAACTGCTCCAATTTTTCTTTTTTTTTCCAAGCAAAGGTGCAGCAACAAACCCACAAAATAGGTTTTGCTTCCAGCAGCCAGCACCTCCGAGCCATTTTTATAATCCTTGTTTTTCTTAGATTATCCCAGTGTGGTTTTCCCCCGTTTCCTTGTTGAGCACTATTTAACCAGCACTAAATCTGCAATCATTAAACCACGCGACACGGAGCCGGCTGGGCAGCAGGAAGGGCCAGGAGCAGCAGCCAGGCATTGCTGGAATAACTACCTTGTTGGCAAATCGATAAAAATAAAAATAAAAGGGCCTTTGGGGTGTCAGCTGAAGGCACTGCTGGGTGGGTGCCCCAGGGGTGGGCTCCTGCACGGGAAGGTGGCCGAGCTGCCCTGGGTCCCCACCTCAGCTTCCTGCACCATCCAAGAGTGTCAGGAGGACATAGATATATAAAAAATAAATAATTATAAGCATCTTTTAGCAATGACTGATTTATTTAATAAATAAAAACCATCTGCTTGGAGGCCTGGGCCTCTGAGCTGGGGTTTCTCTCCCTTGTGAAAAGCAGATGTGCAAGGAGCTAAGCCTGGCTTTAAATGAAATCCTACAAGTGAAGGCATCCAGGCCTTGCCCTGCATCCACCTGCTTCTGTGCCAGCCCAGGTGCCACCAGCTGGGCTCAGCTCCCCAGTTCCTCCAATTCCTGCCCCATTCAGACTCTGTGAATCTGCCCAGAGGAGCAGGGCCCACCCTGCTGGTTTTGGGAGCAAGGTGGGTCAGCCCCAGGCCTGCTGCTGCCCCAGCGCTGGTCCCGTGCTGGGATGTGGGATGAGCTCCAGGACAGGGTCCCTCGCCCAGGCTCAGCCCTGTGCTCACTCAGGCATCCACTGAGCCCAGCCAGGAGCAGTCCCAGGCAATCATTAACCAGCACCCACCTGCCTCGCCAAAATCAGGTGAAAGAACACCCTTGAGGAGCCTGCACCGCTCACCGGCCCAGAGAGGCTCTGATTTACTGATAAAGGGCCCATTCCCATGGAAAAACGGGAGCACAAACACTGCCTGCTCCTGAATTTAAAAGATGTGCTGGAGGCAAGAGGTGAGAGCTGCCACAGCCTGGGCTGCTGCCCTGCTGACTGTCCCTGTGCCACTGCTGCCCTGCTGACTGTCCTGTGCCACCTTGCCCTGCTGACTGTCCCTGTGCCACTGCTGCCCTGGTGACTGTCCCTGTGCCACCATTCTCTGCTGACTGTCCCTGTGCCACCATTCTCTGCTGACTATCCCTGTGCCACCCTGCCCTGCTGACTGTCCCTGTGCCACTGCTGCCCTGGTGACTGTCCCTGTGCCACCATTCTCTACTGACTGTCCCTGTGCCACTGCTGAGTGTCCCTGTGCCACCCTGCCCTGCTGACTGTCCCTGTGCCATGGCCCACCCACAAGGAGCAGAGCATTCCCCAGCCATGGGTTCCTGGGCACAAAGCTGCATCTCCCCTTTCATCAACCCATCCTTCCTCTGCACTGGTATTTGCACCCCACGGCTCCAGAGTCCTCCAAGATTGGAAGGTCAGAAACCTTTTTTCTTTTACTAAAGAAAAAACCATGGAATCACAGACTGCTTTGGTTTGGAAGGGACATTAAACATCATCCAGTGCCACCCCTGCCATGGCAGGGACACCTCCCACTGTCCCAGGCTGCTCCAAGCCCTGTCCAGCCTGGCCTTGGGCACTGCCAGGGATCCAGGGGCAGCCACAGCTGCTCTGGGCACCCTGTGCCAGGGCCTGCCCACCCTCCATGGAGAACAATTCCTAATGCCCCATATCCCATCCATCCCTGCCATGTGGCAGTGGGAGCCATTCCCTGTGTCCTGTCCCTCCATGCCTTGTCCCCAGTCCCTCTCCAGCTCTCCTGGAGCCCCTTCAGGCCCTGGCAGGGGCTCTGAGCTCTCCCTGGAGCCTTCTCCTCTCCAGGTGAGCACCCCCAGCTCTCCCAGCCTGGCTCCAGCCCTGCACTCAGGTATCTCATTTTTAGAACTTTTCATCATCACTCTGCACGCCTGCACAGAAACCAGTTTTGAAATGCAGTGGAAAATAAAACTACCATGAAATCACCAATTTTGTTGTCTTGCTTTCAGTGGAACAAAGCCCATAATGGAGGCTTTGCAATTTCTCAAATACAGAATTTCAGTTCCCAAGAGATTATTAATTTTTGTTATTAAACATAAAAATGTATGAGTTATTTTGTAATGAAAATCTTGAACATCCAAACAAAGTCAAAAGTTAAACATGCCACTGCCAAACTTCTGCAAGGCTCAAGTGCTATTTAAAGAAAAGAGTTCATAAACCAAACAAAACTCCAAACAACCTACAGGCCATGATAACCAACATTCAACAGCAAGACTTCTTTTGCTATGTGTAAATTTCTAATTATAACCACACACAAAAAAAATTCCTTCCAAATCTAGTCAGAATCTTTCCCACCTTGTCCCTAGAGACCGGATTTACCCAATCCCGCTTTTAAGAATTGTTTCCATATGTTAATTATTTCCTGTAAAATATTAACTCCTTTCTCTTTTGTGTCAAATCCATATGAAGGCCTCAAGTTCAGCCTTAGCTGAGCACCAAATTATGGGATTTTTCCATGTTTCAGGCACAAAATAGATGCTCAAAAAGCAAAACATAAACCTAAGCAAACTCCTACCCAGCCAGGGCTGTCCCCATCAGCCACTGCACGATGGAGCCAAAGTCCATTTAACTGTTCAGCTGGGACAAGGAGGAACATCCAAGTGTTCATTGATGCCTACAAAGAGGAGGATGTGAGAACCTTACTACAAAAAGGAAATAGTCTCTTTAATTTAGTTCCATTGCAGGCCCAGACCATTCAGGCACTTTCTGGAGGATTCATCTCATTCCCCACCTCTCGTGCCTTGTCCTTCACTCCATGGAAGCTGCTCTCCAAACCCAAGCACTCCCTCCAGGCTGGTGCTGCTCCTGAAACGTGTCCTCCAGCACCCTGACCAAACCAGGTGGGATTTCCTCACCCACCCAACTGGGTATTTATGTCTTTCTTTCATTTCCTTTTTTTGGTGTCTTTTACCTCCATCCCAAAAGGCAAAAGTGACCCCAAGTCCTCCTGCCTACTGAGAGATGGGGACTAGAGAGGAGCATTGCTGGATTCTGCTCCCAGCAGTGGGGAAGGGCTCAGCTGCCCCTGGCCCCATAAACTCAAAGCAATCCATAAGAGTGTTTGCTTTGTCAGTATGAAAGTGCAGCATAAAGCCTTCAGGCACCAGTTAAATCTCGACATCACTGTATTTATAGTTATGAATAATAAGAGCTTTTCCCCAGCACTACAGCAGCAAGACATAATTCAACAGAAATTCAATTTTTAAAGGATGATGAATTGTGATACACTGAGATTTTTATGCTCCTATGACTATTAAGAAGTCCATGATATTCATTTTAGTAAAGTAAAAATTGAATAGGGCAAAGTATTGTTCACGACTCAGGTAAGATCACCAGACCCAGCATCTGTGCTGATCTCCATCAGCACTGGAGGGAATGGGCAGCTCAGATCTCCCCTGGGCTCCTCCATCGTTGGTGTCAAGCTCCTTCCAGAGTCTGGGAATCCCAGAGCACCAGCACCTTCCTGAGCAGCTCCCACGAGAGGCCCCTGCGCTCTCCTGTGTCACACCACACCACACTGATGTTGCAACTCTCCTTTTCCTGAATTCTTCTGCATTTCTCCCTCTGATTCATCCAAAAAATGCTCAAAGTCTGGTTTTAAAGCCTTTCCAAGCTCCTCATCACCTATCCCATCCTCCTGGCAATGTCCCAAGGAGCCTGACAGTAACTCCAACACAGACTGTGCTGCTGGACACGGATCTGAGCTCTGACCCGCTGCTCCTCGAGAGCCACACCCCAGTTCTGCCCAGGGAGCATTTTGTGTGTGCTCACTCTGGGTGCCTGAAGTGCCTCTTCTCACACCCAGCACTGCTGCTCCTCTGCAGCCCCAAACATCCCCCCTTGGTTCTGTCTCTCCAGCCCACAAGCTAATGATCTTCTCCTTTAAAGCATCACCAGAATCCACTCGTGAGACTTTGTCCCCTGGGCACAGAGGGACAAGGGGGACACCTGGCAGCAGCAGAGATGATGCCCTGACTGTGGCAGTGCTGTCCTCAGCTGAAAGGCAGAGAGAGGCAGAGAAATTCTGAAGTGAGCAATTACAGCCCATCCCGTGCGTGAGGATGCTTCTGCTTAATTTGATCAGCTGGGGCCTGGCTTTTCCCCTAAACTACAGGGGTTTCTCTCTAATAAAAACCTTCTACCCGAGCTCTATTAACCACGGAGGCTTTCAGCATCCAAATAAAGATGTTTTAAATTTCTGATGCTCTTACCATCACTGATCTCTAGCAGCAGGCTCCAGATCTACAGCACTGTATGTGATTTTAAAGGGGCTGATTCACCAAGTTTCATTTTACCCATAAAGGCAACAAAAGATTTCAGCCCAATGCATGGAAAACAAATACTTATTCACAGACCCTCACACACACTGGCTTCTACTTCAGCCTGGCCCCTCACTGCCAAGCTCTTTGGTGCCTTAGGGTCTGACTGAAATCTAGAATCAGGCCCTGGACTGACTCCTGGCACATTTACAGCCTGGCTTAGGGGCAGCTGCTCGCCATGGACCTACAAGGACACACACACATCCCCCTGCAGGACCTGCACCCCAGCACAGGAACTGTCACATCTCACTCCCCAGCACCCAGCAGACCCAGCCTCCAGCCCCACCATGGCTCAGTATTTGCCACGGGCAGCAAACACAGACAGGACAAGCCCAAAATATCCTCAGGGCATCACCAGACAGGCTAAATGAGAAGCCTGATGAGATATGGTCCCTCCACTCTCCTACAGCTTCTCATGTTCCTCATAACCATAACCATGGGGTCTCCCCTGCCCATCCTCTCCTCCTCCTGCCCCAGAGCTCAGGGCACACACAGTGTCTCTACCTCCAGCACTCCCTGACCCCCAAAGCCATTCAGACACACTCAGAGTCTCCTATTCCCTCCTAAATCTCATCTTGAGTCTTTTCAGCTTATCAAGTTTTCCATTTGACTTCAGTGGTCTTTGGAGAAGGCTCCTGAGCCCCCTAAGGATGCCCCAAGGCAGAGGCAGCTCTGGGCTAAAAGAACCATTTGTGACATCTACTGGTGTGACCACAGGATGCCTGGGGCCAGCGACACCCCAGGGGATGTGGGACTGTCCCTGCTTGGGTCAGACATCACCCACCAGCTCTGACACGTCCTTCTCCCCAGGAAACACTGCAAGGGCTGCCAAGAGAGGCAGCTGACTCCTGAATGCCAGAGCCAGAAGGAGAGATGCATCGTGGAGGGACGAGCCACGACTGTCAGCCATCCCACGGATGGGCACTGCCAGCACGGCTGCAGGTGGTGCCTCATTCCTGGGCATCCAAACCCCATCCCGACACACTGCGGTGACACTGCAGTGACACATGGTGACACCACAGTGACACCACAGTGACACCACAGTGACACCACAGTGACATCACAGTGACATCATGGTGACACCACAGTCACACCGCAGTGACACCTCAGTGACACCTCAGTGACACTGCAGTGACATCACAGTGACACCACAGTGACATCACCATGACACCACAGTGACACCACAGTAACATCACAGTGACACCACAGAGACACCATGGTGACACCACAGTGACACCATAGTGACATAACAGTGACACAATGGTGACACCACAGTGGCGTCACAGTGACACCAAGGTGACATCACAGTGACACTACAGTGTCACCTCAGTGACATGACAGTGACATCGCAGTGACACAGCAGTGACACTGCAGTAACACCTCAGTGACACCATGGTGACATCACAGTGATGCCACAGTGACACCAGAGAGACACCATGGTGACACCGCAGTGACATCACAGTGACACCATGATGACATCACGATGACACCGCAGTGACACCATGGTGACATCACAGACACACCGCAATGACACCACAGTTACATCACAGTGACACCACAGTGACACTGCAGTGACACCGCAGTGACACCGTGGTAACATTATAGTGACACCACAGTGACACCTCAGTGACACCATGGTGACACCACAGTGACGCCATGGTGATATCACAGTGACGCCATAGTGGCACCACAGAGATGCCACAGTAACACCACAGTGACACCACAGTGACACCGCAGAGACATCACAGTGACACCGCAGAGACATCACCATGACGTCACAGTGACACCACAGGAACATCACAGTGACACCAGGGTGACACCACAGTGACGCCACAGTGACACCATAGTGACACCACAGTGATGCCACGGTGACACCGCAGTGACACAACAGTGACGTCACAGTGACATCACAGTGACATCACAATGATATCGCAGTGACTCACAGGGACATCGTGATGACATCGCAGTGACACTACAGTGACATCACAGTGACATCACAGTGATGCCACAGTGACACCACAGTGACACCACAGAGACACCATGGTGACACCGCAGTGACACCGCAGTGACACCGCAGTGACACCAGGGTGACATCACAGTGACACAATGGTGACACCACAGTGGCGTCACGGTGACACCAAGGTGACATCACAGTGACACCTCAGTGACACCACAGCGACACCATGGTGACACCACAGTAACACTGCAGTAACACCTCAGTGACACCGCAGTGACACCATGGTGACATCACAGTGACACCGCAGTGACACCGCAGTGACACCGCAGTGACACCAGGGTGACATCACAGTGACACAATGGTGACACCACAGTGGCGTCACGGTGACACCAAGGTGACATCGCAGTGACACTGCAGTGTCACCTCAGTGACACCACAGCGACACCATGGTGACACCACAGTAACATTGCAGTAACACCTCAGTGACATCACAGTGACACCACAGTGACACCGCAGTGACACTGCAGTGACACCATGGTGACACCACAGTGACACCACAGTGACACCGCAGTGACACTGCAGTGACACCATCACATGAGCGTTCCATGGGCATGGAGCAGCAGGGCCGATCCGTCCATAAAACAGCCACAGCACTGAGCACCTGGGGGACCCCGTCCCTCCAGTGCCCCTGAACTATCCCAGGTCCCGGCCCCAGTCCCTGTGAGACTCCCAAACAAGGACCGGGCTTTGGACAAACACCCCGGCTGTGTCCTGCCCCCCTGGGTGTCAGCAGCTCAGGCCAAGGGAGCAGTAAAATGATTTTTAACAGAGCTCCCCAACACCTCCTGGCTGTCTCTGCCAGCACCACGTGACATTGTTCTCCCTAACAAAAAATACAGCTATGAAGAAATGACACTGACTGTGGGACACCGTCAGACAAAAGAGAGAAACTCCCATGCTCATGGCACATACAGCCACCCACCTCACACAGAGAAATTCAAATGAATTTTTCTGCAGGTGGGAACACCTATGCAAACCTGGATGAAAATGGTGCGGCAAGAAATTCAACCTGGATGGCTTTATATGGGAGAGAAGAAAGAAAACCAGCCTTGTCAAACAGACTTTGAGTTACTTCCTGATAAGATTTATGGGTTTGGTTGAGAAAGATAACTGCTTTAGCATGAGACTTAGATTTTTGCACGGTTTAGTATTGCACAAGATGTTGAGTCAAAAAAATAAATCTAAAAAAAAAAACAGCCCTAAAACAGAAATCAATGTAAACACATAGTAAGTGGATTAAAAAACAGCTATCTGATAAATTTTGAAAACCAACTGTAATGAGAGAATCCTAATTTCTTCCAAGAGAAAGCAGTCCCTGAAAGGATTCAATATCTATCACTGATTTACAAGCAGCTAGAAAATCATTCACAGTCATGTTTGTAGAGAACATAAAATTAAAAATTAGTTGCACATAATTAAAGAGGACAGGTCACTAATACAATGCCATCTGGATCGATGGGTGTGCTGCATTCATTTAAACAGGATGCATTTTTAAGCAGCCAAACTGTGTAAGTAGGAAATAACCAAAGCCCAAACTAACGAGTAGCAGAAGGACATTATCCTGGAGAAAGGGCTGGAAGGCACTTGTGACACCTAGGAGGGGCACTCCTGCTGCCCCTGAGAGGCCACAGAGGAGCCCAGAGGTGATCCCTGAGGATGAGGAGGCTGTTCAGTGTGCTGAAATCACCAGTGACATCTTTATTTTGTGCTGTTTCCATTTTATGTGCAACAAATTCACCCGGGATGCGAAAGGAAGAGGCTCCTCACGTCCCAGAGCAGAAATGTGCCACGTGCCCACCCCTCCTCACAGGCTGTGACAGGTCTGCATGACGAGGAGCCCTTCCAGGCTGGACAGGTGGACAGAGCATGGTCAGGACTCCCTGGTGCTGCTCAGGCTCTGAGGTCAGCCCCAATTTCCTCCGGGCTGCCTGGCCTGGGTGACTGCACTCCAAGAGCCTGTTTATTTTTGCTGAATTAGTCAGATGGGTTCCTGTCAAAAAACAAAGCTCACTCTTCAGCAAATCTGATCACATCTGACAAAAATCTGCATAGCTTGGACCCAGAGATCCTGATTTACAGCTGCAAAACCCAAGAAAAGAAAGAAGGAATGAGGCAGCAATTATTTTCTTCCCACTTTATGTCTTATAAACCCCTTTTCCTCCTTGGCTGCCCAATTTATTTTTGATGACTGCCCTCGACAGCAGCTCCAGAAATCAAACACTTAACCTCTGCAAGTTGCTTCCCTTAATGAATACACAGCAGTTTGCTATTCATTACAGGCAGAAGGAAAAGCCAAATCTGTTTGTGCTGCATTAGCCAGCAGGGCTGTTAAACCCAGCATGGACAGTAGCCATGGCGACCCCCTCGGCAAGGAACACCGGACTTTTCCAAAGCCTATTGTCAGTGCTCAAAACATAAAAGAGAAGCAACTTTTTATTATTACTGTTAGCATAATTTTTTGCTAGTTTGGAAGAGAATTCACCATCTGAGAAAGATGGCAGCCTGGCAGCATCAAAGGAGTTCACCCACAGACTGGGGATAAAATACTCCAGGTGTTGAGAGTTTATTGCAGGGTACCTGAGCTCTGACCTGGAAACAGCCACCTTTATAATGACACAGCAAGTGATCTCTGGGCACATAAAACCCCTGGCACTCTGCTAAGGGCACTGCCTGATGCTCCACTGTTTATCTCCAGCACAAAACCCCACTCAGGTGTACCAGGACAAAGCCACCCTGAAGCTGACACGGTGATGTTTTTCTGTCTCTAAAGGGGAGAAGGACAAGGCAATGGATGAGAGCTTCTATGGCAAGACGGCTCCAGAGGCTCAAGTAAACCCCCCTCAGTCACTGTAAGCACTCAAAGCTATGAGAAACACCAACCAAAATGTCTAAAACATCACGCTGTCTCCCAAACCAGTTAATACTGACAATTTTCCTGCGAGCTGATAAGTAATTTCTCTTCATTTCTTCAGCTGGAAAATCTAAGACAGATCATATAACCTGCTCAGAGCCACAGATGAAGATTTTGTGAGAACCAGACACTTATGTCTTGAATTTCAGTATTGCTTTTTATTCACAAAATCATTCCTTTGTTTTGGAGAGGGTATCTAAGTACCAAGGGTCATCCCCAGACTCTTCTGATAGTCAAAACATAAAAAAGCAGATAGAGACAACCTGGCCAGTGAAAGGAACAATGTTAAGGGCTCTCCAAACCACTTATTGCCAGTGCACTTATGATTAAAGGAAAACAGGGTCATTTGATTGCTTTTCAAAGCTAAGAAGGTTATTCCAGGATGGAGGGATCCAGGCAGTGAGCTCCCACTATCCAGGGAGTGTTTATACAGACTGACACACGTGTGACTGCAACAAATAACCAGGGACTGCTCTCTGGGGTCTATTCAGAGTGTTGTCCCAGAAAACGCTGCAATTCCCAGCATGTCCCAGCGTGTCCCCTGCCCATGGGAACATGGCAGTGTTCCCATGGGCAGGGGACACATTGGGACACGGATCTGCTGGGAGCAGAAACACAGATTCAACAACAAACCCTCCATCAGAAAGCTGCCACAGCTGCCTACTCCTGCCGAAGGGGATTTGGCAAAAATACCCCAACACCCAAGACCCAGCAGCCTCTTCTGGCCTCTCTGCCAGACCTGACTCTGTCCCCCAGCCCACCCCTGTGCTCCCCTCCGAGGTCTGCTCTGCAAACAGCCCCACACAGGCTCCATGCCACTGCCAGCCCTGGCACAGCAGCCTCTGGGGACAGCAGTGACAGTTCCCAGCCCACTCCAGCAGTCAGTCAGGTGGGTTTGCTGTGCAGGCACTCCAGGGATTCCCCAGCTCCAGCCCAGCCACACAAAGCAGCTCCGAGCCCTTGTGGGCAGCAGTGCCAGGCCCTGGCAGCACCAGCAGGCAGTGGCACTTGCAGAGGTGGCTGGGTAGCCCAGCACGTGCCAGGCTCCAGTGCTGGACACCACACACAGCCTGGCCTCTGAACTGCCAGATCTGCTTCTGCTCTGGAGGCTCCAATCTATGTCCTTGCAAAGCCAGTGCAACTACTGCCCTCCTCAAGCAGTGTGGGGGAACCATAAAACCTGGGCACAGCTTAAATCTCAATGCCCCTGTGCTTGGTGGATACAAGATTTACTTTCCTGCAGCCATCTTCCACAGCTTTGAGCCAAATGGGCATTGCTGAAGTCTCTTAACAGTTCCCATTCTCTATGGCTAAATACAATTTTGAGGGGCTACAATTCTGGCAGTCACTTGTTTAGGTCAGTCTGAATGAGCACTGACTTGGTTTTTAATGAAGTGTAGAACACACCAAATGGAAAAAACTAATTCGAAGGGCAACTAAAAATGCCCCAAGACCTTCACTCTTCAACATCTTGGCCACAAACTGATTTTCAGAGTCAAGCACTTACTCCATGTTGCATTTTTGTGTATTTAAGTTAAAATATAGAACACAATCAGCAAGGTTGGACCTGTAAGATCACCTGGGATAATAAAAGGTGTCCCTGTCCATGGCAGAGGAATGGAATGAGATGAGCTTTAAGGTCTCTTCCAACCCATACCCATCTAGGATTCTATGACTGAATCCATAAGCAACCCTTCTCTCATGACTGAGGTGACTGGAGACATCCTGTGCAGAATGAAAGCTGCTGGGTCCAGCTGTGGACACAACATCAGCCCCTGTTACTCCTCCTGGACACAGAGGAGACTTGGGCTCTTCAACTGACCCCAGCAATGCTCTCCAGGGGCTGTGAGCAGAGCAAGGGAAGGCACGAGGAGCTGCACAGCCCAGCACAGTGGAATGAAGAACACCTCCCTGGCTGTTCCAGCAGTTCTTGGAAGAAAAGAGCCCTTCTCTGAACAGGGAGCACCATCACTGTTCCATGGCACAGGTAGAAGCCTGGTTCAGGCTGTCTGGCAGCAGTCCTGGCCTGCCTCCAGACCCATCAGTCCTCACCCACTGAGTGTGAAATGCTCTGGCTCCTGAATCCTGTGTTTATCACTCAGCCTCATGCAGGATCAAGCCCTTGCAAAAATGGAAAGCAGCTGGTCCAGTCCTGTCTGAGAGTGCCTACATGAGGAAAGCGGAGCAGGCTCAGACTATGGGTCCATAGAAGGGTTAGAAAAATGTATAAAACCAGGAAAAGCCAAAGTGCAACATCATCATCCTAAGTGCAACACCTCAGAATCATCTCCCATCCTCCACTGAGCCACCAAGGAGGTTCACAGGAGAGAGGTCTTTGTGCTTTGTTGCTGTTGGCAGAAATTTCTTTCATTAATTTTTCCAGTTGTGCTTTTTTACTATTCTATAAACATAAAAGATAAGACCAGGCTCTCACACCAGCCAGGATGGAAGACACTCCAAGCATTCCTACCAAACCCATGCCAAATGCTGAAGTGTCTCACATCACACACAAAAACAAACAGAGCAGCTACTGGAAGGCAACTTGGAGAGAGCACAGAACCAGATTCATGGAGTCACAGAATCAAGGTTGGGAAAGACCTCCAAAATCATCCAGTCCAGCCTTCAACCAAACACCACGTCTCAGGATGCAAGGTGTAGCTGGGTGTGTGTTCTGTCACCATCTGTCAGAGCTGGGCAGTTCTCCTCTGTTCATGGGGCAGTTTTTTCTTTCTCTCTCCCACAGCCAATCCTCCCTCCAGCAGATCTCTGCTGTCCATGGCCACTGAGTGTCCCTGCAGGGCTGATCAAATTCCAGCATCCCATGGGGAGATGCTCCGCCCAGGGCAGGAGCCAAGCATTCCTACCTGGATACAATCTGAGCCTGGAACAGCACAGCAGCCTTTGCCCACTGCATTCCCAGAGGAGCAGCTTTCTCCTGCCCTGCATTCCCAGAGGGAGAGCAGGCCCATCTCCAGCAGCCCTGGAGCTGCAGAGGAAAACTCCAGCCTTGTGCAGGATCCCTGCTCCAGCAGAAGCACAGCTGGCACTGCAGGAGGGCTGAGCCCCCATGGGATGGGACTGTGCCACCACCCTGACACACAGGGGGTCAGGGCATGTTCTGACTCTGGCAGTGGGTTGTTTTCTTTATTTGTACTATTGCATTTATATTTTTAATTTTCCTAGTAAAGAACTGTTATTCCTATTCCCATACCTTTGCCTGAGAGCCCCTTAATTTCAAAATTATAATAATTCAGAGGGAGAGGGTTTACATTTTCTGTTGCAAGGGAGGCTCCTGCCTTCCTCAGCAGACACCTGTCTTGTCAAACCAAGACACACCACCATTCCCACTAACCCTACCACAAAGTAGATCTCGGGGCACAGCCAGCAAAACACCTTTCTGAGCACACAAATGATAAATCCTGCCCACACCCAACCAGGCTGGGGGCATCATGAGGAGCATGAGCTGATTCTCAGCAGCAGCACAATGAGGCCCCTTGAGTGGCTGTGGGTGAGCAGCCCTGCTGGGCAGTGCTGCTGCAGGGATGATGTGCAGCCTCTCCCTGCCTGCTGAAGTCACCCTCAGCCCAGAACCAGGCTGAAGGCACATCCTCCCCCTGCCTCCTGCACAGCTCTGCCACCTCCCTGCACAGCTGGGGGATTCCTCAGTGGGCCCCGTGAGAGGGGCACGGATTTTGAAAAACAAACCCAAAACTTTGTGGCGCCCTTGACTGTTCCCAGATCCTGGGGACGTGTGGGAAGCGTGCTGAGCAATGTTTCTGAACCAAACGTTCAGCTTCCAGAGACCATTCCCAGCTGGATGGGAGCCACCAGCACAAGCCAAGGTGTGGAGCAGCCTCAGCCCTGGAGTGTGCTATTAAGTACCACAACTTACAGTAGGCTCCAAAAGCCAAAAATTAGGAATTTTAATTTTTTTTTTCATTTTAAATTAACAATACCAACTTAATGACATGAAACTTTCTGCCCTTTATTTATTTACTTTTTTTTTTTAAGCCCAATGTGATAGCACTGCACTGAGCAAAACATTTGCTCAACATCTCATGACCTGATTGTCTGAGAGAAGAGCTGAACACACCAACAGGAGAGCAGGGTTTAACCCCTATCCAGCATTTGGGCACTTCAGAAAGAGTGCCAAAGAGTTTAACACTGGACATTTATTATTTTAAAGTAGCTGGCAGTGCAATATGCAAAATCTATTTCAAAATCTATTTCTCCTAGAAATACTGTCATGATTTAATAAAATTAAAAGGAAAACTGGGTATAAGTTTAAGTATTGCTTTCACATTGCAGCCTCCAAAATTTTACTGTGCTGCAGTGTGGAGGAGAACCAGACAATGAAAAGGAGAAGTGATCTCACCCTGGTTTCATTTGTGAAAGAGCCACAAGTGAGACATTTATAGGATAGATGTGTTGTATCATTTGGTTTTAGGAACCTCCGTCTCTGCCAGCAAGGTAAGGAAGGAGTCCAGAGCACTTGAGTGTTGGCTTTTCCCCAAATAAAACTGCATCTCTAAAAGGGTGGGTGATGGCCAACCATGACTGTCCCTGGCGCACATTCCAGCTGCTCCCTGCAGCCTGGAGGGCTCGGGTGGCCCAGGGCACCCAGCGCTGCCAGCCAGCCCTGCAGGGGCTGAAATGCAGGGGCCCAGCAGGGCTGAGCCTTTCACAACACCAGGGACTTTTATGAAACTTCTCTCCAGAATTTGTCCACTCATTATCTATTACAAAACATGTTCCTGTATCTAAAAGGAAGCCCCTTTAGGGGCATAGGCACAGGAACAAGCTAAGGATGCCAAGCACGTGCGATTCCTTGTCTGTTCACCATGGAACCCCAGGCTGGACTGGGTGACAAGGGACCTCAAAGCCCATCCAGTGCCATCCCTGCCATGGGCAGGGACACCTCCCACTGTCCCAGGCTGCTCCAAACCCCAATGTCCAGCCTGGCCTTGGGCACTGCCAGGGATCCAGGGGCAGCCACAGCTGCTCTGGGAACCCTGTGCCAGGGCCTGCCCACCCTGCCAGGGAACAATTCCTAATTCCCAATATACCATCCATCCCTGCCCTCTGGCAGTTTAAAAATATTCCCCCGTGTTCTGTCCATATGAAAAGTCCCTCTCCCTCCTTTTTACAAGCCCCCTTCAGGCCCTGGCAGGGGCTCTGAGCTCTCCCTGGAGCCTTCTCCTCTCCAGGTGAGCACCCCCAGCTCTCCCAGCCTGGCTCCAGAGCAGAGGGCTCCAGCCCCGGTGCATCCCTGTGGCCTCCTCTGGACTTGCTCCAGCAGCTCCAGGTCTTGTGCTGAGGACCCCAGAGCTGGAGGCACAATAATTCTATGATTCCATGAAAAAATCTCATAACAAGAAGCATTTAAACCATTCTGTGCTGGCCCTGAGCTAATCCACATCAGATAATCAGCTTTTCCAAACCCAGAACTCTGTCCAGCAGCTCCTGAGCAAAATCAGATCCACAGTCATTGGCAGTATCTTGTGGGGAACACATTTATTGCTCCTTGTACACCTCCAAGTCCTGTGGACCTTCCTGCCTGTTCCATCATCACCAAAGCTGCAGCAGGGCCTTGGAGCAGCCAGGGAAATGCAGGGGATGACAAATAATCAATTCCCCCTGGAGCAGGAGGGGAATTATTTATTTCATAGCTGCTTTGTTACCTGTAGAGAAGTCTTGGCACCGCATCTTAACTACACCTTGAATGCTCCTACGAGGCACTGAAGGTGCTCTGGGGGATCATGCAGTGTTAATATAAATATATTAAGGAAATAAATGAGGAGTTGCTCCTGTGAGCTGCAGTAACATCTCATGCAGTCCATTACAGACTGCTAAATTCAGGAAAAATCTTGAATTTTCATCAGAGACAACCAAAAGGTCAGTCTTTCTTGTGGGATTTCAGCCATTTGAGTGCCCTTTTGAGCTACAATCTTGAAATTAGGAATAATTCATTCATTACAGACTGCTGATTACAGGAGGGGGGGAGGAAACAGAAATTTGACATTTCTTTCCAGTTCACCAAAAGGTCAGTCTACTGATTTACAAAATTTATATTAATTTTAACTCTGAGTCTGTCACACTGGGCACGAAGCATCCAATTTGGGGAAATTAAGGTCATTTAAGGTCTCCAGTTGCATTTATCATTTAGAATGCAAAAAAGTTATCAAAGGCAAAGCTGAGGGAGACAATGGCCAAAGTCACCCACATTTGGAACAGCTGCCAATTTTAAAACACTAAAATGCATCTCAAAGAAGAATTAAGAAGAACCCAGACTTTAAGTCTCTTCTTGCCACATACTGCCAGACACCAACTGCCATTGCTTCACAAGACAGAAAGAAGCTAAAATTTGAGGTGGAACCATCTCTCATGGCAAACCCATTTGTCCTCAAGTCACACTGGACTCACACCATCACCAGGCACTAAGGCCAGCAGGTTCCCTTGCCACCAGCAGCCTGCTCACACCCCTCAGAGCCTGAAAACACTGAAAGATGAGGAGGAGGATGAGGAGGAAGAGGAGGAGGACGAGGCAGCAGCATGGAAGTCATCTCCTGAAGCAGCTGGAGCAGAGGAAGGAATGCTTCAGAACTGACTCAAAGGTCGTGGGGAGGAGGGTGGGAGGTGTCTGCCATGAATTTGGAAAATATTGCCAAGCTGCAGAGCAGGACCCAGCGCAGGAAGGCCCTGCTGGGGCTCCCCAGCCCTCGGGAAGCCCCAGCACAAAGCTCTGCCACGGCAGGACCAGAAAAAAGCCACAGTCAAGAGACCCCTGCCCAAAATCCCAAATGCAAATGCTGTGAGCCCCTTGCCGAGCTTCAGGAGTGTTCTTTGGAAATAAGTCACTGGGGAGATCCCCAGCACTGCAGAGCCCACCCTGTGCAATGGCAGGGCTCAAGCTCCTTCCCTGCCTCCCAGGGAAGCTCTGCTCAGCAGCTCTGCATCCCAAGGCATGGAAAAGCATTCCGAGGTTTGTGAGGAGCAGCAAGGAGACAGAGCAATCCCAGCACCTGCTTTCCTGCCCTGACCACCATCACCCCATCACCAGGGAATGGCTCCCAAGGCAGAGATGAACCCTCAGCTGCTCTCAACCAGCCCCATCCCCACCAGCCAGCACTGCTGCCTTCCATTCTTTTTTTGATGGAAACTTCACTCTTTTCAACATTTTTTATAAAGACACACTGATAAAAAATTGCAAGCAGGTCTGTTCAGGCAGGAGGGTGCTCCTGCTGCCACGAACAGGACCTGTGTGCACTCAGGCTCTGCCACCTCACACTGACTGCTAATGCAGCAGCCTGACAGGATCTTCTTCAGACATGAAAAATTGAGGAAACCATCTTGACATTGTGGTAATTTTGTGCTCCAACGATAACCTCTGCCCATCAAGCCTTTGTTCACTCTACCTGTGTTTATGCTGTAAGGAGATTTACCTTTTCGAGCTCATTAAAAGTTGTATTTGGCCACTTTCCCTTTGGGGAAAAAAAAAAAACAACAAAACAGTTCAGTGCTTGGCTCTGTTTTAAAAACTGGCCTTGGTACAAGATTTTAAAATAAATCGCTACTTTCTAAACTATTTGCAAACACTAGTTCCTCTTTGTATTTCATTTCTTCAGGGAGAAAAAAAATCTAAATCCAATCCGCAATCAGACATTTTCCTTTTTTTTCTCCTTTTTAATTTAGTAACTTGTGAATTCATGCATTGACCCAGCTGAACAAAGGGCAAAGACTGTTAAATTCCAGAGCCCAGGAGATATTCGGTTACTCATTCAAGGCCTTCTACAGAGTTTAAAAATAAATAAAAATGAGCCTTAGCGAGGAGGAGTGGCATATTTGGAAATGACACTTTTAAATTAACAACTGAAAAGGGGAGAAAGGTAAACTGGGAAGAGATTAGCTGCTCGCTGTGCTGTGAGGGAAAGATGGAGAGTGGGTTGGAACTCATTAGCCCAATTACATAATAGATTGTTTTGGCCAAATTCAAAGGCAATAAAAGCAGAGAGAAATGAACATTAGGTACCAGCAAAGATAGAGGAGGTGGGAGAAAGAACAAGAAAAGGCTTTTTATGATTTTATTCGTGAACCTTCTTTCAAAGGTTCCGTTTCAGCAGGGAAGCACCAAGCAGAGGCAGGAATTTGGTAAATAACCAAAATAAGGCTGGGGGTGCCCAACGCCAACGCTACAGTGGTGGGGAGAGAGTGCTGGAACACCAACCAAGGGAGAAAGCAGAACTTGAAATTTCCCCGCCTTCCCTTCCTCCTGGCCCTGAAAAATCACATTTCATTGAATTCAAAAGCATTCTGAAATTTTACTAGTTTAGGAAAGATTGAATAAGCATGTAATTAAATTAATTACAGAATCACTGCTCTGCATCCTACTGCAGGAATAGCAGTGAATCAACCAAATGGATTCAAAATCACTTCCTAAATGCTTTCCAGTCAAATAAAACTTCAAGTGCAGCTTCAAACCACTCACGGCACAGCCCACAAAAGCCCAACCTCTCCATCAGTTTCCCCCAGTCATACAGGACACACTCCTAAAGAGCACGACCCGAGCTGGAGGATTTCCTTTCCCAAATAAACAGCAGCTGCTCGGAGCTGGATGCCTCCTGTCCTGCCTGCATCACATTCCCTGTCTGCATCACATCCCTGCCTGCACCCCCTGCCCCACTGGGCACTGTTCAGGTGCTGTCCAGGCCAGTTCCCATGGACAGCCACCACACCCTGCACAGGATCACAGAATCTTTTAGGTGGGAAGAGATCTCCAAAATCAAGTCCAAGTCCTTTGACTGATGTCCACCTTATCAACCAAACAAGCTTCTTTTCCCAGCTTCTCATTTATCAGCCCTGAGCACAAGGAGGAGATGGGAAAAATCCTTCTGCATGTTGATGGCTAAAGGATGCACACAAAGGGCATGCACTAATTGAGGATGAGAGCCTGATTCCCACCAGGAAAGTGCCACCACCATTCCTGCAGCCTCTGCAGGCCCAGAGCTGAGACTCCAGGGCCTCAAATGAGGGTTCTGTGGGGCTCACACAGTGAGCTGTGCTCCTGGATAGAGTAAAACATCCAATGCTGGCCTACAGGAGAGCATCATTCCCTTTGATGAGACTGTCTGAGATCAGAAGAGCCCCTTTCTCCCCTGTGAGAGAGCAGAAGAGCACAACCAGAGGTGGATTAGCTACAAAAGGCATGAGTTGCACCCCAGGCCTGGCAAACAGGAGCCCAAGAGCAGCAGCACGAGCACAGCAGTGCAGGAGCAGGCACAGGCTCCTCCAGAACACGGGAACAGCCTCAGCCATCACCCACGCAGCTGGGGGCAAGGCTGTTAATGCCTCATGGGCAGGCAGGGTCACAGCCAGCCTGGGCCAGCAGGGCTGGAGGCTGCAGTGGGACCGTCCTGGTGCAGCACAGGGATGCACTGGGGCTGCCTCCCCCCAGCACGGAGGAGGCCCATGGGTTTCTGAGGGAAGCAGTTTGATGGCCTGGGGGAGCTCTCTCTCTGGATACTCCCTGCCCTTTCACACAGGAGAATCCAGCAGCTCCTGCTCCCACCGCACCAACACCAGCTCGGCCCTACATGACACACACAGTGTCCCCCTCCAGGAGGGCCTTCCGAAGGTCCCCAAGGCACACACAGCACAGGGGGCCCTGTCACACTGCCCTGAGCACAGCCACAGCAGCACACAGCACCGCTCCAGGGAAACCAAGTGCAACTGCTGACAGAGCGATCAAACCCCAACGCTGACCTGGGGGACTTGGCACAAATGAAATGAAGGAAGCTCCTCCACCAGCAGTGCTGCTTCCAAAGACATGTCCATCCACACTCTCCATGGCTCCAGCAGCGAAGACAACAGCCAAAGGCAGCTTGCATTCCCCACCCTATGGGAGACACGGCCCCAAAATCCCTCAAGTGGTGCCAAAGATGGAAACAGGCAAGCAGGGAACCCATGGAATGGGTGCTCAGGCAGCAGGACACCAACACCACCTCCTGCTTGCCCAGAGAGGAACACTTATTAAAAAATCCAAGTAAGAACTCCAGGCCCCACACTGGATTCAACAAGCTGAAGGTCCTTTTGTCCACAGAAAATCCCACCGGGTGCCCCCAGGCCTGATGTGTTCATACAGGATCCTCATCTTAAAGCAGAGTGGCCAGCTGTGAAAGCCAGCTCAAGCTTGCTGTGTATGCAGGGTTGAGCAGGAGCAAATACAGGCAGGGGGTTTCTCAGACTCTTCTCACTGCAGGAGGACCTGTAATGTCCCCCCAAAAAATGCTTTAGCTACTGAAGTACCTGCCAGCATGTGCAGCCACACATTCTGCCTGACCTGCTCATGGCCAGCCCAGAACCACCAAGAGCTCAGTGATGGGACGGGCTCCAGCTCCTCAGGTGACCTTCCCTGAGCCCAGACACGGCTGCAGGAGCAGCAGGACCTCCAGCACCACCCTGGACATGCACACAGCTCTTGCTCTCCCAGCTGGCAGGGACATGGGGCACCCAGAGCTGCTCCGAGCCCTGACACTGTGGATGGACACTTCAGCCCTCCCAAAGGCATTTTAATTACTGCATTAAAAGGTGTGAAACGCTTCCTTCCCACACACACTTGGCCATCTTCAGGGGCTGGGAGCCAAACCTCTCCTGGGCAGAACTAAAAAGCAGGCTCCAAACCTCCCTGGGAAGTGATGGTCTGGGGCTCTCTGGGGCTCGTGCTCCCCTGGCTCATCCCTCCTCTGCCCCCTCACACCCGCACACTATGAAACTATCAACCATGAAAACACCATCACAGATCTTTGCAAAACAGCTGAATTTCAGTGACTTGGACAAACCGAGCAGTAAAAAACTTCCAAGAGCAGCTGGGACCAAACTAAACCTCCCAGAGAAAGCAAAGCTGAAATGGGTGAGGATGCCCTGTGCTGACCACGCTCGGAGGAGGGGCTGGGTGGGTGCAACCCCTCCCAAGGAGCTTCTCACAGCTCTGCAGGGGGAAATGTGCAGCACCGAGGGGGAGAATGGGCAGAAACCACTCAAATCAAGCAAACCACTCCAATCAGAGTAGAATTATAAAAACGAGCCAATAGATCCACGCTCTGTGTCAGGAAGGGGTCGAACCTGATCTCAGCTGGCCTTTACGTACAGGAAAAACATCAGCTCAGTGCAAGTTACCAGCAGCAGAAAAAAGGGAAGGGAAGGAATTGTTTAAAAAGGCAAAATAAGCAGAAACCACAATTGTGCCATGAACCCGTTCCTACCACAGCCTTCAGGCTTGGCCATCCTGTCCCAAAACTACTCTGGGAGTAGTGAGGAAGGATGGAAATCCACCAGTTTCATTTCACTACTCCTTCATTCCAGCACCACCAGACCTGGTGCCAAGATTTGTGCCAGGACTGGGGCAGAGGCAGGGGAGTACATGGCAGTGGCATTTCAGGCAGAAACTTAAAGTAACTGTTATTTGGGAAATGGGGTACAGAGGTACCAAATGTGTTTTCTTAAATATTCATATTGTTTCTTTAACTTTTTTAATTATTTAACTTTTTAAGAAATTACTTTCAAAAAGGCAATTCAATTTTTTACATAGTAGCACTTTAAGCCACTAATATCAACTTACTTATTTTTCAGTTGAGCTCCAAAGAATCCCAGTAACAGGGTAAACTCCTCATGCAAATTTAAATGGCCCAAATTGTCTCGATAAACTATCAGATACAATAGCAATGGAGCAGCCACATGAAGCTCTGGCCACCAACATTTTATGAGAAAAAAACCCCTGAGATATCAAATTCAAGTGTGCTTTATTTCAGAATTCAAGCATCCAGTGCTCAGGGCCAGCAGTCCCTGTCCCATGAACAGGGAGAAGGAAAGGCAGACCAGACTCTGCCAGGCTAAGAACACATTGTCATAAATTCCCACTGTAAAAGAAAATCCAGCTGGTTCATTCACAGCCATCCCCACAGTACCACGGCAAACAGAGCAGAGTTTGCTCAGAAATGATGGTGGTCCCTGGTGAAATTAGGTGCTGCCCTCCATTGTCACTGCTGATCAAGAAGTTTCACATAAAGAAAAGGAGTATCACAGGGAAGCTGCACATTTGCCTAATTCTGGGATTTTACCCTTTTTCCTGAGGTGGTGTGCTGACCAAAGGCACGTTCCAGCACAGCTGCCTCCTGCCCCACTGGGAACAGAGAGCTGCTTTCACCCCATCTCCTGTCACCAACCCTTTGTACCCCCTGTGAGCCGCACCTTGGGAAACCTCTGCACATTTTGAAGAAATGGAGCGTAAGAGGGGGAGCTGCCCAGTGCATCCCTTGTTCCAGCCCCTTGGGACAGGACAGGTCAGACCACAGACACCACTGCCCCCTCATGCCACAGGCTCTGGATCAGTGCTGGCACTCCAGGCAGGGGTGCCGGGATCCTGCCTGTGGGGTCAGGCTGCCCAACACGAGCCCCTGCTGGACCCCACAGCTCCGTGTGAGCCAGACTGGCTGGGCACTGAGGGAGCTGCTCAAGAACCACAGCTGTGAGCAAACAATCACTCAGAGCCAACATCCAAAGGGTGCAAAGGCTCCTGGAGAGGGCAGAAGGCTGGAAAGGGCAAAGGGAGCGAGCCTGAGGGTTTCCAGGTGTCTTCTCAGGAGCCTTCTAGCACTGCCCTGGAGCTCAGACCTCGCACAAGACCCCTGCACACACTGTAGGGGGAAGCAGTAAGATGGGACACAAATACTTTTATGTAGCACATCCTAAAACAGAATTCTCCATTTGGCTTCCTCCTAAGAGGAAGGTCCACCTGCTTCTTGGAAAGCAAGGGCTCCAATGGCCACTGTATGGCTCCAGCTGCAAGGCAGAAGCTCCCCAAGTCTTCAGACATTAAATACAGTTATTGAGATACAAAAATTCAGGGGAGGCCTGGCAGCAGCTGGAAGGGTGAGAGCACTGCTCGGGGATGTTTCTGTTCCAGGGCTCAGAGCCACGATGGGAGCTGCTGTGGGGTCTGGTCCCAGCCCAGTGGAGGCAGGGCATGGCTGGGGGGATGTGGCTCTGCTCCAGGGCTCAGAACCCAGCTCCTGCTCCTGTCCATGGCTCTGGCAGCCCTGGGAACGGTTTATTCTTCAACTGGTTGTAACCAAGCTAGACACTGTGACTCACAGTGCCCAGCTCCACCAGACCCAACCTCAGCCAGCAGTGCTGAAGAGCTGATGCTACACAAGCCAACGAGCCACTGCCATCAAGTTGTGCCAGAAAGCACAGTCAGATGCTAATGTGAGCACAGAGGGATGACAGCTCCAGATTTGGTGCTGAGCTTGAATCACACCATGCCTTAGAGCACGAGAGGAGCAGAGCTGAGCCCTGAACGGAGCTGATGCTGCAGCAACATCCCCAGGTCACGACAACCCCACGAGCTGCCCTACTGCAGTTCAACCATGTCCACATGAGCTGCTGACCACACTGCAGGGAGAGCTGCTGAAGAAACTTCTCCCTTCACATCCACACCATTGCTGAACTCCAGTGCTCTGGTTTTAATGCCACAGTCCCCATCCCCTTACACCACAAGAGAGGTGAGCCCCTGAGTGGCTGCAGTGGTCTGATGGTACCGTGTGCTGCCTTCCTCCTCATACCCATCCAGCTCCTCGTTCTGCTTCCTGCTCCCCACTCACTGCTCCCCTCCACAAGCCAAGTTACTCACCAACCTGGCACAAAGCCCTCCTTTTTTATTTTTTTAATGTGCTTTTCCAAGGTTAGGGACATAAATCAACCCCGAGAAGGCTCCAGCAAACACGAGCCCGTAAGATCGGCAGCAGATGACCACAGACAGAAGGCAGAGCACCAGCACTTTGGTCTTTTGGCAACAGCATGTTCTTGGCCAGGCTCCCTTTCCCATCTTTCAGGCTCTGCTTGCCACCCACTCCTCCCTTCCCCAGGATGACTCGCAGTGTCGTTAACATCCAACAAACGAGGGCTGAGGGAGTTCACACCTCCAGTTATTCAGTAACGCTGCCGGCAAACCCGAGACTGTAACGTGCAGCTCTGCCTCCAGACTGTGCTTGGAAAATCCTCCTCATAAAAAGCACACAGCTATTTTTAAAGGAAATCCTGGATGCCTCTGAACGTGCAGGCAGCAGGCAGCCACAAAGGTATACGCCAAGCCAAGGAGTCTCTGGGCTGGATCTGGTAGTCTGACACCACATCTGCAGTGCTCCGGCGGCCGCGGCCAAGCGCGGAACGGGGCTGCAGCGCCGGCCAAAGCCACGGTGCTGCCGGTGGGTGCCAAGAGACACAAGAGCGTGGCCAGGAGCATGGCAGGAGGATCTCGGGGGATGCAGCAGCTGCTGGTGGCGGTCAGCACTCCCTGCCAGGCACAGCGTGGCGCTGGCGGCGGTTGCACCCGCGCACATCACGTCCAGCAGCGCACCTGAGCGCAGGTGTGGCTCTTGCTTTCGTCAGAGTTGATGCAACCAGGTCAACCAGAGATGGCTCACTGGAGTGAGAATTTTACTGTAAACTGCATTACTCAGCCTTTAAAGACTCCAAATGATCCTTTCAAGGAAGTGAAGAAAAAGGATTAATTTCTCAAAGTTCAAAGGACAGAATTTATTTTTGGAAATAACATTTCACTACAAATCCTGCAACTGAGACAAATCAAAACCAGCAACACCACAAACTAAATCTGAAGGACAGGACTGTTGGAAAATTTCTCTCCAACAAAACAGAGGAGTGACAGAACAATTCATGGAGGACACCTTAGGGAACATCCTGGTCTCATCCACCACTACTTCTGCAGGCAGCAGGTCTGCACAACTACCTCTCTGCCAGGACCTGAGCTCCAGGGACACACTGTCCCAGAGCAAGGACTCCTGAGTGTCATGAGTCCCAAGAGTGTCCTGCATCCCGTTCCCACCTGCCATGGTCCCAAAGGCTCATTAAGAGATGCAATTCAGCCACCCCTTTCCTTCCCTTCACTTACATTTGAGCTGATGCCACCCAACCACAGCGGAGGGGGAGAGAGAAGCTGGGATTTGAGAGCAGCTCCAGCACCAGCACAGCCCAGTGCAGGAGCACCTCAGCAGCAAATCCCTCCCTCCACCAGGACTTCCTGCTTTTATCTCCTCTTTGTCTGGACTGGTGGCTCCAGGACTCCATAGACTTCTTTTTCTTTTCTAGTACAAGACAAAACTTCTTTTGCTGCCAATTAAACCTGCTGAAGGACAAAAGCTTCTCCTCAAGATCTACACAACTTTTGCACAAATATCTCCCACACACTGGTTTTGGACTTTAATTTAACTTTTCTCCCCTTGAATCAAATTACCATTTTCCTCTGATCATAATTTGGTTGGATGAGATATAAAGTTGGAGGACATCAGATTTGAGGGAAGAGGAAAGCAAAGCACAACAACAGATGGGGTGTACTTGTCTTGCTTTACCTCCCATTCAGCCCCACAGACACCCTGCTCTCATTAGCACTTGATGCAGGTGAAAATAAAGAGGTTTAATATAAAAACAGCATGGGCACATGGAAAACATCCACCTGGACCTGTTGGAACTTGCCCAATGTCACTTCCAAGCTCCTTCTCTATACAAGGAGCTTTTTCACTCCTAAGACTGTAACTCCTTATCTGGGCTAATGACATTCAGTACGAAACCTCTCAAATCCCATTTGAAAACTTAAGTATTCAATAATTAAGACATTTCTCTACTGCCTCAGAAACATAACAGCTTAAAGACCATCCTGCTGCCATCATGGAACCAGGCTAACCAGAGCCTGAGCCCCAAGGTGTGAATCCAGGGGCTGCTGCTCTCCCACCCTACAATCTCTTTCATGCCAAGGAAGGGTCTTGCTAGTTCACTACCTGCAAAAAAAGGAAGGGCTGTGCATGAACAACCAGGAGGCCCTCTCTGAGATAAGGACACGGAGTGTGGGGCTGTGCAGAGAGTGGCACCAACGCTGGGCACAGCTGGACACCTCATTCAAGCCGATGGAGCTGGCAGCCCCCAGCTGAACACACAGGCAGGGCTGTGGGTCTGAAACGCTCCGTGCAACTGGTGTGATGCTTCAAGGGACAAGTCCTAATCTAGGAACAATGGGTCTGGTCGCATTCCCGGCCAGGGGAATTGCAGCTTCCAGTGAGGATGTGACAGCAGGCACGCGGCGCTCGCTGACACGGAACCCGGCCCGTTGGCGAGGCACTGCCCGTGCAACCACAGCTCCCCAGGAGCAGCCCTGCACAGCCACACGCTGCAGCAGCTGGGTCACTGCTCATTTCCTCCCAAACTTGTTGAAATCCACACTGTGGTGGTGGCTGGGTGAAGAGCAGGGAGGGATGCAAGCTCCAGAAATGTCTGTGAGCAGACAGCGATGAGGCATGTTGGTGGAACCAAGAAGTGTCCACTGCTGGGAAAACCTCCCTGCTCCAGGCTGTGACAACTGATCAGGCGTGGGAACACACAGAATCCAACCGTACAAACACAAAAACCAGAACAAAACAAGATCTGCTGGCATTGCTGATCCTACTCTCTAAACCAGGGTAAGCAGGTGGAGAGGAGCCCATCTGCCCCTGCATCAGCCAGCCGAAGAATCCCCAGTTTTCCCAGCCTGTTAAAGTCAACCCATTTTTCTAAAGGAAACATTAACCACAGTGGGATATCAAGATACAAGACTGCTTTTAATTACATATACAAAGGAGTCCCTAACACTCCAGCTCTCTGCAAGGGCAGCTTGCTGAGAAAAGCAACTCTGATCAAAGCAGGAAAATCTAAATCGGGTGAGGTTAGCGAGAAACTGCATAAATTGTCCCCAGGTTTTTATGCACAAGACTCATGAACTTCCAGCCAGAATGTGTTTTAGTTGTGGCATTATCCTTCCTTCTGATTTAGCTCCTGCTGAACACAGAGAGGGATTTGCCCCTCTGTGTTCTGCACTTGAGGCCACACCACAGGTCCTGTGTCCAGTTCTGGGTTCCTCACATCAAAAAGGACATGGAGGGGCTGGAGCATGTCCAGGGAAAGGAACAGAGCTGGGGAAGGGGCTGGAGCCCCAGGAGAGGCTGAGGGAGCTGGGAAGGGGCTCAGCCTGGAGAAAAGGAGGCTCTGGGGGGACCTTGTGGTTCTGCACAGCTCCTGACAGGAGGGGACAGCCGGGGGGATCGAGCTCTGCTCCAGGGAACAGGGACAGAAGGAGAGGGAACAGCTCAGGCTCCACCAGGGGAGGCTCAGGATGGACATCAGAACAAATGCCATCATGGAAAGGGTGGCCAAGCATAGGAATGGGCAGCCCAGGCAAGTGGTAGAGTCCCCATCCCTGGAGGTTCAAGAAATGACTGGACATAGCACTCAATGCTCTGCTCTGGTTAAAAAAGTGGTGACTGATCAAAGACCTTCTTCTGGAAAAGATATCTTCATCTGAGAGCTATTATCCAACCTGGCAGTCATGAAGGTCCTCAGAAAAATCTTCAGGCCTGGCTGTGGCACAGGGTCACCCCAACACCCACAGGTGAGTGCAGCACAAGGCTTTTTTGCCATGCAACCGAAGACTTCAAGGCTCCCAGTGAGCTGCACAAACCTTAGCTTAAAACCAGCATCCCCAGAACGTGAAGGTGCCCCAGGGTTCTGCAGCTCCCTTTGCTGATCAGGGCTCCCAGCACAGGACACAAGCTGGGTCCTGGACCACAGCCCCAGCCAGAGGCACCCAACAGCTTATTCACAAACACTCTTCCCAGATCTCCTCCTCCAATCCCTGGCATTCCTTCAGTGGACAAGTTTCCTCTGCTAGCTTCTGTCTGCTCTGAATGTATCTAAAGAACTCTTTGAAGTCAAAATATTCTTAGCAATTAGATCTTCTCTACTTCTTTTTGCCTTCCTAATTATCCTTTTAACTGCCTTCTGCTTATTTTAATAGATCTTCCTATCCTCCTCCTTACCAGACTGTTTATACTTTTTAAAAGCCTACTGCTTACTGCTCCTAATACTGTTTACATCTTCACTCAGCCACCTCAGCTCAGTTGCTGCTTTTTTTTTGCCTGATTTCAGAGTCAACCAGGGGAAATTTCCTCTCTGATCTCTGCAGCAGTTTGTAAATATCTCCCATTTTGTCTACAAGAGGTTTTCTACAATAGGTTCTCTTTTCAACAGCAGGTTTTCTCTCGGGAGAGGGAATGGAGTCTCCTCTAGACCACAAGTGCTTCCATAAAAATCCATATTCTTCTATATTGCTCTAAGCACTCTTCTCTCTGCTGCTTAGCCCATTGCTTTTGCATTAGGAATATAAAGCAGACTGTTTAATGACTGAGCCCCATGTGTTCCCTAACTACCTTATTCATTATCATTTCCTGCCTCAAAAAGTAAACAAATATCCTTTTGTGCTCAATGTCACAGGAGATTACATATTAATTTCTTCAGTTATATCTCTTCTGAGTGGGGGGGAAAGCCACCTGGAAATACTTTGACTTCATGCAAGGACTTGCACCAGGGTGTGGGTGATGGTCTGGAGGGTTTGGAGCATCCTGTAGGGTTTGGAAGTGAGAATAATTTAGGGTCCATTTGGTGGAACCTAGAGAGTAAATTAAAGGGAAGCTGACTCAATATTTCCTCTGTTACTTACAATCCTTCCCCAACCATCTGCTTTCAGACACTGGGAAACAGGACACCAAAACAGAGGCAGAAAGTGGGATCTTTTGTGAAGCCACAGAATGGCCATTCTTTACACCATAGCACAGCTCTGCCCTGGCTCACTGCTCTGAACCCTGAAGCACTTATTGCACAGACAGAGAGCAAGCACCAGCACCCAGCATGCTGCACCCACAGCTCCCCTTGGCAGTTTGTTCTAACAGCCAATCTGCCCTGCTGCTCAAAATTTCCACCTCCTACTTTTAGAAATGTTTTTTGCGTCTTCATTTTGTCATCTCAGTGTTTGGATCCTGCTTCCAGGTATTGTTTCTTTGCTAAAACCAAGGGGTCTGTTACCTGCTTTTTTAATTTTCTGCTTTTTAAACGCATGGAGAACTGGCTCCATGAAGATAAAAATCAACGAGTGAGGTTTTTTTTGGCAGAGAGTTTCCCAAAATACAGTGCACGTCCCCAAATGTTTAACAACAAACACGAATGAGTATTTTCTTCAAATCCTCAAACTGCTTCGCTCCACTCACATGTTCTGTGTCTTCTCCAACTTTTCAACATCTCTGAAGGAAATGAGGGAACTGAAAATGGGGGTGATGTATTAAAGCACAGGTGAGAGAAGAGCTGTTCACACACGGCCCCCTCGCTCTGACAACCGTGGTTGGCATTCCCCCACTCCCAGACTCAGTGCCACTGCCCAGTGCCACCCTCCAGCATTTGTCCCTTTCCCACCCCAAAGCCTGATTTGGCACTTCTGCTCCTGTCTCCCCACACCAAAAGCAGATGCAGCCCCATCCCTCTAGGTGCCCAACCCCAAATCAAAGTTCACCCCATGAAGATGACTCCATGACTCAAATCCCTGTGGGCAGCTGCAGTCCCTCCTTCCTCAGCACCACCACTGTCAATGCCTGTGGCCATGCCAGACCCTGTCTGCAGCCTGACTGACTCCAGCTCTTTGGGAATGACACAAACTCGGCCGTTTGGCCAGCTCAGGACACACTCCCTCCATCCCTTCTGCTGGAGGACAAACCCAGCCTGACATTCCCACGGACTCCTCCCCTGTGCTCCTGTCCCCACCTGGCCAGGCCGAGGCAGCACAAGCAGCACCACCAAATGCTCTGCAATCTTCTCTGTATCCAAATCCTGCAGGAGCCCAAGGGGCAGACCAGCAGAGGTGCCCAGGGAACATCACCCCAAGGAGCAGCTGGGAACCCCAAACCCCTGCCCTGCTCAGCCCCCGCTGGGGCTGGCCCTGGCAGCCCCTGTGCACATGGGCTGAGAGTGGATCATTCCTCCTCCTTACAAATAGGGAACAGCAATATTTATTAAACATGTCTAGTTTTTCTGCTTTATTATGCATTTTACCTCTCCTCAGCCGTGATAAGTCTACACAAACCATTATTAGAATTTCTTTTGTTCCTAATACAAATACTTTCTTACTGTTCCTTGCACTGACAGTCACAGATTTTTTTTTCCCTTGTGTTTTTAACTTCCTTTATCCATTTTCTGCACTTGATAACTTCTAACTCAAGGATAACTGTCATCTCTTCCTCTTAATATTCCTTTTTTTCCCTTTTATTCTGTTTTAATTCTCACCAGCATGGTGCTGCCCTGCTCACAGGAGCTCAAGCTGCAAGAGAGGGAGGGGAGGCAGGAGAGGGGGGCTCAGGGTCCTGCCCTACACCAGCTGCACCCCACATGGAGACCAATTTTAAGCCCAGACTATGGCTCTCTCTTCATGGCAGAGACCAGACTTTGCTAAAAACGCCTGCAAACGGCACAGAGGACAGCAGAGCCTCAGAAAGTGAAACTCAGGACCTTTCTGCGAAATCTCATCAGGCCTCACCTGTAACCAGGCTGCAGGGTGGGAGCTGAGGAGGGCCTGAGCCAAAGGGAGCCCCTCTGAGTAAGCCAGACACCGTCAAAACCAAAGTGAAAACAGATGCCAGCATATAAAACCTATTTAAACTAAAGCCTGAGAAAATCAAAGTTACAGGAACATCATTGTAAGTGAAGCATTTTCTATTGATGAGGTCATAAATGTACTGTATCCCTGAAGAGCTTCATAAAATTTCAGGTAGGAGACAAAAGACTCAAGACATTGCAATCCATATCCAAATTACATGGGAATGATGGAGCTGTGTTGACAGAGAACCAAAGTGCAGCCCAATAAATGAAACAAGATTATTATGACAGAAGGTAGCAGAGAACCCTGATGGACTGGGAGCCCATCCCAGAAAAGCAGAGCACAGAGGGATGCTCAAAATGCCAAGGAACACCAGAGAGGCTGCAGGCCTCTGCCAAGGCAGGAAACACAATTTCAGTCAGAGGAGAATTCAGATAATCCCATAGAGAATGTGCAAATGTGAAAGGCAGTTTGATGCAGAAATGGTGCTCAAGGTCCCACACACAGGACTCCTGTCCCCACACTGTGTCCCCAGACATGGCACACCATGGAATCCCAGACTGGTCTGGTTTGGGAGGGACCCTAAAGCCCATCCAGTGCCACCCCTGCCATTCCAGGGACACCTTCCACTGTCCCAGGCTGTTCCCACCCTTTCCAACCTGGCCTTGGGCACTGCCAGGGATCCAGGGGCAGCCACAGCTGCTCTGGGCACCCTGTGCCAGGGCCTGCCCACCCTGCCAGGGAACAATTCCTAATTCCCAATATCCCATCCATCCCTGCCCTCTGGCAGTGGAGGCCATTCCCTGTGGCCTGTCCCTCCATGGCTTGTAAAGAATCTCTCTTCATGTTTCTTGCAGGCTCCCTGGAAGGGCACAGCGATGTCACCCCAAAGCCTTCTCTTTTCCAGGCTGAACAATCCCAATTCTCTCAGCTTTTCCTCACAGGAGGAACCATTCTGTGATTCCATAAACAGGAAAATTTGTTAAGAGTGTTAATGGAGCAGCTAAAAGGCCTTGCAGGTGAGGTGGAAAACTTGGAGATGATTATCACCTACCAAAGGGGGTTTATTAAACAAAAATCACAGCTTAACAGCAGAGTGGAAAAGGCCATTAGTCATAATTAAATTAACAATCAAACACACAAGCACCAAAAATCTACCAGATTCTGGTATAAATCAAGCACCAAAGGAAAATAAAACCACAGGATAAAAATTCAACTTCTTTGCACCGGAGCTCACTTGTGACAGAGCTCAGCACTTCCTTTCCTGGACTCTTCCTTCATGAGGAATGAGCAGAGCATCTGCCTCAAACTGTGGGGTCACCAGAAAAGCTGCAGTCCTGCCTAGCAAAATTAACAGCAAAAAACTAAAAATCTCCAGGGCCCAACAGCATCCAGCCAAAAGTCTGAAAGGCATTAAGCTATTAAAATCACCCAGCACCCCCAAAATCACTGCTGTCCACCTATGAACCAGCTAGCACTGAATGTGACCCCACTCTTTCAAAGGGTTCCAAGGAACTGCAGAACTCTTCATTTTTGTGGCAGAAAAATTACTATAAATAGTAATTTAAAAAAATCCAAAACAGAACAACTAAAAGTCAATGTTCCCATGGATTAGAAAGGAACACCAGGAGTCACTCTGGGTCCTGCAGCCATAAGTCACTGGGTTCTGAGCCCTGCTGGCAGAGGCAGCTGCAGGTAGAACAGGGCGTGGTGCACCCCAACTTCCAAAGGCCTCCAGAAGAGTTTGCTCTGCGAAAGCTCTTGTGGCAAGTGCACTCACAGCACTTTCACATGCACAGGATGAAGTAAGAAGTCACCTCATTGATTAACCACTGATTAAGAGAGGGAAAATAAAGGGCAGGAATAGTTCATTATCACAGTGGGGTCCCGCAGCCATCTGCTCCGAGCGCCGGGCGGGGCTTGGGGAGGGAACAGCGCAGGGAAAGCAGCCCCTGCACACGCCGAGGTGCCCAAATGAGCCATCAGCATCCAGCAAGGCCAGGCAGGAGGCACAGGGGCACCTCTGCAGCAGCTGAGAGCCTCTGATGGAACCAGCGACTCATTATGGGTGTGGGGACAGAAATGTGCCCGTGCATAAAGCTTCACCCACAGCCCCTGGTGATCCACCTGCACAGACTGCAAAACAAAACCAGGGAGCACACAAGGGCAAGAAGGGTGATCCAGCCAGGCAAACTCCTGTGCCATGGACAGGGTGGCCAGAACAGCCCCAAAGAGCACCTCAGGGAAAAGGGACATCAGGACGGCTCGGCTTTGCTTCCCAAAGCACAAAGCTAAACCCTAAAAATAAATCCCACAAGCAAGCAAAAGCAAATATTTTTCAGTCCCCTATTTGCCTAAATAAATTGCAGATGCTGCAATTATCCAAATGATTGCCTTGGTGGTGGGTAATGCCAGGCTACAGAAAATCCACATCCCAAGGGGCTGCAGCACATCCTGGGACAAGATCTGAGGAGCCTCCAAAGTGGGCACAGCACTGAGGTGAGCAAGAAACACCTGAAGCAGTGGAAAATGCAGCTCTGACAGTAAATCATGTGTCCCACAGCTGGAGCCACAAAGGACCTGAGCATGGGACAGCTGGCCAGGCTGCAGGCTCACAAGGAAACCCCCAAACCAGCCTGCATCAGCATCCTCTTCTAATTCATGGAGTTGGTCACCCCACAACAGCTGGTGATGGAGAACTGGGAATCAGAGCTACTGATGGCCTTTGAAAAGGATCACTGCAATGGAGAGGGCACAAAAACAGCCAGGGAGGGCCAGCGACACCAAGGAGCTCAACGTGGGAGAGCAGAGAGCTCCTGCAAAGGGACAGAGATGAGAGTAAAGTTCCCTCTGCCTTGAAACAGAGAGATGGGAAACACAGCAGAGCAGCAAAGACAAAGGAAAATACAGGAGGTGCCCAAGGAGGGGAAATGGGTATGATCCAACATCTCACCTTGCCCATGCAGAATTATCAATAGATCTTACACAGGAATTAGGAATGAAGGCAGCACGTTTGCTGAGCCCTCAGCTCTTCCACACAGCGCTGGGCCATCTCTGACACCCCTAAATAATCTCCAGGAAGAAAGAACAATTCCAAATTCTTTGAGTTTACAGCGTGAAGCTTGGAAAAATGTAACAAAAATAATTGGACAGAAAGTTGAAAACTTATGATGTCCCCCAAAAAAAAAAAAGTTTCTGCAGTTTGCTTCTGAAAAATTTCCTACTGCTTTTTTGGGTTTGTGGGATCATTAAAATAGCTGAGCTGGGAACGTCATGACTTGGTTGGTTTGGCTAATAAAGAGTACCTTCTGGGCTGGAACAGTGGGGATGTTTATGGGGAAAAAAAGGCTTTTTGTGAAGAAAATGGAGTCAACTATTGATATGCAAAATAGACCAAATTATTATTTATATAGAAAAGTATTCTAATGTGATCAAACTTTAAATATTAAAAAAAACAACCCAATACTTTGGCAGAAAAGGAACTAAAAGTAGTATTCCTGGTGCCAGAATATTGCTAATTGAGAGGTTGTATTAATGGATTTGTACTTCTTGTGTGAGAGCCCTCCTGCCATAGAGACAGCTCAGGTAGAGGGATGGGGTGTTTTGGAAACAACATTGGCCAAACACTTGAAAATTCCATAAATCAAGGGGAGACAGATAATTTTTTTTTTTTGCTATTTTTGGGTGGGAGGAAGGAAGAGCCTTGAAAAATGTAAATATTCAAATGCAATTTTTTCCTCCAGAATGCTATTTTGCTCATGATATTCTCCTAACAAAACAAACTCCTCCTGTCCTGCAGAGGCAAAGGGACAGGCTGGAGCCCAGGAATTAGAGAATGTTTCACTGACTTCAGAAAAAGCTGCTTGTAGGGAAATTTAACCACAAGCCTAAATCCCCACAGGACTCGTCCCTAAGTGAATTCCAAAGCAGAACAAAAATTAGAGATTGAAGATTAAAAATAAAAAAAAATTTAAAAACCCCAAACCACATCTCCTATGAGGAAAACTCAAGACAGAAATGGAAAATTCCTTGCTGGCAAGGATGCTAATTGCATACCTTGTGCTAGGAGCTGAATATCATAAATTTCTACATATATATTTAATTAGGTTAATTTGCAAACTGTAGACATATGTCTGCTTAAAGCAGACAGGAACATTTCATTTTATACATTTTAAATCTCACATAATGAACTCCAATCACAAGCAGTGTTTATGCTGCAGGAGGACGGCCAGGAGCTGCCTGTCAAAGGAGGGAAGCACAAACATTTCCCAAACTCACACAAACAAACAGCCACAACGTGGGACTTATCTCCTCCACCTTATCAGGAACCAAAAGCAAATTCAGCACTCTCAGCAAATCTACTTTCTGGCAACTAAACCAACTCAGATTACACAGGGAAAAAAAAAAAAAGACTAACCAAAAACCAAAAATAACCCCACCAAAAATTTAAATACATGCAAGATTTCAGGAAAAGGGACCTCATTTACCAAGGACACCACCATTCCATCCATGTGGATCACAGAGAATACCCACAGATGGAAAAAATCCACAGGGATCATTGAGTCCAGCCCCTGTCCCTGCCCAGACCCCCACCAACCCCACCCTGGGCATCCCTGGCAGCGCTGGCCAAAGGCTCCTGGAGCTCTGGCAGCCTCGGGGCCGTGCCCATTCCCTGGGGAGCCTGGGCAGTGCCAGCACCCTCTGGGCTGCTGTTCTGCAGTGAATGCTCCAGGGCACTCTGCTACATCCCCTGGCATTTGCCAGCAGCCCCAGGAGCAGCACAGCAGCAGGGCTCCCAGACCCCGCGGGATGCAGTGGGGCTCTCTGGATGTATCTCCACCTGAATGCTCTCTCTGGGTACATTTACATTTTTTATTTCTCACCTAGTGCCCTCCCCAGCTCCAGGCACAGCAGGTCCCCTGCCAGGCTGTGTCTCTGGCATGTCCTAACAAACCCCATGGAGCAGAAATGCCAATTCCAACTGTTATCATCAACCAGACAAATTTAAAGGCCTCTAAAATAAAGGCACATAAGAAAGTAAAACCATGCCTCTCTTGGAGTTAATATGTAGTAACCCCAGTAGTATTAACCATGAGCAGAGAGATGCCCTGAAGCCAAATCAAGACACACCCCAGGGCAACCTTCCTGGTGGTCATTCATTGATACCTTCCCCAGTGAAGTCCAACTCCAGCCCTGCCAGCCCCCACCAAGCCCAGGGCCACCAAAGGCCAGGTCCCAGCCTGTCCCCTGGTGTCACTGTCCATGCCATTGCCCCTCAGCATCTTCAACAGCATCCCCTGACTGCAAAGAGAAGTCCTGCTGAATTCCCAAGGGGATTTTCAGATCCCCTCTGCCATCAGCCTGATCCAAATCCAGCTGTCCCTCCCCACAGAGGTTTCCAAAATGCATGCACAAATTCAAAAAGGTATTTTATTCCCAGCCAATAATTATCCTGCCTTCTTACAACTCTCTTCCCACCCTCAAAATCACAAATATCTCACAAACGCCAGTGAAAGCTCAGGATTTGCAGCCCACAGAGTAAGGCACATCAGACCTCAAGTGACAGATTTACACCCAGAAAAGCAGGAGCTATTCTTGGGTTTCGAGCCAGAGCCCTGCTGGGGCTGCCTGCACACTGTTCTCTGGATGCTCCCAGCTCAGCCTCCAGCTACAGCCACCAGCCTGCAGACTTAACTCAAGAAATTGTACAGATCTGCTGGAAATGGGTTTCATTCATTCATTCTCTCCTCGTGTAACCAAGTAAATAGAATAGTAGTAAAAAAAAAAAAATCTCACCAAAATAGAGACAACTTGATTTCAAGTGTGCACCCCAAAGGCTCTGCAGCACCCCACGCCCTGCCCTGCTCCCAGTGGGGCCAGCCCACGTCGCTCCAGGTTTTCCTCCAGGTTCCCCTCCTGGCTCTCCCACACCAGCAGAGCTGCTGGCTTTGGTTGCAGTTCTGAAAACTGAGGTTTAATATTTCTAAAAATAGGTCTAAAGCAATTAAATACTTGCACTAAAATTGTTCTCAACACACTGGAAGCAGTAAATGACGGCCCTTCAACGCAAGCACACCCAACTTCTGAAAACTGACTTCTGCTGCTATTTTCAGGCAGGAAGGGATACCTACACCCACGCAGAGCAAAAAATTAACTTCCATAAGATTACTGCTGCCTGTGTGTATCTAGTAAAATGAAATCACAACAAATATTAAACCCTGAAGAGCCTGGAGACACAGTGGTGCCATTGGGACCCTAGCACTGGCATGTGAGCACATTTGGCCCATCCAGCCTGGCTCAGCTCAGTGCCAGTGGGGAGGTCTGACATACCTGGCTGCTCTCACCTCTGTCAGTTGCTGAGATTTCAAACCTTGTGTGATAACATCCCTGATCTCTAAACCAGGGCAGAAAACACCATGGAGCTCCTGTGTTCCTGGCCCAGGCACAGGATGGACCCAACAGCCCTCACAGCATCCCAGACCCAGCTGAGAACCTCACTGCATCCAGGAGTGTCCCAGGCACATCCACATGCACAAACACAGCACAGGTATTGATCCCTCAAATACCTCTGGCAGCTCCTCCAGGCTCCAGCAGCTCCTCTCTGCTCCACACTCTGACATTCATGTTTCCCTTTGTCAGCCCCTTATCAGTGCAGGCAAATTCTCCAGTCTCTACTTCTCCACTTCCAGCCTTATTTTCCACATTACACCAGCCAAATATAGACATGAAACAAGCAGGAGTGTTGGGAATCACAAACAAGGAAAGCCTTGCCTATATAATTAAATCTTTGCAGGTACAGCACAGCAGAGAAACCTTTCTAAGCACACACACTGGAGTGCCTTGGAAATACAGGTGAGGGAAATGAAGGGAGGGACTCCCAAGGAAAGCTGCTCTAGCAGAGGAACTGGTGTGGTAACACTGCTCCCACCACCAAAAAGCACAAGGTTTGGTCACCCTCGGTCCTTCCCATGGGGACAGCCCCATGCCAGGCTGACCCAGGGCTCTGTACTTTCACCCCAAAAGAGCCACATGGCCTCCAGCTTCTCCAGAGGCAGCACAGCTCCATAAACCACAAGTTCCATCACCTGGCAGGATGGGACTCTGCCCTGGCCTCGGCCAAGAGTCACCCGGGGACAGCCACCCAGAGGGAGGCACAGGCAGGGGGTCCAGCTGGTCTGACCCCATCAAGGGCAAGCAGAACATGCCCTGTGCCCCCCACCCTGCCTCTGCTCCCCAGGCTGCCCCGGGCAGCATCCCAGCTGGAGCAAGAGCTCCCAGCATGCTGGCACAAGCCCTCGCAGCCCGGTCAGTGAACCAGAGCTAACTGCCACTCAACTGCCAAAAATCTGGAAAACACACACCACAAGAACTCTTCTCCATGGGTACAGAGGGGGTTTAATTAAGGGGATGGATTCTAATCTACCTGTGTAATGCCACGCTGCTCATGCCCTCTGTGCTGCCTCCTTGCCCAAACGCACAAAGCTTCTCTGCACTTCCAGTGAGCACAGGGGAGAATTTTCTTCATTTAATCTCTTTTTTCTGCCACTGCTTGCTTTGGGAGAATGCAACAAGTGAAACCCAAGTAACTCAGAGGGCCACCATGCAGCTTGCCCAGCATCTCCCTGTGCATTTACACACTCAGTAGTGTTGGAGTACAAACCCCACATTTCAGGAGATGACTTGTGTCCACCATTTGGAGTCTGACACGCATGTTCCAGCATGAGCAAAGCAATTTTAGTGTGGAAAGAAACTCACTGCTGAGCCCAGCCCACAGGGTGACCAACACTGACACTGTGCATCACATCCCACCACAACCCCAGCAGCAGTGAGAGCCCTCAGCAAGAGACAGCAGAAAAGGTCCAGGGATGAGTGGATCCAAGGGACTCAAGGCTGAACATCAAAGCTCAACCAAGGGACCACTGTGACTGTGCCTTGGAACACCAAGGAGCGAGTGCAAGGCAGCTCTGATGTCTTCAGCGCATCTTGGGAAGAGATCTCTTCTGCAGAGAGTATCTGCTCATCCTTTCCCCCTCCAGAGGAGACACGAGTGTGCAGCAATGCCTCCCACGTCCCAGGGTCACCTGAACAGCCACAGCCACATCCCAGCTTCCCCACAGCCAGGCACCAAACCCTGCTCCATCCAGAGCCCTCCAAATGGCTGCAGCCACGGCTTTTGGGGAGAAACTCTTGCTGAAGCCACCATCAACTGAAACTTCAGCTGTTGCTGAAGCCGCCATCAACTCAACCTTCTGCTTATTATTTCTGATTATTAAATTTTGCATCCTCTTGGTTATGTTCGCAAGTGGAAAGCTCTATACATGTGGTGTATATGTTACATATTGTGTATTACACATTATTATTATTATTATTCATGTTTTTCCACTCCCTCTCTGTTACAACTTTACCGCACTCCCATGCACGGGGCAACTTCCCCACACAGCAGGAGCCCCTGCCTTGCCCAGTCCCTTTTCCTGGTGCCATGGTTTAAAAATTCAGCTCTCACGTGATGAGGCAGAGCCACTGTGACAAGCTGCACCAGAGCCCCATGCCCCTGATGAAAGGCACATTGCAAATGGTTATTTTTCATATACTATCCATGGTAAACAGCAGCATTCATTTCTATTCCCTTGCTCCAGACAAATCAATGATTGTTAATGCAAAGTCAACACGTCCAGATGTAGTTTGCATACTAGTTAACCACTAAATTGGCATCACATAGTACAAAATAATCAAGAGACATTCAAAGAATCAAACAAAAGCAAAAAGGAGGCAGATGACTAGCAATTAATCCATAAAAGACTTTTAAAAATTAGAAACTTCTTCCCCAGAAAATACGGTATGGCCAAATGGAATCCGTAAATGTGAAATTCCAAATATGCACAATGCTGGATGCACAGAAACGTGGAAATTGCAAGAAATAAATATCTCCTGGGGCCATTTCCCATGTCCCTTACCAAGAATATGCACAGCCTCCAGCAGCACTGCCAGCCCCTGCCCAGGCACCTCTTCCCCTCACCCTACTTGGTACATGATGTACAAATAGTGCCTGGTCTGGCAGACCTCTGACAAAACTCATGTTTTGGGGTTGCTCCCCACATCTGCAGGACCACCCTTGTCTGTTTTACAGCACACAAATACCGCCTGCAGGGATCCAAGCATGCACTGGAGCAAGCACAGAGCCCAGGGCAGCACCTGCAGGGAATGGGGGATGCAGCAAACCCTTGGGATGTGCCACACTTCCTGCACAGCCCCATCCCACAGCACCCTGGGCTGGCTGGCACACTCCCCTGGGCCACTCCTGAAATGTGAGCCATGCTCAAGCTGAGGATGCTCAGGCAGAGGCAACCAGGGGCCCCACGGGCAGTGCCAGGCACCTGACATTGCCATGCACCTGGAGCCAGTGTGGCCCTGCAGGACCTGTGCCATGGGGGCTGTGCCACGGGGGCTGTGCCACGGGGATGTGTCACGGGGGCTGTGCCATGGGGCTGTGCCACGGGGGCTGTGCCACGGGCACCAGGAGAAGCATCCAGGACCTCGGACCGAGTCCTGCCATGCCACACTGGGAAGGTCGAAGTCCTTGACCAGGCACAGCATCCAAAGAATTATTGATCTACAGAATATCCTGAGCTGGAGGGACCCACCAGGATCACCCAGCCCAGCCCTGTCCCTGCCCAGACCCCCCAACAACCCCACCCTGGGCATCCCTGGCAGCGCTGGCCAAAGGCTCCTGGAGCTCTGGCAGCCTCGGGGCCGTGCCCATTCCCTGGGGAGCCTGGGCAGTGCCAGCACCCTCTGGGGGAAGAGCCTTGCCCTGAGCTCCAGCCTGAGCCTGCCCGGGCACACTGTGCACAAATCCTGACTCTGTATCAGCATGACTCTTAGAGCAGGTTTCAACCTTCTCCCCTGCAAAATAAAATTAAAATTAAATTAATCTAATTTTTAGAACACTAATTCCACTCTAATTTCACTCCTGCACTTGCATAATTGCAAACTTGAGTGTGCATCACCGGGGCCACGTGACTGCACCCGTGAACTGAACTATTCCCAGCATTGCATTATGGCAGAGATATATATTTAAATTATCCTGGAGTCATGCAATAACCTCCCAAGGTTTTATATGGCATTTGTATAAATATTATCTACTACTTTAATAATATTATGTCTGTTTTCATTCTGGGATGAAAATATGTCACTGAAAATGAGGTCCTGGAAATTTTTCTTTTTTAAAAATACATTTCAGTTATGTCACAAGAAATCTGTTGGTATCACTCAGCTGAGCTCCCTCCCTCCCCTTCCCCTTCCAGGCTGCCAACAGCAATTTTGAAAAGGATAAAATATTGATCAACTTTCCAGAAGAAAAAAAAAAAAAGGGAAAAAAAAATCCCCCTAAAGGCAGACTGCAATGAAAAATTATGAAATCTTTTCCAGGCAGGAGCAGGTTTGTGCTGGAAGGACAGGCAGAAAGGTGAGATTCAGACTCATTACAAACCCAGCAGCAGGAGCTGGTGCTGGAAAGCTGCAGCTCCCCAGGGAGTTAAAGATGGGAAAGGTTGCAGCTCCCCCAGCATCCCCGTGCAGGAGGACACGGCCTCGCCCCCAGCGCTGCAGAGCACACACAGCACCCCCAGCACACTGAGAACACCTCCAGTCCAGGCCTCCCTGCTTCAACCCCTCTGCTGCAGCAGAAACTCGAACGGCATCATTGCCACAGTTGGCACTGTGACCCCAGAACTGAGGCTTGGTCATTAATCCTAATTAAAATGCAGCACCCATCAGTGCATCCCCCCCAAATCCCAAATCCACAGGGATGCTCCCCACATCTCCGGGTGTGTGCCAGGGCAAAGGAAAAGCAGCATCAAAAGGTCTGATTCACATGAGAAAAAAATGTACGAAACCTTAAAAAAAATAAAATTACAGCTAAACAGTTTCTTGGGGTACAATGATATTGTAGAAAAAGTTCTGGGGTGCAGCTCAAGGAAGGGAATTCTTGGAGGGTAAGAATATGGCAAAGCCACCAGGCTACAGCTTCCTGGATGAAACCATGAATAAAATATTCTCCAGGATTGTTTAATCCAATTTGGAGCATTGTGTGTAATTTTTACCCAGATGTGCCACCCGGCTCTAACTGCACCACTGCCGGGCTGGCACCGGCCTCCCGCTCCATTATTTGCTAAAAAAGGGATTCAGGAAGAGGGTGGGTCCCTTTCGGGGGGGCTGGGGGCAAATAAATGCAAAAATAAAAATATGGAGTTGACATTTCGGAGTATTTTTTCCTCCACCCAAGAGTTATGCTGCTTTGCAAATTTTTTCCATTTCCCCCCCCTTTGAAAAACTCAAAACATGAAACAAATAAAGGGGAGAAAAGTGAAAACAGCCCCCAAACCCTGAATTCACCAGCCACTCCTTTCTGATTTCCAGCAAATATCAAATTACAGGGAACAGAAAATCAAAACAAACAAAAAATTTAAAAAAAAAACTTTTCAGGGATTTGAGATTCAAAATTAAAAATTTATTCTGGTTTGAAATTTAATTTTATTTTGTGCAGCACCCAGATTTCAGCATTTGGTGGTGGGTGCCTGGCAGCTCCAGAAACTCACTTTGGAATTTAAAATTTAAAAATGCTTTTTTCCAAAAAGGAAAAAAAAAAATCCAAACTGCTGCAGCTGTGGAGCCAGCCATCTTGCTATTTTGTCCCCATTTTAGAGAGGATACTGTGTCAAGGTTGGTAAAACTCAATGTTGACCTAATCTTTCCCTTCCTCTCCCTCCCCCACTTTTGGGTGGAAAGGCCATGTAGCTCTCCTAGATTGCTTTTTTCTTGAAACAATGCATGTTTCAGTGCTCTTTTGTTATTTATTTTTAAAAAGATCAATACCAAGACCCCAGTATTCAAGGGCAACCCTACAATAATAAACCAGTGTGTGCACAGTCCAGAACTCACAGGCACTCTGTAACAGCAAAATAATAGGGATAGGACAGCATTTAAAACAAACAAACAAACAAAACAATTAAGAAAAACCCCACCAAAAATAATAATGAAAAAAAAAAATTCAATTCAAACTCCAGCAAGGCTTTAACAGTCAAGGAGAAAAAGGATTTTGAAATTGTGAAAAATATCATGGCTGAGCCCTTTAAAAGCACTTCAGTTTGAAAAAAAAATGAAAATCACAAAATCTGCAATTATTTTTTCACAATATTGTTAATTATGCATATTCATAATATCATGGCGGACCTTATAATAAACCTGTGTAAATATTAGATTTATGTGAGCCATAGGACATAGAGTTATTACAGTGTGTTTAAAAAAAGCAGGGGAAAAAAACCTAAAAACCATACTGTGGAAATTTTCTTCTCTACAAAAGAAGTAGGAAATTAAATGCTGGAAACTGTTTTAATTATGCCAGGAGAAACCATCCAAAAAGCCAAGAAATTCTAAAATAAAACTGACATTCTACTCTTTATTTTGCTTGTCCTTGTGTTTTCTTGGACTGTGTTTAGAACCTCATTGTTTAACAGCAGTTTTGCATGAAATCCAAAATCACCAAAAAAAAAAAAAAAAAAAATTTTTGGGTGTGTCCACAGCAAATTTTCTGGGTTCTTCATTTTCCTGCAAATCTCCTAATTTCAAACAAAATAACTTTAAGCACTGCAACAAAAAGAAAAAAAATAAACCTTGAGTTTTGGCAGAGCTTGCTGCACAAGTTCAAAATTACAATGAAGCCCAATTCCTAATTGCTCCGGAACAGCAATTCTCCCACTTTCCCAAACTAATCCCTCCCTGCAGCTCACCCGGGGGGGCCCACCAAAAACTTGACTCACTTTCCTTTCCCAGCACACTGCTGCTCCCAGGCTCCGTTTTTCTCCAGAAAATGGGGGTGGAGGGGAGAAAAACCTGAATTCATTCAAATTCCTGTTTAATTTTCATTTCCATGAGCTGGGCTTTGGCTCCAAAGGGACACACAGGAAATTTGCGGGGATCTGGGGAGGCTGCCGGAGGAACCCCAACATAAGCGATCCCGCCCCAACTTTCTGGGAAAAAAATTAGAAATAGCAGAATATTTCCTTTTTTTTTTTTTCAATTTTAATTTTTTTTTTTTATTTACGAAATAGTCTCCTCTAGGTGGCGTTGTTTTAATGGAAAAAAAAATGGGGGGGAAAAAAACCAAAACGTTCCGGAGGAAAAATTAAGAGAAGGAGGAAAAAAAGAAAAAAAAAGGGGGAAAAAAAAGGAAAATAAAAGGAAAATAAAAAGAATAAAAAAAAGGCGCGGGAAGGAGCGCGGGACGCGGAGCGCGGCGGGGCCGGGCCGGGCCGGGCCGGGGTGCGGGGCCGGGCCGGGCCGAGGGGCGGCTCGTCCCCGACATGGCTGCTGAGCTCCGCTTTGTTTTCCGCCCGGTCCGAGCGGCCGCGGGCTCCGGCACCGCGGGGTCGGAGGAGCCGCTGCCGGCGCTGCCCCCGCGCACTGCGCCAAAGCGCCGCCGGGGCTCCGCGACGGGGCGGCTGCGGCTGCCGCCCTCCCTCCTTCCCTTCCCTTCCGTTCCCTTCCTCCCCGCTCCCTCCGCCTCCCCCCGGGGACACGCCGCCCGGCCGCCGCGTACCTGCGCTGCCGCCGCCGCCGCCGGAGCGGAGCCGTCCGGCTGGTTCATGGGGCTGGGGCGGGAGCAGGCGAGCCCCGCGCCGCCGCGGCCTGCGATCCGCCCGCCGCGCACAAAGCCGCCGCCGCCGCCGCTGCCTCCTTTCCGCCCTCCCAGGAGCGGCGAGTGGGGGCGATGCCCCCGCTGCGCGGGTGGGCGGCTCGCCGGGCTGCTGCAGCCCCCCTTCCCCCCGGGGCATGGGCCGGGGCGGCCGCCGCGGGCACGGGCGCTGCCGCTAGCGGCGCGGCGCGCAGGGCTGGGCGGGCGCCTCCCGCTGCCGAGCCCGCGCCGCCGCCATCACGAGCCGCTCTGGGGGCAGCTCCAGCCGCAGCGCGCTCGCAGCCGGCGGCGCCGGGAGAAAGGGGCTGAGTCTGGCCCGGCGCGGGAGCTCCGCCGCCCGCCCGGCCGGCCCCGCGCTGCCCTCCGCCCCCGCGCCGGGCACCGCGCAGCCCGGCCCGGCCCGGCCGCCGCCCGCCGCCCGCCGCGAGCGGGACCGCTCGGCGCCGTGGGGCCGCTCCGCGCCGCGGCGCCCCCCGGGAGGTGTCCCGCGGTGTGTGTGTGTGGCGGGGTGCGGGCTGCGGACCCCGGCCCAGCTCGGGGAGAGGCCCCCGGGCTGCGCGGTGGCCCCGGCCCGGGCAGGGGGTGAGAGCCCGGCGGGTGGGAGCTGTGGGGAGAGCCCGGGTCCCGCACGGCTTCCCCAGGCCTCGTACCCCTCACTGAGCACGTGGGGAAGGGTCTAGGGACGAAGCGGCATCCGAGGGGACGCGGGGTGAGAGGGGACAGATGGCTCGCCAGAAGGGACACGAGGGAACCGCTGGAGATGTGTCAGGCAGGGTCAGGCTGGAGATCATGGAAAGGCTCTTCCCCCAGAGGGTGCTGGCACTGCCCAGGCTCCCCAGGGAATGGGCACGGCCCCGAGGCTGCCAGAGCTCCAGGAGCCTTTGGACAGCGCTGCCAGGGATGCCCAGGCTGGGGTCGGTGGGGTGTCTGGGCAGGGACAGGGGCTGGACTCAATGATCCTTGTTGGTTTCTTCCATGTCAGGAAAGTCTGTGATTCCATGATTGTCTGAACAGCTTGGGCAACACCATGCCTGCCTCCTCTTCCCCAACTCTTTCTTCCCCCCACAGCACACCCAGGGCTGAAATCACCCCTTGCCCTTTTAGCCTCGAAGCTCCCAGCTCTTGGTCCCCACGTGTTTGAGAGTTGTTTTGCCACAACACAAAACAGGGAAAGCCTTTCTCTACCCCCACACAAAACTCATCCTGACACCCTGTCCCTCCACCAAGAGCTTTTCCTCACCATATGCTCACAACGCTCATCGCTGCTCTTGTTTGCTCAAGCAAACCTTGTTAATTTCATCAGCAAACTTTGTTAATTTCCTCCAAAAAGAAAGGGAAAAAAAATCAGTGCTTTTCTTCCCCTGGAAAGCACACAGCATTAACTATAAACATAATTACATCTCATACATACCTGGTGTTTTCTTCCTTGTGAAGCAGTACCAAAAATAGTTATTAATAATATTAATAAAATAATCTGAACTTGTGAATTTTCCTGCCCCAGCCCATGAAACTCTCTTTCCCAAGAGCTCCACAAAACCAAGGATTTGTATGAAGCCAAATGCTGATTTTGCTCTTGTTCCCCAGCCTAAAGACAACTTCAAAGATATTGCAAAACACAGATTTATTTTTCTTAATATCTTTTATGCAGATTTCATTCCAAATCACTGTACGGTCAGATAATGTAATTACAGAGCTAAATAAAAACAAAGGGGCAGGGGAATTGGTGGAGACATTGGGCAAGGGAAGATGTTTTCTGAGTGAGCTTAGAAGGGATGTGGGAAGTCAAGAAGCAGAAACCACTCACAAGGTTTCAGCCCCAGCGCAGGCATGAAGTGCAGCCAGAAGGAATCCCCCGTGGAGCAGACTAAAGCAGAATTTGGTGTTTGACAAATGTTTGAGGAGGGTTTGGGGGAAAATGCGGTTTTGACACGGAGTTTGCAGAATGAGGAGAAGCTCGGATATACTCTCACCATACCTTTGTGTTTGGAAACCTGCTTGCAGCCCTCCAAAAGCCACAGCCTGGAGGTAAAAGTTGCCTGCCCCACTGTGTCGCTCATGGCTGAGGGCACATTTCAAGCCATGCCTGGATGCTTTGAAGCATGTTCAGCACTGGAGAACCCATCACAGCTCATGGTGTGGCCAACCATTGCCCAACCATTGCCCAACCATTCGTCACCTTCTCGCTTTGAGCCTGACCCTGTTTTGCTTCCATTTGATCCATTTGTAACATGGAAAAGCTTTCTGCCCTCCACAAACTGTGAATAAATCATACCTTCACCTTCTTTTGCGGACCCTCTTCCCTCTGGAAGGACAATGTTTGAGCTCTCCAAGCTTCCTCAGCCCAAACCTCCCATTTCTTTTGGTCATGGAGACAGAATAGATGCAGAAAAGGGGTGGCACCTGTGAAACTCACAGAGATCCCAACCAGATCTCTGTCATGCGTGTTTTTGCAATGGCTTTGCAGTCTGCTTTGTCTGCTCAGCAAGCACAGACATTGCTCTGAGTGGAGGGGTTTGGGGTCCACAGGGGAGAGTTCCCAGTTCTGGGTCTGATCTCAGAGTTCAAAGCCTCCCTCCTGAGGGATTTGGCTGTTGGTTGGTCCTGACTTTGTGAAACCGGCCCTTAGAATGTGCCTGTGTTCCTGCTGCTGATTTTGTGCTGTTTAGACACAAAAAACACCATCACTGGTGACCCCTCCTGCCTGAGGGACAGCCCCCTCTCCTCCAATGGAGTGAGGTCCAGTGCAGAAATTCTGCAAGTCAAGACATCCTTGATTAGGAAATTTCTATGGATTAGGTCTGGGAAATTCCAAGCATGTTTTATTCCTGGCAGAGTGAGATACCCATCAGGTCACTCAGGCTGAAGTCCCTTCTGATGAGGAGACCTCTTTGGGACAGATGTTTTAGTCTTGCCACTCCAGTAGCATCCAATGGGCTCTTATGTCCTGACTGGTACCAAATTTTGGCTTTGTCTCTCAAAACTTCCTCATTATCAGTGACCAAAGCCTGAAAACCCACATCCTTATTTTGAAGTACCCTCAGACCTTCCCTGGGTAACAGCTAATGACAGGCCAATTGCAGTCAGGAACTCTCCACACCACATTTCAGAACACTTTCCAAGAAAGGTCAGTCATTTACTCCAGCTTCTGGTGTCCGCAGGCAGAGATGACAGTGGTACTCACATCTCTGTGGGATTCCCAGCCTGAAAAGGTTGAATTCCTCCTGGAACATCAGTATCTGCACGGCGCTGGGCTTGCCAGAGGTAACTCAGTGACTTCTCCCTCCTTTCCTACCCTTAAGATGAAGCAGCAGCAATGCTTTCACCTTCCCAGGCAAGCTCTGTAGTCATCTCAGACTGGAAATGCTGTCCTGGTAGGACACCCACCTCCCATGAGCTGGTAAGGGTGTCCTGGCTGCAGTAATCCTAAGTGATAATATGATTAAAGATCATGACAATGCACATGCATACAAGGGCTGGTTCTGCAGGCTTGAGAACCTTTTACTGTGCTGTATTCTCCTGGACTCCCCATGGGTTGTTTGTGAGGCAGGCAGCACTAACAGTTGCTACTCTGTGTGAGTGTCAAAGCCTGCACAGCATCCATCCCGAGGTGATGGAGTGTCCTGGAGTTTGCTTCCTGCAGCCTGGACTTCTGCTCGAGCTGTGGGGTCAGGGATGGTGGTAGCAGGGACAGGCTGTTGGGCAAACAAGTCAGAGGGAGATGTCACTTAGCCCCTGGAAGGGCATTACAGTCCACAGCTAACTTCATTTTGGAAAAGTGGGGAGCTTTACGTTGGGTATTAGGAAAAGGCTCTTCCCCCAGAGGGTGCTGGCACTGCCCAGGCTCCCCAGGGAATGGGCACGGCCCCGAGGCTGCCAGAGCTCCAGGAGCCTTTGGCCAGCGCTGCCAGGGATGCCCAGGGTGGGGTTGTTGGGAGGTCTGGGCAGGGACAAGAGTTGCATTGATGATCCTTGATCCCTTCCAGCTCAGGAGATTCCGTGATTCTTTGAATGCTCACCTGAGGACAAAGATACAACACAGTGGAGGTAAAGCCCAGTGAGGTGATGAGGATTCTGCATAAGGCACTTGTGCTGATTCCAGCGATGAGCCTCTCTGTGGGATATGTGCTCAGTAGTCTGGAGGAGGAAATTATTGGTAGCAGTCTTCCTAAGTAAATCTAGAGCTCACAATCTCCTTCATACATCACAGCATTCAGTCATCTGGGCCAAAGGTTATCCCTGAGGGATGTGGGGTACCCTCTGTTCCAGTGCCCACTCTGAAGTTTGGAATCTGTGCCTGAAACACTGAGGTTGAACCCCGTGCTGGGGCAAAACGCTGAACACTCCTCATCACTGCTATAAATAAGAAAGAGTCGGCAAACCACGGTCAGGAAATGGCCAAAGGACTATTTATAATCACTGCTATCTGCAAAGATATTTGTGAGACCAGCAGAAAAAAATAAATCCCCACTTCACTCTTCCTGACCCCGTCACCGTCTGTTTGCTTCGCTCTGAGGCATTAAAGCTCATCAGAAGTGTTTGCCAATGGTTATACAGAAAGGAAGTGTTGGATTGTATTTGTTCTTGTCAGCACTGAGCTGCTCCTTCCTTTTCCAGCTGTGATTGCTTTCGTCCCCTCGTTTGCTGGGACCGTGTGCACCCTGAGAGCTTGAAAGGATCTGCACCAGTGTGAGCTGCAGCACGGACTGGGGATCTCTGCAATGGACTAAATGCTCTGAAAACCAACAGTGGACAACAGGAGCTCCAAAAACACTCAGTTTCAGATACAAAGCTTCTCCCTGCATGCCGATTAACAAGTCCTTCTATTGCATCAAAGCCTTGTCAGAAATTGCAGTGGCTGAGTCGTTGGGATGGGTGTTGTTTGGGTGATGCCAATAAAGCCATGTCCTGAGGAAATTCCAGGGAGAGCCCATGTCTCTGACTGTGGAGCTGATGGTGTGAGTTGGGATGCAGGTGGGGCTTTGCTCCTCCTGAGCCGGGTGCTTGGTGAAGAGGCTGGAGCTGTGCAGGGCTCAGGATGCAGCTGAATTTCAGGAGCAAATGCCAGGGTGTGGGAGAATTTACAAGCATGTGAGTGTGTATTTTACCTATATAAAACAAGAAAACTTCGGTTTTAAAAGCATTAGGATTGTATAAACATGACACTGTCCAGAGCAAACTACAAAGCAATAAAATCCCAAACCATGAGATACCTGTTCCCCACTCTTTAATGACCACACAACACATTTCTGCTGACAGGGAGAGATTTATTGCTACAACAAAGAGCTTCCTTCTACCTCCAACAAATAATGAAATGGCCACCTCCCAGTGTTGGAATCTACTCTGCCTTTACCTTAGAGCATCTTCCAGTGCCTAAAGGGGCCCCAGGAGAGCCAGAGAAGGACTGGGGACAAGGGATGGAGGGACAGGACATAGGGAATGGCTTCCCACTGCCAGAGGGCAGGGATGGATGGGATATTGGGAAGGAATTGTTCCGTGGGAAGTGGGCAGGCCCTGGCACAGGGTGCCCAGAGCAGCTGGGGCTGCCCCTGGATCCCTGGCAGTGCCCAAGGCCAGGCTGACAGGGCTTGGAGCAGCCACTGTCCCTGCCCGTGGCAGGGGTGGGACAGGATGAGCTTTCAGGTCCTTTCCAGGCCAAACTATTCCGGGATTCTACCTGGAGGTGCAAGGCAGCAGATCCCCACTTGTGGGTTCACCGGGGGGGTTCCAGCTGCACTTGTTGGGCCATCTGCCTTTATGGCAGGAGGATGCTCGGAGCTCCCCTGCCCTCCCAGGGTCCGCACATGTTGGGATGCTGGAGCTGCTAGCAGAGCTTGGGCAGCTCTGTTTTCATGTATCTGAGGAATACACGCTGGACTGAGGGAGAACACTGGGAGGAGAAGGCCCTGAGTGCTGTCCCAGCCTGGCTGAGAAGCCACGGGGACATTCTGGGCTGGCACATGAGGCGGGGCTGTGTGCTTGGGTACAGCTCGGGCTGTGCATCATGCCCACAATTGTGTTTGCCAGGAAAAAGGTGTCCAAGAAAATTCCGACACAGAAGCAAAGAACCTTAATAAATGGGATTTAAATAATAGATTTAGCTGAAAATCCCCAGAAGACGGATTTTTTATCCACACATCAGGTGCTGTAAGCTTAGAAAAAGATAACAAAGCATTCCTCAGACAGAAAAGGTTGAGTTTCTGCTTTAATTGAAAAATCATATGTGGTTTTGATACTCCTAGAGAGATGTTATGTTAAGAAGTAGTTTATACTGAGAGATGTATCATCACTATTTTGGGGTAAATTAGATTAAAGTGATTTGCAGTTATCCCCATGCTAAGCAGTATAAAGGGAAGAAATGGGAAGTTAAAGTTGTACTTAGGAGAAGTGCAGGCAGTTTGCTGAGCAAATCTTGACTCGGCTCTGCCTTAACAGGCAACTGTCAGCTCAGTATTAGAGAGGAATTGTAGCTTTCTGGACCCATAATCAGATTTATCTGTCTCTTCTTTACAGTGGCATGGCACAGCAGAATTAAGAATATTTGCATGCCTTAAATTGAGTCTTTCTGCTTTAATTGTGTAATTATGGAAATCACTATTTAGGGATCCATAGCATGGCTCTGCTGAATTCTGCACTTCAGGCAGGCACACAACCCCTTCGTGAAAGAGTACTCCCTGCAAAATCCCAGCATCCAGTGTGGAGTGTGGAATACATGTCCTGGGTACGTATTTGCAAATTCATTAATTAACTTATCAGTTCAAACTAATTAAAAATTGGTTCTTTAGCAAATCTAATACATTGTGGCAGACCTGTCTTTTTTTTTCCTGAAGATCCTATTAGCGGAGTAATGCAGACCCTGCAACCTTCCTGTGTAATTAATACTCACGGAAATCTTACATATAAATTTCACTGGCAGAATTTATTTGACAATGGTCTCTTACGAGATTACACTTCATAACTGGAAGTTTATTAAGCAAGGCTCGTTTGCAGGGTTTTCCTTCAGTTTCCCATAAGGGTTTGCCTCCCTTCCAGCCCTCATGGTCCCGTGTCACTGGGGCTCTCACACTGCTCTGCTGGGGTGAAGCCTCACGGAGCAAGGAGCTTGGGAGGGCTGTAGCTGCTCTGGAGCAACAGGAAGCAGCCACACAAATGGGAGAACTGGTCCACAAGCCATGGGTTGACTAACAAGCATAAACTTGTCTTTTAAATTCATTATAACCCCTTTAGTTCATCCCGTGTGGGCCACGGGGCGGGAGGATGAAGAAGAGAAAGATTTCCTGGCTGTTTGTCAGCATCACAAACAGAATATCCTAAATAATACATGACTGAGTGGTGTGATTAATTTTATTTGCACTCACAAACCATGCACTTCCAGCTTCCCTGTGTGTGAGTAATGTGTCCCTGCCAGACACACGCCAGGAGAGCCCTTTGAGCCACCCCACCACAGACTGCATCACCCCAAAACTACCCCGCAAACTTCCCTGGGCTCAGGCAAGACAAAGAGCCTGACCAAAATGTAACACGCTGTCATTTGTAATCCTGCCACAGCTGCTGACCCACCTCGGGTTGGTTTGAGCTGTGCCCAATCCAGTTGTGCAACTGGCAGGAAACCGTGGATCCTCACGGAAGGGCTCTCAGTAACACTGGGGATTTCTCTGGCACTGGTAATTACAAACAGCAGCTAACAGAGCTCTCACTCAACATCAGCAGAGCACAGCTCTCACTGAGCTTTGCACCCCCTCAGAGATGAACTGAGAATTAAAAAAAGGTAAAATTTGAGTAAGCCGGAAAGGGCACATTTAAAAATGCCTTTTAAAATGGAGTGGTGGCGTGTAGCTGTGCTGAGCTCCAGTAAAGAGTGTCGCATTCTCTCCCCATGGAGCAGATCTGGTGGCCCCGGGACAGAGCAGCCCCTTGGCCACCGGGAGCCCCTCGCTGCCAGCCCCTCTCGCAGCCCCCGGCACTCTCCTCCCGCTGCGCCGCTGAGCCTCTGCTCATAAATTAACAAACTGCAAATACAACATTAAATAATAGCAAATGCATCCTTACAAACAAACAAATAAATATTTCCAGTGCTTTATTAATAGAATTTTGACAGCTTCATTAGGTTGGTGAAATTTCAAGATACTTAATGAAATAATGCTTCATTCCTTGGCTTGTGATATAAATTCTAATGAAATGCGCAATTCCAATTCATCCCCGACAAACTGTGATGCTTTGCTCACAAGGCACTATCATACTGCCAAGGTTTTTATTTCCCTGACATTATGATCTTAACAATTTTATTTTAACAGTTGGAATGGTAGTGCCTAATAAGTTAAACAGCAAAATAAAAGATCCCTCTAGAATGAAAAAAAAAAAGTATATGTTTAGGTGGAAGAGACTTCAGAACAGATTATGGGTTGTTTTATATTCTAAATATGACACATTAATATCTACTCATTTAATACTGTAATTTTTTTTAAGTTCTTTTCACTGAAAGATGATCTTTATTTCTCTGAAAATTGCCTGGTGGAATCCCCACTTGTGCAAATGATAAGTGACTGCTGCACACCACGAGCTAAATGCTCCAGAGCTCAGTGGAGCTGCCCTTAAATGAACAAAGTAAATGGAAAAAAAATTAAGTAGAATTAATATTATTAAAGATAATAATATAAATTATTAGTAGTATTCTATTAAGGTCAGATTAATCCCACTACAATTCAATTGGAATAATACGTGCAATTTATGCAATCACAAATGTTTTAACATTTAAATTACCTTTCTGGCATTCTGGAAAGCTGTATTTTGCATTCCAGAGCAAGGCAAGCCCTCGCCGGAGCGGAGCGCGGAGCCCCGGCCCCGATGCTCCCTCAGCTCCGCGGCCCCTCAGCCCCCTCGGCCTCGCTGCTCCCTCAGCCCCTCGGCCCCGCAGCCCTGCTGCTCCCTCGGCCCTCTCAGCCCCCTCAGCCCCTCAGCTCCCTCAGCCCCCGCGGCCCCTCAGCCCCCTCGGCCCCCTCAGCCTCGCTGCTCCCTCGGCCCTCTCAGCCCCCTCAGCTCCTCAGCCCCCTCAGCCCCCGCGGCCCCCGGCGGGGCCGGGCCGGGCCCGCAGCCCCCGAGCGCCGAGCGGCTCCGGCCCCCTCTAGGGGCTGCAGCACGAATCGAGGGCTGCGGCTCGGCTCCAGCCGCTCACCCTGCCTGGGCTGCTCCGCCGGCCGAGGAGACGGCTCAGAGCCCCTGCCAGGGCTTAAAGGGGCTCCAGGAGAGCTGCAGAGGGACTGGGGACAAGGGATGCAGGGACAGGACACAGGGAATGACTCCCACTGCCAGTGGGCAGGGATGGATGGGGTATTGGAAATTAGGAATTGTTCTCTGTGAGGGTGGGCAGGTCCTGGCACAGGGTGCCCAGAGCAGCTGTGGCTGTCCCTGGATCCCTGGAAGATTCCAAGGCTGGATGGGCTTGGAGCACCCTGGAACAGCGGGAGGTGTCCCTGCCATGGCAGGACGGTAGAACAAGATGTCTTTCAGGTCCCTTGTCACCCAAACCATTCCATGATTCTGTGATTCGGTCACCCTCTGGATGCTGAGTGTGGCACCTTGGCTCTGGGCCCAGAGCACCTGAGGGATGGGGCCTTTCCCACCCCTGCCACGCTGTGAAGGATCGGAACAGGCTGGATGGATGGGATGAGACCAACTGTAGAGGTTCAACAAGGCAAAATGCCAGGTTCTGCACTTGGATCACGACAGCCCCAGAGCAAGGCTCCAGGCTGGGGCAGAGGGGCCTTTCCTCCATTTCCACTTGCTGGAGACACCAGCAGCTCTTTGAGACCTGGAGCATCTAATTTGTGCCAAGGTCCCCAGGGGGACCTCCTGATACTGTGAAAATGCAAATGAATAAGTAAGACAACTAAAGTTTTGACTCAAAGGGGATTTTGTGGTTGGCTGTGGTTGCAGGATCCATCTTCACCCATTTTGCAGCACCATCGTGGGACAGTGACACAGCTGTGGGCTTACAATATAATTACAAGCCTTTGCAAGCTCCAGGGGCTGTTGTGCCAGGTCTGTGTAGGAACAGCATTCCATCACCTGGAGAGGCTCTGAGCCCTGTCACTGTCCCACCTGGGTGCTGACCTGTCCTCTCCTGGGGCTTGGAGCTCAGGGACGAGGCTGCTGCCCATGGCTGCAGCATCCTGGGGGCAAGTACAGGGTGCAAAACCTCCTCCCAAGCTCAGGTGACACTTGGACATGGCCACAGAGGTGCTGGTGACACAGCTGTGGCATCACTGGGAGTGGGACCATCCTACTTGGAGACAAAGCCTGCATTCCAACCACGTGAGCTGATCCCGTTCTCTCCTTCATTGCTGCCTGCAAGGATGAATGTGTCAGAGGTTGCCAGGGGTCCAACTCTTCTCATAATGGTGGTTATACAAATAATCTCAGGTTTCGATTAAAAATAATCATGGTTTTGATGGCTTTTCCCCAGTGTTCAGCAGCAGCAGCAGGCCGTGAGCCAGCAGCTGTCCCCAGATAAGATCTACACAGAGTAAGGGAGGGCAATTGGCCATCATTTTTGAAGACATTATTTTTAAACACTGCGAGTGCAGTGACAGAGGAGAGGCTCAGAACAAGGGCAGTCTGTGGCCTGGGTCAGCCCCGTGCCCGAAGGGGGGGAATGCTGCATTTCAGCAAGCCCTTGCAGTATGCAATGGACCATTTGCTGCAGTGCCCCAAAGCCCTCAGAGGAAAAAGTCTCTTGTAGATTCTCTAAATTTAAGCTTCCTCCAATGCCCCGAGGAGTTTATGAGCTGCTTGACCAAGATAATGACACTCTGACATTTTTGGATCCTGTCGGTGACACTGTTATTAATTTTACCATCTAATTTTATCATTTTTATCATCTTTTTCATGTAAAAGCAGAGACCACAATTAGGGTTCTTTTTCTTGTTGATAATAACAGCTCTTAGTACCTATAACTCATCAGCCAGATTTTTCTTTAATGCATTTGGCTTCCCTTATCAATTTCCCACCACTCAGAAATGTTAAATTATCCTGATTACTAGTTTTTCTCTTTTCCCCCCCACCTATTCTTTATGCACTGCTTCTTTTTCTAATTGCTGCTTTCATTTTCACCTAGAGAGATCTCAAAATCAAACACCATTCTTCCAAAATTATGGCACAAATAGAACTTTTCAGCCAGGTTGGGAACTCTTAGTGGGAACTTTTTATTTTTCACTCATTTATGTACATGTTTATTTTTCTTCCCAGCGAGTTTCCCTCACCTCTTTATTCAGCCTCACAGATCCAGGGAGAAGCACCAGGTATATGTTACTGGTTGGGACTGTCTTTTATTATCCCATAATTAATGCAATCAGGTCATGATCACCGGTCTCCAGGCAACCACCGATTTCTAGTTCAGTGATCAATTCATCTTTATCCATCATAATAAGATCTAAAATAGAATTACCTCACGTTAGGTGCCATCTCTTTTGTGTTAGAAAATTATCATAGATAATTTTTAGAGATGCCACTGATGTTTTATTACTGCCTGCAGGAGGTCTCCAGCATTCACCTCCCACAGCAATGTCCTGCAGAAAAGGAGTTTCTTTGGGCACCCCATGGGCAGTGCCCCCAGCTCAGGGTGTGGTGGCACAAATGCAGGAAATAGAGAGAATTGCCACTTTATCTCTGTTCATGGGATGGAAGGGACCTGAAAGCTCCCTTCCCTTCCCTTCCCTTCCCTTCCCTTCCCTTCCCTTCCCTTCCCTTCCCTTCCCTTCCCTTCCCTTCCCTTCCCTTCCCTTCCCTTCCCTTCCCTTCCCTTCCCTTCCCTTCCCTTCCCTTCCCTTCCCTTCCCTTCCCTTCCCTTCCCTTCCCTTCCCTTCCCTTCCCTTCCCTTCCCTTCCCTTCCCTTCCCTTCCCTTCCCTTCCCTTCCCTTCCCTTCCCTTCCCTTCCCTTCCCTTCCCTTCCCTTCCCTTCCCTTCCCTTCCCTTCCCTTCCCTTCCCTTCCCTTCCCTTCCCTCTCATCCCATGGGCAGGAACAACTCCCACCAGCCCAGGCTGCTCCAAGTTTCATCCAGCCTGGCCTTGGCCACAGGGCCAGGGCCTGCCCACCTCACAGGGACAAGTTTACTCCTTAACATCGAAGTTTCTCCTATTTTTGTTTAGAACTGCCACCCCATTTTCTATGTGCTCATGTAAAAAGTCCCTCTCCTTTTCACAAACCCCCTTTAGGCCCTGGCAGGGGCTCTGAGCTCTCTCTGGAGCCTTCTCCTCTCCGGGTGAACACCCTCAGCTCTCCCAGGCTGGCTCCAGAGCAGAGGGGCTCCAGCCCCTGGAGCATTTCTAGTGCCTCCTCTGGATCTCTCCAGCAGCTCCAGGTCCTTCCTGTGCTGGGACCCAGCTCTGCAGATGGGATCTCACCTGAGCACAGGGGCAGAATCTGGGGGATCAGCCCAGCATGTGTTTGGCCTTCTGGGTGCCAGCACACACAGCCAGAGCAGGTCCAGCTTTCCCCCACAGGAATCCCCAGGTCCTGCTCCCAGAGCTGCTTCCAGGGAGTTCTGGCTGTGCTCATGTCTGGGGTTGCCCTGAGCCAGGTGCAGCACCTGCCCTTGGTCTAATCAGACCTCATAACATTCCCATGGGAAACCTCTTGAGCTTGTCCAGGTCCCTCTGTGCGATGTCCCATCCTTCAGGAGTGTCACTGCACCCTTAGCTTGGTGTTACCTGCCAGCCTGCTCAGGCTGCCCTCCATCTCAATGTCTGTCCTGTCCTTTATGGCCAGATGAGATATCCCAGCTATTCCTTCTCGTTATGTCCCTCTGTAGCTTGCTTCACACACTCATGAGCTCCTGAATTTATTTTTACAAACATCCTCCAGCTCTTCCTAAGGATGTCCAGCTTATTCATTCCCCTGCCTGTGCAATTCCAGGTGAGCAGATATTGTGTCCCCACTGGAATTATGTTGGGAATCCCATCCAGCCCATATGCATTTTTTTTAAGTTATAAAGATATTTGAAATATTTTTGATCAATTAGAGTAATTCAGAATTTTGAGGAGTGTAATGAAAACCGGTGATTTAAAAAGTCAAGTTTATTGAATTCAACTGACTCTTAAATCAACATTGTCATTATATTTCTGCCCTATTTTATTTCCTCTTGGTTGGTTTTAGGCTGAAAATAGACTGAATTCAGTCTTTTCAGATGGCATCTTATATCTGTGCAGATCCTGGGAAAGAGCTCCTGGTCCTGTTTGGCACATTTACATGGCATTGCAAGGGAAATGGTGAATAAATCTGTAGCGCTCAGTTCCACAGGGAGTCCTTCGGTGTCAGCAGCAGGGCTGGAGCAGAGCTGGTGCCTCCTGCAGTCCTCAAGGCTGGGGTTCACCTGGAGCTTCCTGGGTCAGTGTGGACAAGGACACAGGAGCCCTGAGGAGCAGCTGAGCTCTTTTGGGCTCTCCAGATTCCAGCAGATTCCTCCCGAGGCTGGTGGAGACCATCCTGCAGGGTTGCCATGAACTGTCACCCCTGACAGTCTGCAGAGTGCCCTGGCAGCCCTGAACTCAGCAGGGGCTGGACATTGTGGAGGGTCCCGTGCCCCTCCCAGGGGCAGAGCACGAGGCAGGGTGTCCTCCAGCCTTGTGCTGCCTCAGTTCCCCATCTTCCAATGGAAACACTAAAAATCAGGCTCTTGTGTGGGACTCTGCAAGGAAATATTTTCAGACTGCCTGAGGAGAGGGAGAGAAAACTAGCTGGATGGCAAATAATTAGAATAATTATTTGAAAATCAATAGCTGTCTGAAACAGCAATCAATTAACCTGGAGACATTTCAAAATGAGATCTATACTGACTGAGCAACTGAAGCCCGAATAATGACTTGGAATTTGCTCTGGATAACCTTAAATTATTTTTTGCCTTAGGTTCACTGCAGTCAGCAGCCACCCCTGAATCACCCACAGCCCTGGTCCCTGGCCAGCGTGGGGATGAAGGGAGCTTCCTCTTCCTCAGGGCTCTCCCAGGTCTGTCCCTACACACAAGGCATTGGAGACACCCCTGCATGGAGAGAAGTACTTAATGCAGGGTAAGGATTTGCCTCCTTGTTCAACCAAAAAAAAAAAAAAAAAAACTTGGAAAGAGATTTTAGGGCATCTGTCTTTGAAGCCCCAAAACAGGGGCAGGATCATGTTTACTGCAAAACAGAGTCGTTTGGGGGGCTCCTGGAGGCAGATCACTTCCCACAGAGCCCTGGAGAATCATCTGGTTTATTTTTGAACTGTAGCAGCTTTCTAGGAAGGGATGACTATCACTGGGGGCTGTTTTCTCAGATTAAAAAAAATATATTAAAGATTTCACAAGTGTGACTTTCTGTGGACCGCCTGCATGAAAACTGCAACCCCAGCCTTTAAAATGCTTGGCAAAGCCTTTTCCAGAGCTCTTCCCTGGACCTGACTGGCCACTAAAGGCAGTGAAAAGGCAGAAGCAGCCCAGCAACCTCAGGCAGGGGCAGTTTTGGGCTGTCCCTTATGCTGCTGAAACTCGTTTTTCCCTTTGCTCAGTCTGTCGGGTGTCCCTGCCTGTGGGAGGGGGAGGTTGTGCTCAGGCACAGCAGCAGACAAAGCTCCCCACAGCTCCATGGGACAGCCCCAGGTGCCACCTCGTGTGACACCCTGCAGGAAAAGGGATTCCTACTTTGTGCCGAGTTCCTGGATGCTTTAGGATCAGATGTGGGATGTTTAAAGCAGGGAAGGGGGAGGAGGAGCAGGTTGGTGCCAACTGCTCTGTCTGCAGCTGGTGGCTCCCAGTGAGAGGAGTCCCCATGCTCCTCACCCTTTTCACATCCAGCTGGGCCTTTTCTTTTTCATTTGAATCCAGCAGACAAAACGTGGGGATGGACCAAAAGGAATGTCGCAGAGAGTATAATGTCCCCTCTAATCCAGCAAGCTGAATCAAATGAAGAGCTTTAACCCATTTTTTGTGTAGATAGTCTCTGGTTAGTCCCTTAGCGTGTCCTCACGGCGTGAATTATGGTGCAATAATTCACACTGAACTGCATGGACAGCCCTCAGCTCCCAGCCTTGTGCCTGACACTGCTCCAAGCATGAATTATTGTCCTATAATTCACACCTTGTCATATCTTATTGCCGGAACATCCCCGAAATGACAAAGCTGGGGTCATTAAGGAGAAATTCAGTCAAAACCTGGCGAAGGCAGTTGATGGCAGGAAGGACCATGTACTTAAGACTGATGAGGAACAGCTGAAGGAGGTGGGGGGCTCAGCCTGGATAAAAGGGGAACTTTCTCACTCCCCACACTCTCTGACAGGAGGGGGCAGTCAGGGGAAGTCAGGCTCTTCTCCAAGTAACCAGTGACAGGACAAGGGGAAACGGCCTCAGGTTGCACCAGGGGAGGCTTAGGTTGGAAATCAGGGAAAATTTCTTCACTAATGGGTGCTGAGGTATTAGCACAGGCTTCTCAGGGCAGTGCTGGAGTCACCATCCCTGCATGTGTTTGGAAAATGTGCGGATGTGACACCTGGGGACATGGGTTAGGTGTGACCATGGCAGTGCTGGGTTGACAGTTGGATTTGATGACCTTAAAGCTCCCTTCCAACCTAAATGAGTCTGTGATTTACCTGTCTCATTCAGGCTAGACGGGAAGAGCCCCAAAGAATAAACATGGGGAAAGAGCTGTGTGCATTCAGTGCTACGTGTGTGTAACCATCTTGGGGTGGAATTTCTCCAAGCAGAGAGATGACTTTTCCAAACTGGATGCCTGTGGTCCAGAGGTAGTGACCAGCAGGTCCATAAAAGGCTTTCCAGCTGTCTGGGTGCCCATACAGATAAATAGTTTGCTTCAAGGGGATTTGCAGGTAGAAGGTGCTCCTGTAGAAGGTGCTCCTCAGGTGAGCAGGAGTCAGTAAAGCCCTTCACAGATGCAGCACAAACATGTTCCTGGGTACTGTGTTCTGTATATCTTCCTCCTCCTCCTTTACCTACCTAGGTCCCCAGAGGAATCTTGATGTGTCCCAGGGCTCACCCCTGGCCAGCAGCACAGGTGCCATGTGAGGAGGGAGGTGCAGCTTTGCCATCACTGTGTGCTGAGCACCCTTCCCTTCCTCCCTGCACCTAGCTCCATCTCAGCTGGGTGGGGACAGGTATCTGGTGCCCCACAGCCACCCCTGGCAGGACACACGGACAACTCCTGCCTTCCTGGGGAGCCTTGGGAAGGCACAAACCAGCCTGGCCCCAGAGCAGATTGGTTTTGTGTAACCTGACCTCGTTGGAAGGCATCCCTTGAGATAAAAATCAGATCTGGGGGGAAATGGCTGGGTTTGACAGGCAGTGGTGGGCAGGTGGAGCACCAGCAGGGCCTGGGACAGCCTGAGGAGGGGACTCTCAGCCTGTGGCAGACACTGTGTCCATGTCCCTGCACGGGCTGTGCCAAATGCAGCCACTCAGAGGAGCCTTGCTGCTGTTGGGTTGCTGGGGAGGAACTCCTGCCAAACATCCAGGTGCTCAAAACAGCACCAGGCATCTGCTGCAAGTCAGATAATTCACACCCTTCGTGCCCACTGAAGTTTAAATCATTTCAGTGGAAATATTGCACTCTGCTGAGTGCAGGAGCAGCCTGTGCTCAGCTGGTTTGTGGGGCCCCCTCTCGCTGCTCCTGCAGCTCTCCCTGTCCTCCTGGCACAGTGGAAGCCCATTTCCAAATGGCCAAAGAGGCAAAAATGCGGGCACTTCCCCAGCTACTTGTTCCTGCTTATCAGCCAGCCCTGCTGGATGCAGGGGCACTGGGATCACTCCCAAATGCACTGCAGGGAAAGCCAGCTAACACATTTCCCTCTGTGTCACGGTGGAAGAGACAAACAGGGCTGGAGGTGGCAGGGCCTTCTCTCAGAGTCACTGCAGAAACAGGGCAGGCACTGCTCAAGAGCTCTCCTGATGACAAGCAGTGCTTGAAATAGCACCTGGATTTCAGGGTGGATTTTGGGGTGCTGTGGTGGATGTCCACCCTGCAGAGCTCTGGGGCAGTGCCTGGCAGGAGCACCTGACTGAGCCCTGAGTTGCCACTTCCAACAGGACTCTCAAAGAGGAGTACATTCCTTGGACTTCATTGCCTTCCTTGGGAGTGCAGAGGGACATTTGGTGGTACAGGCTCCAGATTGTGCTGAGGCCTCAGTGATTTCATCTTAAACCCAGAGGAGCAGTGCCAGTGCCAACCTGCTGGCACTGAGCTCAAGAGGTAGAACACTGCCCACAGCACAGGTCCAAATCCACCAGCCCGCCCAGGTTCTCATTTGTCAGGACACTGATGCTGCCCTGAGTTGAGACAGCAGCTGGAGAAGGTCAGGACAGCCTGTCCAGGCTGGCATCCAGGCACAGGGCAGGAGCAGGGAGGTGTTTGAACAAGTGTATCACAAATTACATGGCAGAAGCAGCAGCCAGTTGGCTGAGTCCCCCAGGGAGGCCTTTTTGGACTTGCTCAGTGAAGATATCAGCAAAATGCCTTGGGCAGAGGGGATGGCTCGTGTCAGGATGCCCCAGGGGATGACACCCTGGAGCACAGTGACCCTCTGAGCCATCTCTTTGCCAACTGCTCGTGCCAAAGGCAGCAAACTCAGTCGGAGCCACATCCCGAGAAGGCAGCAGCCCCACCAGCTGGCACCATGCTGCATCCAGCTGGCTCCCAGGCTGCATCCAGCTGGCAGAGGCAAGAGCACAGAACCCTGGAAAGGTGATGCCAGCCAGGGAAACCCAGAGCCCCTGTCACCCTGGCAGCTCTGGCAGTGTTTGTGCTGGCACATGGATTCAGCTCAGTGCTTCCCGGGTGGATGCAGCACCTCTGAGGCTTCAGTGCCCAAGTGCAGGCAGTGTTTGCTGACAGCTGGGAGCAAACATGCATTACTATTAGTTATCCACTAATTAGTGGACTAATAACCAGCTAAACCAGCTTGTTCTTTAGTAGGTGAGTCTTTCCTGTCCTTCTGGATTATTATAATAATCACAGTCGCTCTGTGTGTTCCTACAGAGTCACTCACCTAGAAGGGACCATAGGACAGCCTGCAACTGTCCTGCTGTTTCTGTCACCCCCTGCCAAAGCTGGAGCTAAAATACCATAAACTGCCATGAAACTGAGTATTGTGTGTGTGTTTGTGTATGTGAGAAGTCCAGAAACCTTCCAGGACAATTCGCTGTCCCAGCCTTGGGTCAGACCTGCACACCTGCCTCAGGTGTGAGATGTGGCAGAGACAGGAGCAAAGAGCTTGGAGGAGGGAAAAGGGCCCAGCCCAACAACCCCAATGCAGCACGCAGCCAGCTGAGTTTTCTGACCACAAGGAGCACTTTAGCTTGTTCAAATCCCCTTTGGGATGTTCTCTGGGCTTGTCACTGCAAGAAAACAGCCTCTTTCCTCCCAGATCATTGACGTAGCTTATTACTGAATACTCATCTGTTTGCAGATGTTCTATATTTTCCTGACATGAAGTTTCTTAACATCCCTTTTAAATTGTCTTTATGCTCACAATGTTGATGCATAATCTCTTTTTTCCTTGAGAAGTTCCTGTAAGTGCCTCGTGCAGTGATGAGATGAAAGCTTTCTTTGTGTTCCTGCCAATCCAGTTTGTATGCCTCTGTTTGTCACCTGCAGATAAAAGCTCAGGGATGTTGTTTGGAGCCAGGCAGTGAAGCAGAGACTCAACTGGAGGCAAGGACAGGAGGAAAATATTAGCAAAGCAACCACCTAATTCTTGACAATGCAAGCACCAGCCATTGTGAACCTTTGCCCAAACAGGAATCCCTTCCTAAAGCCTCTTAGGGTGCTTACATGAGTACATTTGACTTCAAAGAGGGTATATACAAGACCAGCTCAGCTGACGAGAGGGAACTCATTAAGCTGCAGTAATTTGGCAGGTCTGTGTTTACTTCTGCTGGAGCATCACATTTTGTGAACCATTTTTTTCCAACCCAGAAGGTTTTGAACTGTGTTGAGCTGATGAAACCCAGTCACGTAAACCATTGCGTGGCTCAACAACCCTGGGAGTGATGAAAGCCTCTGAACAGATCCTTTCATTAAACAGGGGACCAAGTTTCCTTTGGTTTTAGCCAACTAGAAATGGTTTTAGCTGGGGCAAAGTTGTACTTTGCTGTGACAGACTCAGAGATGAGCTCTGTTGTGTGGGCACACCAGTGATAGTTTATATCCCAAGTTACCCATGGAGGGGGACAGCTGGAGCTTTGTTCCCTTGGGGGTTCCTCTGAATCCCTCTCCACCTCCACACACCCCAGCCCATCACTGGAAGCTGCTCTGAATCCCTCCCTGCTTCTCCCCTCTGACCTCTGGGGTTGTTGTGTTTGTATCTGGTTTACTGGGAAAATGCTTAGCGTGCATCCAGGCACAACCTCTAGTCCTTTGAACCCTCTGGACAATTCCAGGATCAGTGGGTGAGTTCAGCTGTGGGAATATGCAACTGGAAGGAAGCTGCTCCACCTGGGCCCGTGAAGGTTTGTTTGTCTGCTCAACAGTTTCTTTTCTTCTCGTGGTGGATCACCTTGGTGGCCACCAAACACTGCCACAAGGCTCAGCCCACGTCTGCTCTGCCTCCTCTCCATCACTGCCCCTTTGCTGCTCCTCTGCAGTGGGTTGGATGGGATGCAGAGTGTCAGGATTGAGGAGCTCCTTGCATTGAGTGAAGAGTCACAGAACCAGAGGCACTGAGGTTGGAAAGGATCTCTAATGTAGGGGTTTGGGGGCTTTTCCAAGGTAGGAAAATAGTATGATTTTCCTCTTCTCTCCTAATGCAAATGTGGCCAGATTGATTTCCCTCCAACTTTCCATAGAGCAGATTCATTCCAAGAGGAGAATTTTGGGAAAAGGTACAAGTTTGTGAAGACAGAGTGTTCTCGTGGAGGCTGAAATAGTCACTTCAGCTGGAACATTTGTGTCACATGGCCACAAAGGCAGGGTTTAAAACGGGTCGGGAATATCTCTGGATGGAATGCCAGAGGAAGGAGGGTGGCAGCTGAGGCAGGGATTCATGGGCAGATCAGCCCTGGATGAAGCAGCACAGGGTGGAGCTCTCACAGCACAGTGACAAACAGAACGATGAGTGTGGGCTGAAGGGGAAGAGCCAGGGTCCAGCAGGGTGCCACAGTGGCTGCTTGTCCTGGGTTTGTGTCCACTGCAAGCACAAGAGGTGCAGTCTGGACTCCAGTGTGGGAGTGGTGATGTCCCCACACCCCCAATAATGAACACAGGAGAAGTGACAATCTCAGGTAGATGCAGACCCAGCTTTGCTCCAGGTGCTGGGGTGGATGATGCTCACGGTTGGCTGATGTTGTTCTAGATCTTCTAATGAGGGTCTGACATTTTTATTTGCTTTGAGCTTCCTGCAGCAAGGTCAATGAAGAACCATTGCAAATCAATTTAAACAATGGTGCAGGAGCATATAACTCTGAACTCCCAAATATTTAAAATAGCTGCCACATCCATAGTGAAGAACAGACTGAGTTACTCAGCTCATCTCTGTCAGCTGATGAAACTACCCCCACATGGAAATGTGCTCTTCACATTCGTTTTTGCTGAGAACTCGTTGAGATTAAATAGGGCAGCTCTGTCTTGTTTCAGTTTTCTTTAGAATTACCCTGAAGATCTGTTTATTTACAGCTGTCTGAGTATTTGAATGCAGTCCCTTGGTGTCTCTGCAAACACCATAGGGCTGGACACTGCATTGACAGGCCAAAAACTGAGAGCAGGAAAACAGACGGGACTCTAGGAATGTGCCCCCTGTTGATGGAGTGACTAAATTATTCTTTGCTTAAAAAGGCAAAAAGCCCAGAAGTTTCTCTCCCAGTTTGATACAAAGACACCTCATAGGACCTTTGGACCTCACCTCAGACCTGAGGCTGTCTGATTGGACAGAGGCTAAGAGGTCCCACCTAGGTAATTCACTAGAAAAAGAAGAAAACTAAATAATCACTTTTGTGGAGTGTTTTAACAGGAGCAATACCATCTTGCCCCTAGCTCAGTTTTTCTCTGTAACAGCTGTATTATTTTTGCCTTTTATTAAACCTTTTTCTGTTTCCAACACTGCCTCAGAAGCCATCCTGCTAATTTTATGCCATTTGGGGTAGCTGGGCTATCTCAAATGCGATAAGTTCTCTGAGAGTTCAGAAGACCTGGCTTGAGGAGAAACCGATCAGGGGACCACAGGCATGGGATGCCCAAGCTCTGAGGAAGCCCTGGCTGGGAACACAGGAGATATTACAATTTCCAAAATTCTGCCTGAGGGCAGCAGAGTGGCTTTGGAGGTGGCAGGAAGGTGATGATTGCTGCTTGTTTAGCCCCACAGAATTTGTGTGGCAGGCTGGAAGGGACCTTCAATCTCATCCAGCTCCACCCCCTTCCACTATCCCAGGGTGCTCCAAGCCCCATCCAGCCTGGTCTGGGACACTTCCAGGGATCCAGGGGCTGCCACAGCTTCTTGGGCAGCCTCTGGAGAGGTATTTGCTGAATCCCACATCCCATCTCCTTCCTGCTGGGAGCACAGAGCTGGCCAGGACCTCAGCCATGTCTCCAGGAGCAATCAGCAGCTCAGGATGCTGCTGGAGGCCACCCTCCTGTGTGCCCCTGGCTGTGTGTGGGCAGGAGCTGAGGGAGCAGAGCAGACTCTCCACGGTGCCATTGCAGGGGCAGATCCACCAGGTTTGCTGCAGGTAACCTGGTTTATGGGACTTCCCAATGCGTGCTGGGGTTTTCCAGCAGGGTGGGGTTCACTTCTGCTGCTAAATTGTTCCCCCAAGGCAGAGGGTGCGTGTGAAACCCTGGAGATTTCAGGCTGTCAGATATTCAAGTTCTCCCGTGGGGGAATGATGTGCTCAGCCCAAGCTGGCCCAAACCTTGGGCTCTACCTGTGCACCGAGGATCTACCTGGGGTCTGACTGCCATAAACCCTCCACACCTTCAATATGGACAAGCTGAGGCTGTTCTCAGGCTGGTTTTAGGACCCTTCCTTGAGACTGATCTCCAATTCCCTGTGCTGAGGCACATGTGGATCATGGCCATGGGTAAGGAGCTTAATGGAGGGTCATTTCCTCACTTTCAAAGTCAGCTGGGACCACAGCACAGGACATCATTTGGCTGACATGGGGTTCAGCCCTGCCCCTGGGCTGTGCACTCCTGCAGACATGGGCTGAGTTTGGCTCCTCTTCCAGGAGAGCCTCAGGAGCTGTTAAAACTGCAGCCCATGAGTCTGGTCCTTCCCCAGCAGTCCATCCCTGGCACTGGGCTGGGAGGTGCAAACCCTCCTGTGACACAAAAAGTCTTGTTCAGCCTTGCTGGAGGTGGGGCTATGTCCTGTGGGTGGCTCAGCTATTTCTGGGATGCATTTTGAAGTAATGCTCTCCCTGACCTACTGATGAGCAGTGAAATATTGTTGGTAGAAGTGCAATGGGCTTCGCCAGCTCTGATTCTGTTCGGCTCTGCCGTGGTGAAATGGCATTGAAATCTGGGCTGGAACACTGACCCAGGGCTGGGGTGAAGTGGCACCAGCAACCCTGTGTCTGCCTCAGCCCCTGGGCCACCTGGGGGTGCCACATCCATCCTCAAGGTGTCCAAAAGACACCAGGGGATGGACCAGGTCTGATGGAGAGTTCAGATCTCTGTGTGCAGGTGCTGCATCAATACCAGTCAGAGAAGCTGGCCCACAGGAGCTGATACTGTGCTGTTCCTCTCAAGGGGACCCTGCTGAGGCAGAGTGGGAACAGGGTGGTTCAGCCCTGCAGCTGCTCAGGGCATGTGGGACTGGAAACCCAGCATGGACCCCCAAGGAGTAGAGTCCAGCCCAGCCACCCCTGGAGAGCAGAGCCACAGACCTGTGGAGCAGCCAGGGCTCCTCCATTGGGGCAGGCAGTGCAAACACCCAGGGCTGGGCAAACAGCCACAACCACACACTGCCACGGCTGTGCAGTCACTCCAGACTCATCCTGTGTGGGTCAGGACTTTCTGCCTGGCTTCGTGTGACAGATGTCACAACACCAAGCAAAAGCTGTGAAGTGCAGCCTGGTGCAGGTACTGGGATCTGGTCAGCTGGGATCCTTCACAGGCTCCTGGTGCCCTGATCCCCACTGGGGATGAGGGTGTTTGCTCAGACTTAATGATCTGGGAGGTCTTTTACAACCTTAATGACACTGTGATTCTGTGATTCTACGATTCTATTTCTCTGTGTCTCTGTGATTCTCTGATTCCATGACTCTGTGATTTTGTAATTCCATGACTCTCTGACTCTATGATTCCACGATTCCTTGATTCCACGATTCTGATTCTGTGATTCTATGACTCTGTGTCTCTATAATTATATGGTTCTATGACTCTGTGATTCTGTGATTCCATGACTGTGACTCTATAATTCCATAACTCTGTGATTCCATGATTCCTTGATTCTGTGATTCTATGAGTCTATGTCTCTATGATTATATGGTTCTATGACTCCATGATTCTATGATTCTTTGATTCTATAATTCCATGACTGTGATTCTATAATTCCGTGACTCCATGATCCCATGATTCTGATTCTGTGACTCTATGCCCTTGCCTGTCTGTGACCAGCAGCTGCAGCAGGCTGAGCCATTTCCCCACTTTCTCTTGTCCATCGTGTCCCACCTATGCTGGGTGTTGCACTGAGCTCTCTGAGATGTGCCCTGTCCCCTTCCTCTCTCTGCCGTGTCCCCGTCCTCTCCTTGCCCCATAACCTTAACCTGCTGAGTGCAGCACACGATGGAGGAGAGAGGCACCTTTACCAGGCAAGAGGAGACACTGCCTGAGGTTCCCCCCACTGCTAAGACTGTGGGGTGGGAGGAGGGAGTGCTGAGCTCTGTTTTGTGGTGTGGTACCAAGATTGGCCTCACTGAGCTGCTGGAGGGACCCACTGGAGCACAGGAACTGCCTTTTTCCCTTGGTGGGGACAACCCCAGGTTTCCCTGCACACCTCAAGGGTGTTCCCCTGGTCACAGAAGCACCAGGTCTGACCTCCCACACCATGAGCCTGCTCTGACGGGATGAACTCACAATTTTCTGGGTGTTTTACTAGCTGGGTGGCTCCCACCCTGAAAGAAGGGGCACAGGCCACAGCACTTTCTGTGCTGTGAGCCAGGAAATAGAGACAGAAACACAAAATGTGAAAAACTTGGGTTGGGAATTTCTGCCAGTCTGAATAAAACTGCTTTTCAGGTTTCATGCTTTATCATCTGGATTTGCATCTGGCAATTCCAGGAGCCACTGCCAAGCAGCCAGAGCTTTGCAGATCCACCCAGGTGGGCCTGCTCCTTCTCCTGCTCAGGTTTCACCAGGGAGGCCCCATGCACTGTATCCCTGCTCTGCCCATCAGATAAGAGCGTGAAGTACTCAGCTAATGCAAATGTACAGTAAATCAATAACACACCACTGCTAATACACTTTAATTAAAGCACAACAGGCTGCAGCTCCTCTGCAATCACAGGGAAGGAGAATTGGCTGATGTGGCATCAGGAGAAGGCAGCTCAGACGTTTGGGGATCAAAGAAAACCTATCCTAGGAGTGGACTGAGGAGTGAGAGGGATCTGAGTGAGGATGGTGGAATTCCAAGGGAAAGGCAGGGGCTGGAGAACAGATCTGAGCTGCTGCTGCATGTGCAGAGAGCAGAAACATCCCTGGGACGATGTGGTGGGAGAACATTGGGGAAAGTGGTGCCTTTGGAAGGGAGGTGAAATGGGTGGTGACACACAGCTGCTGCAGCTGGGACCTGGAAGGACTTAACAAAGCTCCCTTCACAAGGTTTTGGTAAAACAAATACAAATGGTGAATGAGACACACAATCCAACAGCAAAGGGAAGTCAGGAGCTGAAGGGATGGATTGGAACATCTGGCCCATGGCTCTGCATGCCCCAGGGCTGTGCCCTATGGACAGCATCACCCAGCTGCTGGCCCAGGACTCCTGCAGGCCAGGGGTCCCTGTTGGGATGGGGACTCCTTCCTTGTTCCCAAAGCCCTGCCCTCACGCCAGCCACAGACCCAGCCAGCACCAGAACAGCTCTGGTTTTGGAGCTTTGCACGTGGCCTCACAGTCCCAAAGTGAAGGGCCTTGGGGTGAGCTGCTCGTCTCTGTGCTTTAATCCAGCCCTCCTGGTGATGCCGTGGCAGAGAACACTTTGCTCAGATCTGTTAATTGAAATTTAATTGAAACTGGTTGACTGGGAGTTCTCTGAGGGCTTAAGGACTGGAGGAATGACAGTCCACCGAGGAGAGCTCTGCACTGCAAGGCAGCAATCCAGGCTCACCAGGGCCTGGGCTAAGGCTTAAAATAGTTACCAATTCTCTGAAAGCAGGCACAGCAAGGGTGTTTGTGGATTGTGCTTCTTTTGGAAGAGAAACAAGAAATGGACAGCGATGGGATTTTGGTGCAATAACGAGCGATGCAGGGACCCCAGGCAGTGCAAAGGAGAGCTCCTCATTGCCAAAAACCCAGCCTTTTTCAGCAGTTAGCTGGTTACCTGTTCACATGGTTCTAAGGCACAAGCCCAGGTCAACCAAGCACCATACCCCACAATGTGCACATGCAGCAGTCACAGCGTGTCTCACATGTCTCACGTGTCTCACATGTCTCACGTGTCTCACATCTCTCATGTCTCTGTACCCCTAGCTGAGTCACTCTCTCACAGTTCCCTTCTCCTTAGCCTAAGGAACAGGCCAGAGCCATGTCACAAGGCTGCCCTTACAAGTAAGCCTTGCTTATCAGTAACAGGATTTGAAGAGAAGGGGATGGAGAGGAGTTGTCTGGATTTATCCTCTGGGCTTTGGAGGGAACGATGGGAGAGCAAAGTTCTGCCTGCGTGAGAAACCAGGAATCAGAACTGTGGAATGGTCTGAAAGCAGGGAGAGGTGGTGGGAAGGTGGAGATGGGTTTGCAGGGTGACATGGTTGCAGGAAAGGGGGAACAGTTCGGGCTTTGCATCCCAAGGAGGCACAAGAGCACAGTGACTATCCATTTAGGGACTCAGTTCCACTAGAAATATCCCACTGTTTGGGAGTTTTTGGGAACTCTTACTGGCAGTGTTGGAACCGTCAGACCTGAGGCTGATGAGTGTTCTGTGGTTTCTCTGTGGCTGTTGATTCAGCCTTGGAGGTGAAGTCCCACCACTCAGCCCTGGCTCCCTCCCCATCGGCATCTCCCCTTCCCCCGTGTGGGACTCATTTCCCAGCACATCTCCAGCTCTGGGAATCCCTGGCAGATTACAGCGGGCTCAGTGCACAGGGAGGTTACCTGTAACAGACACCCCACCCCTGACACATCTGAGGGAAGGAAGTCCCCTTGTCCCTGGCTGCTGGCTGAAATGCTACTGCCTGTTCCACCCACTGCATGAAACCCCAAGTAAATAACCCAAGCAGTTACAGAGTAGGATTACCTTGAAATTTGTTTCCCTCCTATCACTGTGATTTGGTTGTCTATGGGCATTAACTCCACATTGTAATAAGCAAAGCCTCTGAAATACCTTCGTGAGAATTAGGGTTCTATAAATTAACTGATTACTGATAAAGCCTAATTATAAATTAGGTCTTATTATCAGAAGCTTGTGAGCAACTCTGAATGAATTAAAGCTGTAGGAGCAGGAGTATTTCAGTTAACTCTGTGAACTCTGATAAAGGTCTGAAGAGGGGTTGTGCTCTGCCCTGCTCCCAGGGAGCTTCTACAGAAGGACAGCCTGACACAGCCCCTGCCTCCTGAAGTCAGTTCTTTGCTCCTTTCCCATTTGCCCAAGGAGTGAGGAGATCTCTTCTCCAGGGGGGAGATCACTTCTCACCTGGTTCAATAACACCCCGAGGTCCCACTGCTACAAGCAGAGGTGCTCAGGGGATGAAGCCTGGGAGGCAGTGGGTTGAAGGGCTCAGAAATAGCTTTGCTCTAACTTTCCACTGAAAAAATCCTAATTCTCACCAGCCATTCTCTAACCCTCATCCTACAAATCCCCACTGTGACCTCAGTGCACACAAACGCCTGCCCAAGACTCACCTGCCATTCCAGTTCCCCTGCCCATGAAAGAAGTTGAAATCCATGGAAGAACTTGAAATCCACGAGTTACATCTTTTGGACTGATAAAAAAGGTTGAGTGCCTGTTTTGGATTATAATGCTGTTTTCCAGCCTTTGAACGATTCTCTTTCTCTCCCACCTGTTCAAATTTTTGCTAGAGGAATAGGAAATGTTCCCAATAGGAAATTATTTCCAGTTGTAGGGTCATCAGTTGCAGGCAGCTTGCAAGATCCATAGCTCTGGGAACAATCCACTTTTCCCACTCTAGAGTGGTGGTTCCCTAAAGGAAATTCTGGCTGTGAGTCAAGGTGGAATCACATATCTGAGAGAAACTCAAGTTCAGCTCAACTGCCCTGATTTACTCTGATTTACTCTGCAGCCAAGCACCTGAGCAATGATCCCAGTGGGAATCCTATAAAATGTGATGGTCTCCTTCTAGGAAAAAGGCAATGGCTGTAAACCAGACCCTTCTCAGTGCAGTTTGTGGTCTCCTGGGCAATTTTGTTGCCTGGGAAAGGGTCATGCATTTGGTGGCTCATGTCCTTCAGCTGTGGGAAGCAGAAGATTTCACGTATCCTGGTGTCCCTGTGAGGAGCAGGGCTTTGCTTTGTCCCCCTGGCCAGCACTGCCCACAGCCTCACCTCCCACAGCCCTGCTGGAACTCCAGGGTGGCAGATCCCACTCCTGATGCTGTCGCAGAACTCCATGCAGCAGTGCAGGAAAATGTGCAATTCCCTGGGGAAGGGCACGTTCCCAAGCAAGTGATCCGTGGATACCAGCTGGAGAGCAGGATCCAAAGCCTGTGAGAAAGAACATGGAAAAAATAACACCCATCTGCTCTTCCAGCATGGAAAAATTGGCTTTTTAAGGACAAGTTCCATGTAAAGCTATTTTGATTCCTCCACAACACAGCACACAGATGGAATGGAATTGTTTTCATGATGGCAAAGATTTGCTTCTTCTATTTGCCAGTGCAACTAAACATTTAATTATAAAAGTTCCTGAAATTAAGTAGATGCAAAAATTAAGATGAATATGCTCATTTTTGCCAATCCTGTGGAATGCTTTTCCTCTGAAAGACTCATTCCATTACAACACAATGTAGCAGAAAGTTAACGCTCACATAATGACCTTAAAACCTGCTTGGAATGCAGAAACAGGTCATTGCTGCTCGCTCGCTTCAGAAAAGTTATAAACCCCTAAAAATTGAGTTTGCAATGGAAACACTGTAATTATAGAGCACAATGTGTGACACCAGCACTCTGCAGCTCAGGGTAAAGTGTCTTCGACTGCAGAGCACTTACAGGACACCCAGCTGCCTCAGGGTCACTGAGGGTGTGCCCTTCCTCATTTCCCTCTGCTCTGGAGCACTGGGCATCCCTGGCAGTGCCCAAGGCCAGCTTGGATGGGGCTTGGAGCAACCTGGGACAGTGGGAGGTGTCCCTGCCCATGGCAGGGGGTGGGATGGGCTTTAATGTCCCTTCCAACACAAACCAGTCTGGGATTTTGGGATTTGTAGGAACAAAAATTCCCACTTAGGAGGATTCAGGTGGGTGCCACCATGGGGAGCTGAACTGGTGCAGCTGAATAAATTGGGCCAAGGCAAAGGCATTTTTGGTGTGGTCAGAGTCACCTGTTTCAAATGGGCTTTAGCTTCTTCCTGCTGAAGCCCAGGTCTGTGGTGCGAGGAGATGCATTCCACAGATTCCAGTGTTCTGTCTCCCCAAATTCCCCATGGGACTTGGGGGTGAGGGCCTGACCTCGGGTGCCTGTGTCCCCCTGGCCACCCCCCAATGGCACAACACTCAGACACTGTGTGGGTCCAGTGACACGCAGACAGCAGGGCAGGGCCAAGGGGAGCTGCCTGGAGCAGCTCAGCTTGAGCAGCCTCCTCTCTTCAGGAGAATTCCAGGGACACCTGGTGGGCAGCACCGAACAGCTGCCACTGGGATCCAGATGTTCCACGGGGACAAGGCCTTCTCAGCCCCTCAGAACTGTGGTGCTGTGGCTGCTCAGGGAGAAAGGAGAGGGGGGTGCTGGCCCCAGCTGCACTGTGCCCTGGACAAGCTGAGGAGTCATGGAACATGGGGGTCAGCAAGCTTGGAAAACCTGCAGGGACTCCAC